>NW_027459469.1:428750-750000 GCF_050624435.1 Tenrec ecaudatus
GCCTAAGCCAAGTGGTGCCCTATCCTAAGCCTAGGGGTGCCCTAGCCTAAGCCTAGGTGTGCCCTAGCCTTAGGCTAAGGGAGCCCTAACATTAGCCTAATCCTAGAGGTGCCCTAGCCCAAGCCTAGGGGTACCCTAACCTAAGCCAAGGGGTGCCTTAGCCTATGCCTAGGGGTTCCCTAGCCTTAGTCTAGTGGAGCCCTAGCCTTAGGCTAGCTGAGCCCTAGCCTAAGCCTAAGACTTGGGGTGCCCTAGCCTAAGCCTAGGGGTGCCTTAGCCTAAGCCTAGGGGTGCCCTAGCCTAAGCCTAGGGGTGCCCTAGCCTAAGCCTAGGGGTGCCCAGGCCTTAGGATAGAGGAGCCCTAGCATTAGGCTAAGCCTATGGCTGCCCTAGCCTAAACCTAGGGTTGCCCTAGCCTAAGCCTAGGGGTGCCCTAGCCTAACCCTAGGGGTGCCATAGCCTTAGGCTAGAGGAGCACTAGCCTTAGCCTAAGCCTTGGGGTGCCCTAGTCTAAGCCTAGGCGTGCCCTAGCCTAAGCCTAGTGGTGCCCTATCCTAAGCCTAGGGGTGCCCTAGCCTAAGCCTAGGGGTGCCATAGCCTTAGGCTAGAGGAGCCCTAGCCTTAGCCTAAGCCTAGTGGTGCGTTAGCCTAAGCCTAGGGGTGACCTAGCCTTAGCCTAAGCCTAGAGGTGCCTTAGCCTAATCCTAGGGGTCCCCTAGCCTTAGCCTAAGCCTAGTTGTGCCCTAGCCTAAGCCGAGGGGTGCCCTACCCTAAGCCTAGGGGTGTCCTAGCCTAAGCCTAGGGGTGCCCTAGCCTAAGCCTAGCCTTGCCCTAGCCTTACGCTACCTGAGCCCTAGCCTAAGCCTAAGACTTGGGGTGCCCTAGCCTAAGCCTAGGGGTGCTCTAGCCTAAACCTAGGGGTTCCATAGCCTTAGGCTAGAGGAGCCCTAGCCTTAGCCTAAGCTTAGGGGTGCCCTAGCCTAAGAATAGGGGTGCCCTAGCCTAACCTTATGGGTGCCCTAGCCTCAGCCTTGGGGTGCCCTAGCCTAAGCCTAGGGGTGCCCTATGGTTAGGCTAGGGGAGCCCTGGCCTTAGCCTAAGCCTAGGGGTGCCCTAGCCTAAGCCTAGGGGTGCCCTAGCCTAAGCCTAGGGGTGCCCTAGCCTAACTTAGGGGTGCCCTAGCCCAAGCCTTGTTGTGCCCTAGCCTAAGCCGATGGGTGCCCTACCCTAAGCCTAGGGGTGCCCTACCGTAGGCCTAGGGGTGCCCTAGCCTAAGCCTAGGGGTGCCCTAGCCTAAGCCTAGGGGTGCCCTAGCCTAAGCCTAGGATTGCCCTAGCCTTAGGCTACCTGAGCCCTAGCCTAAGCCTAAGCCTAGAGGTGCCCTAGACTAAGCCTAGGGGTGCCCTAACCTAAGTCAAGGGGTGCCTTAGCCTATGCCTAGGGGTTCCCTAGCCTTAGTCTAGTGGAGCCCTAGCCTTAGGCTAGCTGAGCCCTAGCCTAAGCCTAAGACTTGGGGTGCCCTAGCCTAAGACTAGGGGTGCCCTAGCCTAAGCCTAGGGGTGCCATAGCCTAAGCCTAGGGGTGCCCTAGCCTAAGCCTAGGGGTGCCCAGGCCTTAGGATAGAGGAGCCCTAGCCTTAGGCTAAGCCTATGGCTGCCCTAGCCTAAACCTAGGGTTGCCCTAGCCAAAGCCTAGGGGTGCCCTAGCCTAATCCTAGGGGTGCCATAGCCTTAGGCTAGAGGAGCACTAGCCTTAGCCTAAGCCTTGGGGTGCCCTAGTCTAAGCCTAGGCGTGCCCTAGCCTAAGCCTAGTGGTGCCCTATCCTAAGCCTAGGGGTGCCCTAGCCTAAGCCTAGGGGTGCCATAGCCTTAGGCTAGAGGAGCTCTAGCCTTAGCCTAAGCCTAGTGGTGCGTTAGCCTAAGCCTAGGGGTGACCTACCCTTAGCCTAAGCCTAGAGGTGCCTTAG
Organism: Tenrec ecaudatus; assembly: GCF_050624435.1. Lineage (NCBI taxonomy): Eukaryota > Metazoa > Chordata > Mammalia > Afrosoricida > Tenrecidae > Tenrec > Tenrec ecaudatus. Next base: position 430,717 of record NW_027459469.1, read on the forward strand.
CCTAATCCTAGGGGTCCCCTAGCCTTAACCTAAGCCTAGTTGTGCCCTAGCCTAAGCCGAGGGGTGTCCTACCCTAGGCCTAGGGGTGTCCTACCCTAGGCCTAAGGGTGCCCTAGCCTACGCCTAGGCTTGCCCTAGCCTTAGGCTAGCTGAGCCCTAGCCTAAGCCTAAGACTTGGGGTGCCCTAGCCTAAGCCTAGGGGTGCCCTAGCCTAAGCCTAGGGGTGCCTTAGCCTAAGCCTAGGGGTGCCCTAGCCTAAGGCTAGGGGTGCCCTAGCCTTAGTCTAGTGGAGCCCTAGCCTTCGCCTAAGCCTAGGGGTGCCCTAGCCTAAGCCTAGATGTGCCCTAGCCTAAGCCGAAGGTGCCCTACCCTTCGCCTAGGGGTGCCCTAGCCTAAGCCTAGGGGTGCCCTAGCCTAAGCCTAGGCTTGCCCTAGCCTTACGCTAGCTGAGCCCTAGCCTAAGCCTAAGACTTGGGGTGCCCTAGCCTAAGCCTAGGGGTGCCCTAGCCTAAGCCTAGGGGTGCCATAGCCTTAGGCTAGAGGAGCCCTAGCCTTAGCCTAAGCGTAGGGGTGCCCTAGCCTAAGAATAGGGGTGCCCTAGCCTAAGCTTATGGGTGCCCTAGTCTGAGCCTTGGGGTGCCCTAGCCTAAGCCTAGGGGTGCCCTATGGTTAGGCTAGCGGAGCCCTGGCCTTAGCCTAAGCCTAGGGGTGCCCTAGCCTAAGCCTCGGGGTGCCCTAGCCTAAGCCTAGGGGTGCCCTAGCCTAAGCCTAGGGGTGCCCTAGCCTAAGCCTAGGGGTGCCCTAGCCTAAGCCTAGGGGTGCCCTAGCCCAAGCCTAGTTGTGCCCTAGCCTAAGCCGATGGGTGCCCTACCCTAAGCCTAGGGGTGCCCTACCCTAGGCCTAGGGGTGCCCTAGCCTAAGCCTAGGGGTGCCCTAGCCTAAGCCTAGGGGTGCCCTAGCCTAAGCCTAGGATTGCCCTAGCCTTAGGCTACCTGAGCCCTAACCTAAGCCTAAGCCTAAAGGTGCCCTAGCCTAAGCCTAGGGGTGCCCTAGCCCAAGCCAAGTGGTGCCCTATCCTAAGCCTAGGGGTGCCTTAGCCTAAGCCTAGGGGTGCCCTAGCCTTAGGCTAAGGGAGCCCTAACATTAGCCTAAGCCTAGGGGTGCCCTAGCCCAAGCCTAGGGGTGCCCTAACCTAAGTCAAGGGGTGCCTTAGCCTATGCCTAGGGGTTCCCTAGCCTTAGTCTAGTGGAGCCCTAGCCTTAGGCTAGCTGAGCCCTAGCCTAAGCCTAAGACTTGGGTTGCCCTAGCCTAAGCCTAGGGGTGCCCTAGCCTAAGCCTAGGGGTGCCATAGCCTTAGGCTAGAGGAGCCCTAGCCTTAGCCTAAGCCTAGGGGTGCCCAAGCCTAAGAATAGGGGTGCCCTAGCCTAAGCTTAGTGGTGCCCTAGCCCAAGCCTAGTTGTGCCCTAGCCTAAGCCGAGGGGTGCCCAAGCCTAAGCCTAGGGGTGCCCTACCCTAGGCCTAGGGGTGCCCTAGCCTACGCCTAAGCTATCCCTAGCCTTAGGCTAGCTGAGCCCTAGCCTAAGTCTAAGCCTAGGGGTGCCCTAGCCTAAGCCTAGGGGTGTCCTAGCCTAAGCCCACGGGTGCCATAGCCTTAGGCTAGAGGAGCCCTAGCCTTAGCCTAAGCCTAGGGGTGCCCTAGCCTAAGACTAGGGGTGCCCTAGCCTAAGCCTAGGGGTGCCATAGCCTTAGGTTAGGAGCCCTAGCTTTAGCCTAAGCCTAGGGGTGTGCTAGCCTAAGACTAGGGGTGCCCTAGCCAAAGCTTATGGGTGCCCTAGCCTAAGCCTTGCGGTGACCTAGCCTAAGCCTATGGGTGCCCTAGGGTTAGGCTAGGGGAGCCCTAGCCTTAGCCTAAGCCTAGGGGTGCCCTAGCCCAAGCCAAGGGGTGCCCTAGCCAAAGCCTAGGGGTGCCCTAGCCTAAGCCTAGGGGTGCCTTAGCCTAAGCCTAGGGGTGCCCTAGCCTAAGGCTAGCTGAGCCCTAGCCTAAGCCTAAGACTTGGGGTGCCCTAGCCTAAGCCTAGGGGTGCCCTAGCCTAAGCCTAGGGGTGCCATGGCCTTAGGCTAGAGGAGCCCTAGCCTTAACCTTAGCCTAGGGGTGCCCTAGCCTAAGAATAGGGGTGCCCTAGCCCAAGCTTAGGGGTGCCCTAGCCTAAGCCTTGGGGTGCCCAAGCCTAAGCCTAGGGGTGCCCTATGGTTAGGCTAGGGGAGCCCTAGCCTTAGCCTAAGCCGAGGGGTGCCCTAGCCTAAGCCTAGGGGTGCCCTAGCCTAAGCCTAGGGGTGCTCTAGCCTAAGCCTAGGGGTGCCCTAGCCTAAGCCTAGGGGTGCCCTAGCCTAAGCCTAGGGGTGCCCTAGCCCAAGCCTAGTTGTGCCCTAGCCTAAGCCGACGGGTGCCCTACCCTAAGCCTAGGGGTGCCCTACCCTAGGCCTAGGCTTGCCCTAGCCGTAGGCTAGCTAACCCTAGCCTAAGTCTAAGCCTAGGGGTGCCCTAGCCTAAGCCTACGGGTGCCATAGCCTTAGGCTAGAAGAGCCCTAGCCTTAGCCTAAGCCTACGGGTGCCCTAGCATAAGACTAGGGGTGCCCTAGCCTAAGCTTAGGGGTGCCCTAGACTAAGCCTTGGGATGCCCTAGCCTAAGTTTAGGGGTGCCCAAGGGTTAGTCAAGGGGAGCCCTAGCCTTAGCCTAAGTCTAGGGGTGCCCTAGCATAAGCCTAGGGGTGCCCTAGCCTAAGCCTAGGGGTGCCCTAGCCTAAGCCTTCGGGTGCCCTCGCCTTACTCTAGGGTAGCCCTAGCCTTAGCCTAAGTCTAGGGGTGCCCTAGCCTAAGCCTAAGTCTAGGGGTGCCCTAGTCTAAGCCTAGGGGTGTCCTACCCTAAGCCTAGGGGTGCCCTAGCCTCAGCCTAGGGGTGCCCTAGCCTAAGCCTAAGGGTGCCCTAGCCTAAGCCTAGGGGTGCCCTAGCCTTAGGCTAGAGGAGCCCTAGCCTTAGCCTAAGCCTTGGCGTGCCCTAGCCTAAGACTAGGGGTGCCCTAGCCTAAGCTTAGGGGTGCCCTAGCCTAAGCCTTGGGGTGCCCTAGCGTAAGGCTAGGGGTGCCCTAGGGTTAGGCTAGGGGAACACTAGCCTTAGCCTAAGCCTAGGGGTGCCCTAGCCTAAGCCTAGGGGTGCCCTAGCCTAAGACTACTGGTGCCCTAGCCTAAGCCTAGGGGTGCCTTAGCCTAAGCCTAGGGGTGCCCTAGCCTAAGCCTACGGGTGCCCTCGCCTTAGGCTAAGGAAGCCCTAGCCTTAGGCTACGACTAGGGGTGCCTTAGCCTAAGCTTAGAGGTTCCCTAGTCTAAGCCGAGGGGTGCCCTAGCATAAGCCTAGGGGTGCCCTAGTCTGAGCCTAGGTGTGCCCTAGCCTGAGCCTACGGGTGCCCTATAATGAGGCTAGGGGAGCCCTAGCCTTAGTCTAGCCTAGGATTGCCCTAGCTTAAGCCTAGGGGTGCCATAGGCTGAGTCTAGTGGTGCACTAGCCTGAGGCTAGGGGAGCCGTAGCCTAAGCCTAAGCCTAGAGGTGCCCTAGCCTAAGCCTAGGGGTGCCCTAGCCTAAGCCAAGTGGTGCCCTATCCTAAGCCTAGGGGTGCCCTAGCCTAAGCCTAGGGGTGCCCTAGAATAAGCCTAGGGGTGCCCTAGCCTAAGCCTTGGGGTGCCCTAGCCTAAGCTTAGGGGTATCCTAGGGTTAGTCTAGGGGAGCCCTAGCCTTAGCCTAAGCCTAGGGGTGCCCTAGCCTAAGCCTAGGGGTGCCCTAGCCTAAGCCTAGGATTGCCCTAGCCTTAGGCTAGCTGAGCCCTAGCCTAAGCCTAAGCCTCGAGGTGCCCTAGCCTAAGCCTATGTGTGCCCTAGCCTAAGCCTAGGGGTGCCATAGCCTTAGGCTAGCGGAGCCCTAGCCTTAGCCTAAGCCTAGGGGTGCCCTAGCCTAAGCTTCGGGATGCCCTAGCCAAAGCCTTGCGGTGACCTAGCCTAAGCCTAGGGGTGCCCTAGGGTTAGGCTAGGGGAGCCCTAGCCTTAGCCTAAGCCTAGGGGTGCCCTAGTCCAAGCCTAGGGGTGCCCTAGCCTAAGCCTAGGAGTGCCCTAGCCTAAGCCTAGGGGTGCCCTAGCCTTAGTCAAGTGGAGCCCTAGCCTTCGCCTAAGCCTAGGGGTGCCCTAGCCTAAGCCTAGATGTGCCCTAGCCTAAGCCGAAGGTGCCCTACCCTTCGCCTAGGGGTGCCCTAGCCTAAGCCTAGGGGTGCCCTAGCCTAAGCCTAGGCTTGCCCTAGCCTTAGGCTAGCTGAACCCTAGGCTAAGCCTAAGACTTGGGGTGCCCTAGCCTAAGCCTAGGGGTGCCATAGCCTTAGGCTAGAGGAGCCCTAGCCTTAGCCTAAGCTGAGGGGTGCCCTAGCCTAAGAATAGGGGTGCCCTAGCCTAAGCTTAGGTGTGCCCTAGCCTAAGCCTTGGGGTGCCCTAGCCTAAGCCTAGGGGTGCCCTATCGTTAGGCTAGGGGAGCCCTAGCCTTAGCCTAAGCCTAGGGGTGCCCTAGCCTAAGCCTAGGGGTGCCCTAGCCTAAGCCTAGGGGTGCCCTAGCCTAAGCTTGGGGTGCCCTAGACTAAGCCTAGGGGTGCCCTAGCCCAAGCCTAGTTGTGCCCTAGCCTAAGCCGAGGGGTGCACTACCCTAAGCCTAGGTGTGCCCTACCCTAGGCCTAGGGGTGCCCAAGCCTAAGCCTAGGGTTGCCCTAGCCTTAGGCTAGCTGAGCCCTAGCCTAAGTCTAAGCCTAGGGGTGCCCTAGCCTAAGCTTAGGGGTGCCCTAGCCTAAGCCTACGGGTGCCATAGCCTAAGGCTAGAGGAGCCCTAGCCTTAGCCTAAGCCTAGGGGTGCCCTAGCCTAAGACTAGGGGGGCCTTAGCCTAAGCTTAGGGGTGCCCTAGCCTAAGCCTTGGGGTGCCCTAGCCTAAGCTTAGGGGTGCCCTAGGGTTAGTCTAGGGGAGCCCTTGCCTTAGCCTAAGACTAGGGGTCCCCTAGCCTAATCCTAGGGGTGCCCTAGCCTTAGGCTAGCTGAGCCCTAGCCTAAGCCGAAGCCTAGAGGTGCCCTAGCCTAAGCCTATGGGTGCCCTAGCCTAAGCCTAGGGGTGCCATAGCCTTAGGCTAGAGGAGCCCTAGCCTTAGGCTAAGCCTAGGGGTGTCCTAGCCTAAGACTAGGGGTGCCCTATCCTAAGCTTAGGGGTGCCCTAGCCTAAGCCTTGCGGTGACCTAGCCTAAGCCTAGGGGTGCCCTAGGGTTAGGCTAGGGGAGCCCTAGCCTTAGCCTAAGCCTAGGGGAGCCCTAGCCTAAGCCTAGGGATGCCCTAGCCTAAGCCTAGGGGTGCCCTAGCCTCAGCCTAGGGGTGCCCTAGCCTTAGGCTAGGGGAGCCCTAACCTTAGCCTAAGCCTAGGGGTGCCCTAGCCTAAGCCAAGTGGTGCCCTATCCTAAGCCTAGGGGTGCCCTAGCCTAAGCCTAGGGGTGCCCTAGCCTTAGGCTAGGGGAGCCCTAACCTTAGCCTAAGCCTAGGGGTGCCCTAGCCCAAGCCTAGGGGTGCCCTAGCCTAAGCCAAGGGGTGCCTTAGCCTAAGCCTAGGGGTGCCCTAGCCTAAGGCTAGGGGTGCCCTAGCCTTAGTCTAGTGGAGCCCTAGCCTTAGGCTAGCTGAGCCCTAGCCTAAGCCTAAGACTTGGGGTGCCCTAGCCTAAGCCTAGGGGTGCCCTAGCCTAAGCCTAGGGGTGCCATAGCCGTAGGCTAGAGGAGCCCTAGCCTTAGCCTAAGCCTAGGGGTGCCCTAGCCTAAGAATAGGGGTGCCCTAGCCTAAGCTTAGGGGTGCCCTAGCCCAAGCCTAGTTGTGCCCTAGCCTAAGCCGAGGGGTGCCCTACCCTAAGCCTAGGGGTGCCCTACCCTAGGCCTAGGGGTGCCCTAGCCTACGCCTAGACTTGCCCTAGCCTTAGGCTAGCTGACCCTAGCCTAAGTCTAAACCTAGGGGTGCCCTAGCCTAAGCCTAGGGGTGCCCTAGCCTAAGACCACGGGTGCCATAGCCTTAGGCTAGAGGAGCCCTAGCCTTAGCCTAAGCCTAGGGGTGCCCTAGCCTAAGACTAGGGGTGCCCTAGCCTAAGCTTAGGGGTGCCTTAGCCTAAGCCTTGGGGTGCCCTAGCCTAAGCTTAGGGGTGCCCTAGGGTTAGTCTAGGGGAGCCCTACCCTTAGCCTAAGCCTAGGGGTGCCCTAACCTAAGCCTTGGGGTGCCCTAGCATAAGCCTAGGATTGCCCTAGCCTTAGGCTAGCTGAGCCCTAGCCTAAGCCTAAGCCTCCAGGTGCCCTAGCCTAAGCTTATGGGTGCCCTAGCCTAAGCCTAGGGGTGCCATAGCCTTAGGCTAGAGGAGCCCTAGCCTTAGCCTAAGCCTAGGGGTGTCCTAGCCTAAGACTAGGGGTGCCCTAGCCTAACCTTAGGGGTGCCCTAGCCTAAGCCTTGCGGTGACCTAGCCTAAGCCTAGGGGTGCCCTAGGGTTAGGCTAGGGGAGCCCTAGCCTTAGCCTAAGCCTAGGGATGCCCTAGCCCAAGCCTAGGGGTGCCCTAGCCTAGGCCTAGGGGTGCCCTAGCCTAAGCCTAGGGGTGCCTTAGCTTAAGCCTAGGGGTGCCCTAGCCTAAGGCTAGGGGTGCCCTAGCCTTAGTCTAGTGGAGCCCTAGCCTTCGCCTAAGCCTAGGGGTGCCCTAGCCTAAGCCTAGATGTGCCCTAGACTAAGAATAGGTGTGCCCTAGCCTAAGCTTAGGGGTGTCCAAGCCTAAGCCTTGGGGTGCCCAAGCCTAAGCCTAGGGGTGCCCTATGGTTAGGCTAGGGGAGCCCTAGCCTTAGCCTAAGCCTAGGGGTGCCCTAGCCTAAGCCTAGGGGTGCCCTAGGCTAAGCCTAGGGGTGCCCTAGCCTAAGCCTAGGGGTGCCCTAGCCTAAGCCTAGGGGTGCCCTAGCCCAAGCCTAGTTGTGCCCTAGCCTAAGCCGAGGGGTGCCCTAGCCTAAGCCTAGGGGTGCCATACCCTAGGCCTAGGGGTGCCCTAGCCTAAGCCTAGGCTTGCCATAGCCTTAGGCTAGTTGACCCTAGCCTAAGTCTAAGCCTAGGGGTGCCCTAGCCTAAGCCTAGGGGTGCCCTAGCCTAAGCCTACGGGTGCCATAGCCTTAGGCAAGAGGAGCCCTAGCCTTAGCCTAAGCCTAGGGGTGCCCTAGCCTAAGATTGGGATGCCCTAGCCTAAGCTTAGGCGTGCCCTAGCCTAAGCGTTGGGGTGCCCTAGCCTAAGCTTAGGGGTGCCCTAGGATTAGTCTAGGGGAGCCCTAGCCTTAGCCTAAGCCTAGGGGTGCCCTAGCCTAAGCCTAGGGGTGCCCTAGCCTAAGCCTTGAATTGCCCTAGCCTTAGGCTAGCTCAGCCCTAACCTAAGCCTAAGTCTCGAGGTGCCCTAGCCTAAGCCTATGGGTGCCCTAGCCTAAGCTTGGGGTGCCATAGCCTTAGGCTAGAGGAGCCCTAGCCTTAGGCTAAGCCTAGGGGTGTCCTAGCCTAAGACTAGGGGAGCCCTATCCTAAGCTTAGGGGTGCCCTAGCCTAAGCCTTGCGGTGACCTAGCCTAAGCCTAGGGGTGCCCTAGGGTTAGGCTAGGGGAGCCCTACCCTTAGCCTAAGCCTAGGGGTGCCCTAGCCAAAACCTAGTGGTGCCCTAGCCTAAGACTAGGGGTGCCCTAGCCTAAGCCTAGGGGTGCCCTAGCCTTAGGCTAGCGGAGCCCTAACCTTAGCCTAAGCGTAGGGGTGCCCTAGCCTAAGCCAAGTGGTGCCCTATCCTAAGCCTAGGGGTGCCCTAGCCTAAGCCTAGGGGTGCCCTAGCCTTAGGATAGTGGAGCCCTAACCTTAGCCTAAGCCTAGGGGTGCCCTAGCCCAAGCCTAGGGGTGCCCTAGCCTAAGTCTAAGGGAGCCGTAGCCTAAGCCTAGGTGTGCCCTACCCTAAGCCTAGGGATGCCCTAGCCTAAGCCTAGGGGTGCCCTAGCCTAAGTCTAGGGGTGCCCTAGCCTAAGCCTAGGGGTGCCCTAGCCTTAGGCGAGAGGAGCGCTAGCCTTAGCCTAAGCCTAGGCCTGCCCTAGCCTAAGACGAGGGGTGCCCTAGCCTAAGCTTAGGGGTGCCCTAGACTAAGCCTTGGAGTGCCCAAGCCTAAGCCTTGGGGTGCCCTAGGGTTAGGCTAGGGGAGCCCTAGCCTTAGCCTATGCCTAGGGGTGCCCTAACCTAAGCCTAGGCGTGCCCTAGCCTAAGCCTAGTGGTGCCTTAGCCTAAGCCTAGGGGTGCCTTAGCCTTAGGCTAGGGGAGCCTGAGCCTTAGCCTAAGCCTAGGGGTGCCCTAGCCTAACCTTTGGTGCCCTATCCTAAGCCTAGGGGTGCCCTAGCATAAGCCTAGGGGTGCCCTAGCCTAATCCTAGTGGTGCCCTGTCCTAAGCATAGGGGTGCCCTAGCCTAAGCCTAGGGGTGCCCTAGCCTTAGCCTAAGACTAGGGATGCCCTAGCATAAGCCGAGATGTGCCATAGCCTAAGCCTAGGGGTGCCCTACCCTAAGCCTAGGTGTGCCCTAGCCTAAGCATAGGGGTGCCCTAGCCTAAGCTTAGGGGTGCCCTAGCATAAGCCTAGGGGTGCCCTAGCCTAAGCCTAGTTGTGCCCTAGCCTAAGCCGAGGGGTGCCCTACCCTAAGCCTAGGGGTGCCCTAGCCTAAGCCTAGGCTTGCCCTAGCCTTAGGCTAGCTGAGCCATAGCCTAAGGCTAAGCCTAGGGGTGCCCTAGCCTAACCTTAGGGGTGCCCTAGCCTAACCCTTGGGGTGCCCTAGCCTAAACCTAGGGGTGCCCTAGGGTTAGTCTAGGGGAGCCATAGCCTTAGCCTAAGCCTAGGGGTGCCCTAGCCTAAGCCTAGGGGTTACCTAGCCTAAGCCTAGGATTGCCCTAGCCTTAGGCTAGCTGAGCCCTAGCCTAAGCCTAAGCCTAGAGGTGCCCTAGCCTAAGCCTATGGGTGCCCTAGCCTAAGCCTAGGGGTGCCATAGGCTTAGGCTAGAGGAGCCGTAGCCTTAGCCTAAGCCTAGGGGTGACCTAGCCTAAGCCAAGGGGTGCCCTATCCTAAGCCTAGGGTTGCCCTAGCCTAAGCCTAGGATTGCCCTAGCCTTAGGCTAGCTGAGTCCTAGCCTAAGCCTAAGCCTAGAGGTGCCCTAGCCTAAGCCTATGGGTGCCCAGCCTAAGCCTAGGGGTCTCATAGCCTTAGGCTAGAGGAGCCCTAGCCTTAGCCTAACCCTAGGGGTGCCCCAGCCTAAGACTTGGGGTGACCTAGCCTAAGCCTAGGCTTGCCCTAGCCTTAGGCTAGCTGAGCCCTAGCCTAAGCCTAGGCCTAGGGGTGCCCTAGCCTAAGTCTAAGGGTGCCCTAACCTAACCCTAGGGGTGCCCCAGCCTAAGACTAGGGGTGACCTAGCCTAAGCCTAGGCTTGCCCTAGCCTTAGGCTAGCTGAGCCCTAGCCTAAGCCTAGGCCTAGGGGTGCCCTAGCCTAAGTCTAGGGGTGCCCTAACCTAACCCTAGTGGTGCCCTAGCCTTAGGCTAGGGGAACACTAGCCTTAGCCTAAGCCTAGGGGTGCCCTAGCCTAAGCCTAGGGGTGCCCTAGCCTAAGACTAGTGGTGCCCTAGCCTAAGCCTAGGGGTGCCTTAGCCTAAGCCTAGGGGTGCCCTAGCCTAAGCCTACGGGTGCCCTCGCCTTAGGCTAGGGAATCCCTAGCCTTAGGCTACGACTAGGGGTGCCTTAGCCTAAGCTTAGGGGTTCCCTAGTCTAAGCTGAGGGGTGCCCTAGCATAAGCCTAGGGGTGCCCTAGCCTGAGCCTAGGTGTGCCCTAGCCTGAGCCTACGGGTGCCCTATAATGAGGCTAGGGGAGCCCTAGCCTTAGTCTAGCCTAAGATTGCCCTAGCTTAAGCCTAGGGGTGCCATAGGCTGAGTCTAGTGGTGCACTAGCCTGAGGCTAGGGGAGCCGTAGCCTTAGCCTAAGCCTAGGGGTGCCCTAGCCTAAGCCTAGGGGTGCCCTAGCCTAAGCCTAGGATTGCCCTAGCCTTAGGCTACCTGAGCCCTGGCCTAAGCCTAAGCCTAGAGGTGCCCTAGCCTAAGCCTAGGGGTGCCCTAGCCTAAGCCAAGTGGTGCCCTATCCTAAGCCTAGGTGTGCCCTAGCCTAAGCCTAGGGGTGCCCTAGCCTAAGCCTAGGGGTGCCCTAGCCTAAGCCTTGTGGTGCCCTAGCCTAAGCTTAGGGGTACCATAGGGTTAGTCTAGGGGAGCCCTAGCCTTAGCCTAAGCCTAGGGGTGCCCTAGCCTAAGCCTAGGGGTGCCCTAGCCTAAGCCTAGGATTGCCCTAGCCTTAGGCTAGCTGAGCCCTAGCCTAAGCCTAAGCCTCGAGGTGCCCTAGCCTAAGCCTATGCGTGCCCTAGCCTAAGCCTAGGGGTGCCATAGCCTTAGGCTAGAGGAGCCCTAGCCTTAGCCTAAGCCTAGGGGTGTCCTAGCCTAAGACTAGGGGTGCCCTAGCCTAAGCTTCGGGATGCCCTAGCCAAAGCCTTGCGGTGACCTAGCCTAAGCCTAGGGGTGCCCTAGGGTTAGGCTAGGGGAGCCCTAGCCTTCGCCTAAGCCTAGGGGTGCCCTAGCCTAAGCCTAGATGTGCCCTAGCCTAAGCCGAAGGTGCCCTACCCTTCGCCTAGGGGTGCCCTAGCCTAAGCCTAGGGGTGCCCTAGCCTAAGCCTAGGCTTGCCCTAGCCTTAGGCTAGCTGAACCCTAGGCTAAGCCTAAGACTTGGGGTGCCCTAGCCTAAGCCTAGGGGTGCCATAGCCTTAGGCTAGAGGAGCCCTAGCCTTAGCCTAAGCTGAGGGGTGCCCTAGCCTAAGAATAGGGGTGCCCTAGCCTAAGCTTAGGTGTGCCCTAGCCTAAGCCTTGGGGTGCCCTAGCCTAAGCCTAGGGGTGCCCTATGTTTAGGCTAGGGGAGCCCTAGCCTTAGCCTAAGCCTAGGGGTGCCCTAGCCTAAGCCTAGGGGTGCCCTAGCCTAAGCCTAGGGGTGCCCTAGCCTAAGCCTAGGTGTGCCCTAGCCTAAGCCTAGGGGTGCCCTAGCCCAAGCCTAGTTGTGCCCTAGCCTAAGCCGAGGGGTGCCCTACCCTAAGCCTAGGTGTGCCCTACCCTAGGCCTAGGGGTGCCCAAGCCTAAGCCTAGGGTTGCCCTAGCCTTAGGCTAGCTGAGCCCTAGCCTAAGTCTAAGCCTAGGGGTGCCCTAGCCTAAGCTTAGGGGTGCCCTAGCCTAAGCCTACGGGTGCCATAGCCTAAGGCTAGAGGAGCCCTAGCCTTAGCCTAAGCCTAGGGTGCCCTAGCCGAAGACTAGGGGGGCCCTAGCCTAAGCTTAGGGGTGCCCTAGCCTAAGCCTTGGGGTGCCCTAGCCTAAGCTTAGGGGTGCCCTAGGGTTAGTCTAGGGGAGCCCTTGCCTTAGCCTAAGACTAGGGTCCCCTAGCCTAATCCTAGGGGTGCCCTAGCCTTAGGCTAGCTGAGCCCTAGCCTAAGCCTAAGCCTAGAGGTGCCCTAGCCTAAGCCTATGGGTGCCCTAGCCTAAGCCTAGGGGAGCCATAGCCTTAGGCTAGAGGAGCCCTAGCCTTAGCCTAAGCCTAGGGGTGTCCTAGCCTAAGACTAGGGGTGCCCTATCCTAAGCTTAGGGGTGCCCTAGCCTAAGCCTTGCGGTGACCTAGCCTAAGCCTAGGGGTGCCCTAGGGTTAGGCTAGGGGAGCCCTAGCCTTAGCCTAAGCCTAGGGGAGCCCTAGCCTAAGCCTAGGGATGCCCTAGCCTAAGCCTAGGGGTGCCCTAGCCTCAGCCTAGGGGTGCCCTAGCCTTAGGCTAGGGGAGCCCTAACCTTAGCCTAAGCCTAGGGGTGCCCTAGCCTAAGCCAAGTGGTGCCCTATCCTAAGCCTAGGGGTGCCCTAGCCTAAGCCTAGGGGTGCCCTAGCCTTAGGCTAGGGGAGCCCTAACCTTAGCCTAAGCCTAGGGGTGCCCTAGCCCAAGCCTAGGGGTGCCCTAGCCTAACCCAAGGGGTGCCTTAGCCTAAGCCTAGGGGTGCCCTAGCCTAAGGCTAGGGGTGCCCTAGCCTTAGTCTAGTGGAGCCCTAGCCTTAGGCTAGCTGAGCCCTAGCCTAAGCCTAAGACTTGGGGTGCCCTAGCCTAAGCCTAGGGGTGCCCTAGCCTAAGCCTAGGGGTGCCATAGCCGTAGGCTAGAGGAGCCCTAGCCTTAGCCTAAGCCTAGGGGTGCCCTAGCCTAAGAATAGGGGTGCCCTAGCCTAAGCTTAGGGGTGCCCTAGCCCAACCCTAGTTGAGCCCTAGCCTAAGCCGAGGGGTGCCCTACCCTAAGCCTAGGGGTGCCCTACCCTAGGCCTAGGGGTGCCCTAGCCTACGCCTAGATTTGTCCTAGCCTTAGGCTAGCTGAGCCCTAGCCTAAGTCTAAACCTAGGGGTGCCCTAGCCTAAGCCTAGGGGTGCCCTAGCCTAAGACCACGGGTGCCATAGCCTTAGGCTAGAGGAGCCCTAGCCTTAGCCTAAGCCGAGGGGTGCCCTAGCCTAAGACTAGGGGTGCCCTAGCCTAAGCTTAGGGGTGCCTTAGCCTAAGCTTTGGGGTGCCCTAGCCTAAGCTTAGGGGTGCCCTAGGGTTAGTCTAGGGGAGCCCTAGCCTTAGCCTAAGCCTAGGGGTGCCCTAACCTAAGCTTTGGGGTGCCCTAGCATAAGCCTAGGATTGCCCTAGCCTTAGGCTAGCTGAGCCCTAGCCTAAGCCTAAGCCTCGAGGTGCCCTAGCCTAAGCCTATGGGTGCCCTAGCCTAAGCCTAGGGGTGCCATAGCCTTAGGCTAGAGGAGCCCTAGCCTTAGCCTAAGCCTAGGGGTGTCCTAGCCTAAGACTAGGGGTGCCCTAGCCTAACATTAGGGGTGCCCTAGCCTAAGCCTTGCGGTGACATAGCCTAAGCCTAGGGGTGCCGTAGGGTTAGGCTAGGGGAGCCCTAGCCTTAGCCTAAGCCTAGGGATGCCCTAGCCCAAGCCTAGGGGTGCCCTAGCCTAGGCCTAGGGGTGCCCTAGCCTAAGCCTAGGGGTGCCTTAGCTTAAGCCTAGGGGTGCCCTAGCCTAAGGCTAGGGGTGCCCTAGCCTTAATCTAGTGGAGCCCTAGCCTTCGCCTAAGCCTAGGGGTGCCCTAGCCTAAGCCTAGATGTGCCCTAGCCTAAAAATAGGGGTGCCCTAGCCTAAGCTTAGGGGTGTCCAAGCCTAAGCCTTGGGGTGCCCAAGCCTAAGCCTAGGGGTGCCCTATGGTTAGGCTAGGGGAGCCCTAGCCTTAGCCTAAGCCTAGGGGTGCCCTACCCTAAGCCTAGGGGTGCCCTAGGCTAAGCCTAGGGGTGCCCTAGCCTAAGCCTAGGGGTGCCCTAGCCTAAGACTAGGGGTGCCCTAGCCCAAGCCTAGTTGTGCCCTAGCCTAAGCCGAGGGGTGCCCTAGCCTAAGCCTAGGGGTGCCATACCCTAGGCCTAGGGGTGCCCTAGCCTAAGCCTAGGCTTGCCATAGCCTTAGGCTAGTTGACCTTAGCCTAAGTCTAAGCCTCGGGGTGCCCTAGCCTAAGCCTAGGGGTGCCCTAGCCTAAGCCTACGGGTGCCATAGCCTTAGGCAAGAGGAGCCCTAGCCTTAGCCTAAGCCTAGGGGTGCCCTAGCCTAAGATTGGGATGCCCTAGCCTAAGCTTAGGCGTGCCCTAGCCTAAGCGTTGGGGTGCCCTAGCCTAAGCTTAGGGGTGCCCTAGGATTAGTCTAGGGGAGCCCTAGCCAAAGCCTAAGCCTAGGGGTGCCCTAGCCTAAGCCTAGGGGTGCCCTAGCCTAAGCCTAGAATTGCCCTAGCCTTAGGCTAGCTGAGCCCTAACCTTAGCCTAAGTCTCGAGGTGCCCTAGCCTAAGCCTATGGGTGCCCTAGCCTAAGCTTGGGGTGCCATAGCCTTAGGCTAGAGGAGCCCTAGCCTTAGGCTAAGCCTAGGGGTGTCCTAGCCTAAGACTAGGGGAGCCCTAGCCTAAGCTTAGGGGTGCCCTAGCCTAAGCCTTGCGGTGACCTAGCCTAAGCCTAGGGGTGCCCTAGGGTTAGGCTAGGGGAGCCCTAGCCTTAGCCTAAGCCTAGGGGTGCCCTAGCCAAAGCCTAGGGGTGCCCTAGCCTAAACCTAGGGGTGCCCTAGCCTAAGCCTAGGGGTGCCCTAGCCTTAGGCTAGCGGAGCCCTAACCTTAGCCTAAGCGTAGGGGTGCCCTAGCCTAAGCCAAGTGGTGCCCTATCCTAAGCCTAGGGGTGCCCTAGCCTTAGGATAGTGGAGCCCTAACCTTAACCTAAGCCTAGGGGTGCCCTAGCCCAAGCCTAGGGGTGCCCTAGCCTAAGCCTAAGGGAGCCGTAGCCTAAGCCTAGGTGTGCCGTACCCTAAGCCTAGGGATGCCCTAGCCTAAGCCTAGGGATGCCCTAGCCTAAGCCTAGGGGTGCCCTAGCCTATGCCTAGGGGTGCCCTAACCTAAGCCTAGGGGTGCCCTAGCCTAAGCCTAGTGGTGCCTTAGCCTAAGCCTAGGGGTGCCCTAGCCTAAGCTTTGGTGCCCTATCCTAAGCCTAGGGGTGCCCTAGCATAAGCCTAGGGGTGCCCTAGCCTAATCCTAGTGGTGCCCTGTCCTAAGCATAGGGGTGCCCTAGCCTAAGCCAAGGGGTGCCCTAGCCTTAGCCTAAGACTAGGGATGCCCTAGCCTAAGCCTAGATGTGCCCTAGCCTAAGCCTAGGGGTGCCCTACCCTAAGCCTAGGTGTGCCATAGCCTAAGCATAGGGGTGCCCTAGCCTAAGCTTAGGGGTGCCCTAGCATAAGCCTAGGGGTGCCCTAGCCTAAGCCTAGTTGTGCCCTAGCCTAAGCCGTGGGGTGCCCTACCCTAAGCCTAGGGGTGCCCTAGCCTAAGCCTAGGCTTGCCCTAGCCTTAGGCTAGCTGAGCCATAGCCTAAGGCTAAGCCTAGGGGTGCCCTAGCCTAACCTTAGGGGTGCCCTAGCCTAACCCTTGGGGTGCCCTAGCCTAAACCTAGGGGTGCCCTAGGGTTAGTCTAGGGGAGCCATAGCCTTAGCCTAAGCCTAGGGGTGCCCTAGCCTAAGCCTAGGGGTTCCCTAGCCTAAGCCTAGGATTGCCCTAGCCTTAGGCTAGCTGAGCCCTAGCCTAAGCCTAAGCCTAGAGGTGCCCTAGCCTAAGCCTATGGGTGCCCTAGCCTAAGCCTAGGGGTGCCATAGGCTTAGGCTAGAGGAGCCGTAGCCTTAGCCTAAGCCTAGGGGTGTCCTAGCCTAAGCCAAGGGGTGCCCTAGCCTAAGCCTAGGGTTGCCCTAGCCTAAGCCTAGGATTGCCCTAGCCTTAGGCTAGCTGAGCCCTAGCCTAAGCCTAAGCCTATAGGTGCCCTAGCCTAAGCCTATGGGTGCCCAGCCTAAGCCTAGGGGTCTCATAGCCTTAGGCTAGAGGAGCCCTAGCCTTAGCCTAACCCTAGGGGTGCCCTAGCCTAAGTCTAGGGGTGCCCTAACCTAACCCTAGGGGTGCCCCAGCCTAAGACTAGGGGTGACCTAGCCTAAGCCTAGGCTTGCCCTAGCCTTAGGCTAGCTGAGCCCTAGCCTAAGCCTAGGCCTAGGGGTGCCCTAGCCTAAGTCTAGGGGTGCCCTAACCTAACCCTAGTGGTGCCCTAGCCTTAGGCTAGGGGAACACTAGCCTTAGCCTAAGCCTAGGGGTGCCCTAGCCTAAGCTTAGGCGTGCCCTAGCCCAAGCCGAGGGGTGCCCTAGCTTAAGCCTAGAGTTGCCCTGACCTAATCCTAGGGGTGCCCTAGCCTAAGCCTAGGCTTGCCCTAGCCTTAGGCTAGCTGATCCCTAGCCTAAGCCTAAGCCTAGGGGTGCCCTAGCCTAAGCCTTGGGGTGCCCTAGCCTAAGTCTAGGGGTGCCATAGCCTTAGGCTAGAGGAGCCCTAGTCTTAGCTTAAGCCTAGGGGTGTCCTAGCCTAAGACTAGGGTGCCCTAGCCTAAGCTTAGGGGTGTCCTAGCCTAAGCCTTGCGGTGACCTAGCCTAGCCTAGGGGTGCCCTAGGGTTAGGCTAGGGGAGCCCAAACCTTAGCCTAAGCCTAGGGGTGCCCTAGTCCAAGCCTAGGGGTGGCCTAGCCTAAGCCTAATGGTGCCCTAGCCTAAGCCTAGGGGTGCCCTAGCCTAAGCCTAGGGGTGCCCTAGCCTAAGCCTAGGGGTGCCCTACCCTACGCCTAGGGGTGCCCTACCCTAAGCCTAGGCGTGCCCTAGCCTAAGCCTAGGCTTGCCCTAGCCTTAGGCTAGCTGAGCCCTAGCCTAAGCCTAAGCCTAGGGGTGCCCTAGCCTAAGCCTAGGGGTGCCCTAGCCTAAGCCTAGGGGTGCCATAGCCGTAGGCTAGAGGAGCCCTAGCCTTAGCCTAAGCCTAGGAGTGCCCTAGCCTAAGACTAGGGGTGCCCTAGCCTAAGCTTAGGGGTGCCCTAGCCTAAGCCTTGGGGTGCCCTAGCCTAAGCCTAGGGGTGCCCTAGGGTTAGTCTAGGGGAGCCCTAGCCTTAGCCTAAGCCTAGGGGTGCCCTAGCCTTAGGCTAGGGGAACACTAGCCTTACCCTAAGCCTAGGGGTGACCTAGCCTAAGCTTAGGCGTGCCCTAGCCTAAGCCGAGGGGTGCCCTACCCTAAGCCTAGGGGTGCCCTGCCCTAAGCCTAGGGGTGCCCTAGCCTAAGCCTAGGCTTGCCCTAGCCGTAGGCTAGCTGAGCCCTAGCCTAAGCCTAGGGGTGCCCTAGCCTAAGCCTAGGGGTGCCCTAGCCTAAGATTAGGGGTGCCCTAGCCTAAGCCTAGGGGTGCCCTAGCCTTAGGCTAGGGTCGCCCTAGCCTTAGCCTAAGCCTAGGGGTGCCCTAGCATAAGCCAAGTGGTGCCCTATCCTAAGCCTAGGGGTGCCCAGCCTAAGGCTAGGGGTGCCCTAGCCTTAGCTAGGGGAGCCCTAACCTTAGCCTAAGCCTAGGGGTGCCCTAGCCCAAGCCTAGGGGTGCCCTAGCCTAAGCCTAGGGGTGCCCTACCCGACGCCTAGGGGTGCCCTACCCTAAGCCTATGGGTGCCCTATCCTAAGCTTAGGTTTGCCCGAGCCTTAGGCTAGCTGAGCCCTAGCCTAAGCCTAAGCCTAGGGGTGCCCTAGACTGAGCCTAGGGGTGCCCTAGCCTAAGCCTAGGGGTGCCATAGCCTTAGGCAAGACGAGCCCTAGCCTTAGCCTAAGCCTAGGAGTGCCCTAGCCTAAGACTAGGGGTGCCCTAGCGTAAGCTTAGGGGTGCCCTAGCCTAAGCCTTGGGGTGCCCTAGCCTAAGCCTAGGGGTGCCCTAGCTTAAGCCTAGAGTTGCCCTGACCTAATCCTAGGGGTGCCCTAGCCTAAGCCTAGGCTTGCCCTAGCCTTAGGCTAGCTGATCCCTAGCCTAAGCCTAAGCCTAGGGGTGCCCTAGCCTAAGCCTTGGGGTGCCCTAGCCTAAGTCTAGGGGTGCCATAGCCTTAGGCTAGAGGAGCCCTAGTCTTAGCTTAAGCCTAGGGGTGTCCTAGCCTAAGACTAGGGGTGCCCTAGCCTAAGCTTAGGGGTGTCCTAGCCTAAGCCTTGCGGTGACCTAGCCTAGCCTAGGGGTGCCCTAGGGTTAGGCTAGGGGAGCCCAAACCTTAGCCTAAGCCTAGGGGTGCCCTAGTCCAAGCCTAGGGGTGGCCTAGCCTAAGCCTAATGGTGCCCTAGCCTAAGCCTAGGGGTGCCCTAGCCTAAGCCTAGGGGTGCCCTAACCTAAGCCTAGGGGTGCCCTACCCTACGCCTAGGGGTGCCCTACCCTAAGCCTAGGCGTGCCCTAGCCTAAGCCTAGGCTTGCCCTAGCCTTAGGCTAGCTGAGCCCTAGCCTAAGCCTAAGCCTAGGGGTGCCCTAGCCTAAGCCTAGGGGTGCCCTAGCCTAAGCCTAGGGGTGCCATAGCCGTAGGCTAGAGGAGCCCTAGCCTTAGCCTAAGCCTAGGAGTGCCCTAGCCTAAGACTAGGGGTGCCCTAGCCTAAGCTTATGGGTGCCCTAGCCTAAGCCTTGGGGTGCCCTAGCCTAAGCCTAGGGGTGCCCTAGGGTTAGTCTAGGGGAGCCCTAGCCTTAGCCTAAGCCTAGGGGTGCCCTAGCCTTAGGCTAGGGGAACACTAGCCTTACCCTAAGCCTAGGGGTGACCTAGCCTAAGCTTAGGCGTGCCCTAGCCTAAGCCGAGGGGTGCCCTACCCTAAGCCTAGGGGTGCCCTGCCCTAAGCCTAGGGGTGCCCTAGCCTAAGCCTAGGCTTGCCCTAGCCGTAGGCTAGCGGAGCCCTAGCCTAAGCCTAGGGGTGCCCTAGCCTAAGCCTAGGGGTGCCCTAGCCTAAGATTAGGGGTGCCCTAGCCTAAGCCTAGGGGTGCCCTAGCCTTAGGCTAGGGTCGCCCTAGCCTTAGCCTAAGCCTAGGGGTGCCCTAGCATAAGCCAAGTGGTGCCCTATCCTAAGCCTAGGGGTGCCCAGCCTAAGGCTAGGGGTGCCCTAGCCTTAGCTAGGGGAGCCCTAACCTTAGCCTAAGCCTAGGGGTGCCCTAGCCCAAGCCTAGGGGTGCCCTAGCCTAAGCCTAGGGGTGCCCTACCCGACGCCTAGGGGTGCCCTACCCTAAGCCTATGGGTGCCCTATCCTAAGCTTAGGTTTGCCCGAGCCTTAGGCTAGCTGAGCCCTAGCCTAAGCCTAAGCCTAGGGGTGCCCTAGCCTGAGCCTAGGGGTGCCCTAGCCTAAGCCTAGGGGTGCCATAGCCTTAGGCAAGACGAGCCCTAGCCTTAGCCTAAGCCTAGGAGTGCCCTAGCCTAAGACTAGTGGTGCCCTAGCGTAAGCTTAGGGGTGCCCTAGCCTAAGCCTTGGGGTGCCCTAGCCTAAGCCTAGGGGTGCCCTAGGGTTAGTCTAGGGGAGCCCTAGCCTTAGCCTAAGCCTAGGGGTGCCCTAGCCTAAGCCTAGGGGTGCCCTACCCTAAGCCTAGGGATGCCCTAGCCTAAGCCTAGGGGTGCCCTAGCCTAAGCCTAGGGGTGCCCTAGCCTAAGCCTAGGGGTGCCATACCCTTAGGCTAGAGGTGCCCTAGCCTAAGACTAGGGGTGCCCTAACCTAAGCTTAGGGGTACCCTAGCCTAAGCCTTGGGGTGCCCTAGCCTAAGCCTAGGGGTGCGCTAGCCTAAGCCTAGGGATGCCCTAGCCTAAGCTTAGGGGTGCCCTAGCCTAAGCCTATGGGTGCCCTAGCCTAAGCCTAGGGGTGCCCTAGCCTAAGCCTTGTTGTGCCCTAGCCTAAACCGAGGGGTGCCCTACCCTAAGCCTAGGGGTGCCCTACCCTAAGCCTTGGGGTGCCCTAGCCTAAGCCTAGGCTTGCCCTAGCCTTAGGCTAGCTGAGCCCTAGCCTAAGCCTAAGCCTAGGTGTGCCCTAGCCTAAGCCTAGGGGTACCCTAGCCTAAGCCTACGGGTGCCATAGCCTTACGCTAGAGGAGCCCTAGCCTTAGCCTAAGCCTGGGGGTGCCCTAGCCTAAGACTAGGGGTGTGCTAGCCTAAGCTTAGGGGTGCCTTAGCCTAAGCTTTGGGGTGCCCTAGCCTAAGCTTAGGGGTGCCCTAGGGTTAGTCTAGGGGAGCCCTAACCTAAGCCTAAGCCTAGAGGTGCCCTAGCCTAAGCCTATGGGTGCCCTAGCCTAAGCCTAGGGGTGCCATAGCCTTAGGCTAGAGGAGCCCTAGCCTTAGCCTAAGCCTAGGGGTGCCCCAGCCTAAGACTAGGGGTGACCTAGCCTAAGCCTAGGCTTGCCCTAGCCTTAGGCTAGCTGAGCCCTAGCCTAAGCCTAAGCCTAGGGGTGCCCTAGCCTCAGCCTAGGGGTGCCCAAGCCTAACCCTAGTGGTGCCCAGGCCTTAGGCTAGGGGAACTCTAGCCTTAGCCTAAGCCTAGGGGTGCCCTAGCCTAAGCTTAGGCGTGCCCTAGCCTAAGCCGAGGTGTGCCGTACCCTAAGCCTAGGGGTGCCCTGCCCTAAGCCTAGGGGTGCCCTAGCCTAAGCCTAGGCTTGCCCTAGCCTTAGGCTAGCTGAGCCCTAGCCTAAGCCTAAGCTTAGGGGTGCCCTAACCTAAGCCTTGCGGTGAGCTAGCCTAAGCCTAGGGGTGCCCTAGGGTTAAGCTAGGGGAGCCCTAGCCTTAGCCTAAGCCTAGGGGTGACCTAGCCTAAGCCTAGGGGTGCCCTAGCCTAAGCCTAGGGGTGCCCTAGCCTAAGCCTAGGGGTGCCCTAGCCTTAGGCTAGGGGAGCCTTAACCTTAGCCTAAGCCTAGGGGTGCCCTAGCCCAAGCCTAGGGGAGCCCTAGCCTAAGCCTAAGGGTGCCCTAGCCTAAGCCTAGGGGTGCCCTAGCCTAAGCCTAGGGGTGCCCTAACCTAAGGCTAGGGGTGCCCTAGCCTTAGGCTAGTGGAGCCCTAGCCTTAGCCTAAGCCTAGGGGTGCCCTAGCCTAAGCCTAGATGTGCCCTAGCCTAAGCCGAGGGGTGCCCTACCCTACGCCTAGGGGTGCCCTACCCTAAGCAAGGGGTGCCCTAGCCTAAGCCTAGGCTTGCCCTAGCCTTAGGGTAGCTGAGGCCTAGCCTAAGCCTAAGCCTAGGGGTGCCCTAGCCTAAGCTTAAGGGTGCCCTAGCGTAAGCCTAGGGGTGCCATAGCCTTAGGCTAGAGGAGCCCTAACCTTAGCCTAAGCCTAGGGGTGCCCTAGCCTAGAGACTAGGGGTGCCCTAGCCTAAGCTTAGGGGTGCCCTAGCCTAAGCCTTCGGGTGCCCTAACCTAAGCCTACGGGTGCCCTAGGGTTAATCTAGGAGAGCCCTAGCCTTAGCCTAAGTCTAGGCGTGCCCTACCTTAAGCCTAGGGGTGCCCTAGCCTAAGCCTAGGGGTGCCCTAGCCTAAGCCTTGGGGTGCCCTAGCCTAAGCCTAGGGGTGCCCTAGGTTTAGGCTAGGGGAGCCCTCGCCTTCGTCTAAGCCTAGGGGTGCCTAGCCTAAGCCTAGGGGTGCCCTAGCCTAAGCCTAGGGGTGCCCTATCCCAAGCCTTGGGGTGCCCTAGTCTAAGCCTAGGGGTGCCCTAGCCTTAGGCTAGGAGTGCCCTAACCTTAGCCTAAGCCTAGGGGTGCCCTATCCCAAGCCTTGGGGTGCCCTAGCCTAAGCTTAGGGGTGCCCTACCCTAAGCCTAGGGGTGCCCTAGCCTAAGGCTAGGGGTGCCCTACCCTAAGCCTTGGGGTGCCCTACCCTAAGCCTAGGGGTGCCCTAACCTTTGGCTAGCTGAGCCCTAGCCTTAGCCTAAGCCTAGGGGTGCCCTAGCCTAAGCCTGTGGGTATCCTAGCCTAAGCCTAGGGGTGCCCTAGCCTAAGCCTAGGGGTGCCCTAGCCTAAGCCTAGGGGTGCCCTAACCTTAGGCTAGTGGAGCGCTACCCTTAGCGTAAGCCTTGGGGCGCCCTAGCCTAAACCTAGGGGTTCCCTAGCCTAAGCCTAGGGGTGACCTAGCCTTAGGCTAGGGGATCCCTAGCTTTAGTCTAAGCCTAGGGGTGCCCTAGCCTAAGCCTAGGGGTGCCGTAGCCCAAGCCTAGGGATGCCGTAGCGTTAGGCTAGAGGAGCCCTAGCCTTAGCCTAAGCCTACTGGTGCCCTAGCCTAAGACTAGGGGTGCCCTAGCTTAAGTCTAGGGGTGCCCTAGCCTAAGCCTAGGGGTACGCTAGCCTTAGGCTAGTGGAGCCCTAGCCTTAGCCTAAGCCTAGGGGTGCCCTAGCCTAAGACTAGGGGTGCCCTAGCCTAAGCTTAGGGGTGCCCTAGCCTAAGCCTTGGGGTGCCCTAGCCTAAGCTTAGGGGTGCCCTTGGGTTAGTCTAGGGGAGCCCTAGCCTAAGCCTAAGCCTCGAGGTGCCCTAGCCTAAGCCTATGGGTGCCTTAGCCTAAGCCTAGGGGTGCCATAGCCTTAGGCTAGAGGAGCCCTAGCCTTAGCCTAAGCCTAGGGGTGTCCTAGCCTAAGACTAGGGGTGCCCTAGCCTAAGCTAAGGGGTGCCCTAGCCTAAGCCGAGGGGTGCCCTACCCTACGCCTAGGGGTGCCCTAGCCTAAGCCTAGGGGTGCCCTAGCCTAAGCCTAGGCTTGCCCTAGCCTTAGGCTAGCTGAGCCCTAACCTAAGCCTAAGCCTAGGGGTGCCCTAGCCTAAGCCTAGGGGTGCCATAGCCTTAGGCTAGAGGAGCCCTAGCCTTAGCCTAAGCCTAGGGGTGCCCTAGCCTAAGACTAGGGGTGCCCTAGCCTAAGCTTAGGGGTGCACTAGCGTAAGCCTTGTGGTGCCCTAGCCTAAGCCTAGGGGTGCCCTAGCCTAACCCTAGTGGTGCCCTAGCCTAAGCCAAGGGATGCCCTAGCCTAAGACTAGGGGTGCCCTAGCCTTAGGCTAGGGGAGCCCTAGCCTTAGCCTAAGCCTAGGGGTGCCCTAGCCTAAGACTAGGGGTGCCCTAGCCTAACCTTAGGGGTGCCCTAGCGTAAGCCTAGGGGTGTCCTAGCCTAAGCCTAGGGGTGCCCTAGACTAAGCCTAGGGGTGCCCTACCCTAAGCCTAGGGCTGCCATAGCCTAAGCCTAGGGGTGCCCTAGCCTTAGGCTAGCTGAGCCCTTGCCTTAGCCTAAGCCTAGGAGTGCCCTAGGGTAAGCCTAGGGGTGCCCTAGCCTAAGGCTAGGGGTGCCCTAGCCTTAGTCTAGTGGAGCCCTACCCTTAGCCTACGCCTAGGGGTGCCCTATCCTTAGCCATGGGGTGCCCTAGCCTAAGCCTAGGGGTGCCCTAGCCTAAGAATAGGGGTGCCCTAACCTTAGCCTAGGGGAGCCCTAGCCTTAGCCTAAGCCTAGGGGTGCCCAAGCCTAAGACTAGAGGTGCCCTAGCCTAAACCTATGGGTGTCCTAGCCTAAGCCTAGGGGTGCCCTAGCCTAAGCCTAGGGATGCCCTAGCCTAAGCCTAGGGATGCCCTAACCTTTGGCTAGGGGAGCGCTAGCCTTAGCGTAAGCCTTGGGGCGCCCTAGCCTAAACCTAGGGTTCCCTAGCCTAAGCCTAGGGGTGACCTAGCCTAAGCCTAGGGGTGCCCTAGCCTAAGCCTAGGGATGCCCTAACCTTAGGCTAGGGGAGCGCTAGCCTTAGCGTAAGCCTTGGGGCGCCCTAGCCTAAACCTAGGGTTCCCTAGCCTAAGCCTAGGGGTGACCTAGCCTTAGGCTAGGGGATCCCTAGCTTTAGTCTAAGCCTAGGGGTGCCCTAGCCTAAGCCTAGGGGTGCCCTAGCCCAAGACTAGGGATGCCGTAGCGTTAGGCTAGAGGAGCCCTAGCCTTAGCCTAAGCCTACTGGTGCCCTAGCCTAAGCCTAGGGGTGCCCTAGCTTAAGTCTAGGGGGGCCCTAGCCTAAGCCTAGGGGTACGCTAGCCTTAGGCTAGTGGAGCCCTAGCCTTAGCCTAAGCCTAGGGGTGCCCTAGCCTAAGACTACGGGTGCACTAGCCTAAGCTTAGGGGTGCCCTAGCCTAAGCCTTGGGGTGCCCTAGCCTAACCTTAGGGGTGCACTTGGGTTAGTCTAGGGGAGCCCTAGCCTAAGCCTAAGCCTAGAGGTGCCCTAGCCTAAGCCTATGGGTGCCCTAGCCAAAGGCTAGGGGTGCCATAGCCTTAGGCTAGAGGAGCCCTAGCATTAGCCTAAGCCTAGGGGTGCCCCAGCCTAAGACTAGGGGTGACCTAGCCTAAGCCTAGGCTTGCCCTAGCCTTAGGCTAGCTGAGCCCTAGCCTAAGCCTAAGCCTAGGGGTGCCCTAGCCTAAGCCTAGGGGTGCCCTAGCCTAACCCTAGTGGTGCCCTAGCCTTAGGCTAGGGGAACTCTAGCCTTAGCCTAAGCCTAGGGGTGCCCTAGCCTAAGCTTAGGCGTGCCCTAGCCTAAGCCGAGGGGTGCCCTACCCTAAGCCTAGGCTTGCCCTAGCCTTAGGCTAGCTGAGCCCTAGCCTAAGCCTAAGCTTAGTGGTGCCCTAGCCTAAGCATGGCGGTGACCTAGCCTAAGCCTACGGGTGCCCTAGGGTTAGGCTAGGGGAGCCCTAGCCTTAGCCTAAGCCTAGGGGTGCCCTAGCCTAAGCCTAGGTGTGCCCTAGCCTAAGCCTGTGGGTATCCAGCCTAAGCCTAGGGGTGCCCTAGCCTAAGCCTAGGGGTGCCCTAGCCTAAGCCTAGGGGTGCCCTAACCTTAGGCTAGTGGAGCGCTACCCTTAGCGTAAGCCTTGGGGCGCCCTAGCCTAAACCTAGGGGTTCCCTAGCCTAAGCCTAGGGGTGACCTAGCCTTAGGCTAGGGGATCCCTAGCTTTAGTCTAAGCCTAGGGGTGCCCTAGCCTAAGCCTAGGGGTGCCGTAGCCCAAGCCTAGGGATGCCGTAGCGTTAGGCTAGAGGAGCCCTAGCCTTAGCCTAAGCCTAGGGGTGCCCTAGCCTAAGACTAGGGGTGCCCTAGCCTAAGCTTAGGGGTGCCCTAGCCTAAGCCTCGAGGTGCCCTAGCCTAAGCCTATGGGTGCCCTAGCCTAAGCCTAGGGGTGCCATAGCCTTAGGCTAGAGGAGCCCTAGCTTAAGCCTAAGCCTAGGGGTGTCCTAGCCTAAGACTAGGGGTGCCCTAGCCTAAGCTAAGGGGTGCCCTAGCCTAAGCCTTGGGGTGACCTAGCCTAAGCCTAGGGGTGACCTAGCCTAAGCCTAGATGTGCCCTAGCCTAAGCCGAGGGGTGCCCTACCCTACGCCTAGGGGTGCCCTAGCCTAAGCCTATGGTGCCCTAGCCTAAGCCTAGGCTTGCCCTAGCCTTAGGCTAGCTGAGCCCTAACCTAAGCCTAAGCCTAGGGGTGCCCTAGCCTAAGCCTAGGGGTGCCATAGCCTTAGGCTAGAGGAGCCCTAGCCTTAGCCTAAGCCTAGGGGTGCCCTAGCCTAAGACTAGGGGTGCCCTAGCCTAAGCTTAGGGGTGCACTAGCGTAAGCCTTGGGGTGCCCTAGCTTAAGCCTAGGGGTGCCCTACGGTTAGGCTAGGGGAGCCCTAGCCTTAGCCTAAGCCTGGGGGTGTCCTAGCCTAAGCCTAGGGGTGCCCTAGCCTAAGCCCAGAGGTGCTCTAGCCTAAGCCTAGTTGTGCCCTAGCCTAAGCTGAGGGGTGCCCTACCCTAAGCCTAGGGGTGCCCTACCCTAAGCTTAGGGGTGCCCTAGCCTAAGCCTTGGCTTGCCCTAGCCTTAGGCTAGCTGAGCCCTAGCCTAAGCCTAAGCTTAGGGGTGCCCTACCTAAGCCTAGGGGTGCCCTAGCCTAAGCCTACGGGTGCCATAGCCTTAGGCTAGAGGAGCCCTATCCTTAGCCTAAGCCTAGGGGTGCCCTAGCCTAAGACTAGGGGTGCCCTAGCCTAAGCTTAGGGGTGCTCTAGCCTAAGCCTTGGGGTGCCCTAGCCTAAGCTTAGGTGTGCCCTAGAGTTAGTCTAGGGGAGCCCTAGCCTAAGCCTAAGCCTAGAGGTGCCCTAGCCTAAGCCTATGGGTGCCCTAGCCTAAGCCTCGTGGTGCCATAGCCTTAGGCTAGAGGAGCCCTAGCCTTAGCCTAAGCCTAGGGGTGCCCCAGCCTAAGACTAGGGGTGACCTAGCCTAAGCCTAGGCTTGCCCTAGCCTTAGTGTAGCTGAGCCCTAGCCTAAGCCTAAGCCTAGGTGTGCCCTAGCCTAAGCCTAGGGGTGCCCTAGCCTAGGCTTTGGCGTGCCCTAGCCTAAGCCGAGGGGTGCCCTACCCTAAGCCTAGGGGTGCCCTGCCCTAAGCCTAGGGGTGCCCTAGCCTAAGCCTAGGCTTGCCCTAGCCGTAGGCTAACGGAGCCCTAGCCTAAGCCTAGGGGTGCCCTAGCCTAAGCCTAGGGGTGCCCTAGCCTAAGATTACGGGTGCCCTAGCCTAAGCCTAGGGGTGCCCTAGTCTTAGGCTAGGGTCGCCCTAGCCTTAGCCTAAGCCTAGGGGTGCCCTAGCATAAGCCAAGTGGTGCCCTATCCTAAGACTAGGGGTGCCCTAGCCTAAGCCTAGGGGTGCCCTAGCCTTAGCTAGGGGAGCCCTAACCTTAGCCTAAGCCTAGGGGTGCCCTATCCCAAGCCTAGGGGTGCCCTAGCCTAAGCCTAGGGGTGCCCTAGCCTAAGGCTAGGGTTGCCCAAGCCTTAGTCTAGTGGAACCCTTGCCTTAGCCTAAGCCTAGGGGTGCCCTAGCCTAAGCCTAGATGTGCCCTAGCCTAAGCCGAGGGGTGCCCTACACGACGCCTAGGGGTGCCCTACCTTAAGCCTATGGGTGCCCTAGCCTAAGCTTAGGTTTGCCCGAGCCTTAGGCTAACTGAGCCCTAGCCTAAGCCTAAGCCTAGGGGTGCCCTAGCCTGAGCCTAGGGGTGCCCTAGCCTAAGCCTAGGGGTGCCATAGCCTTTGGCAAGACGAGCCCTAGCCTTATCCTAAGCCTAGGAGTGCCCTAGCCTAAGTCTAGGGGTGCCCTAGCGTAAGCTTAGGGGTGCCCTAGCCTAAGCCTTGGGGTGCCCTAGCCTAAGCCTAGGGGTGCCCTAGGGTTAGTCTAGGGGAGCCCTAGCCTTAGCCTAAGCCTAGGGGTGCCCTAGCCTAAGCCTAGGGGTGCCCTATCCTAAGCCTAGGGATGCCCTAGCCTAAGCCTAGGGGTGCCCTAGCCTAAGCCTAGGGGTGCCCTAGCCTAAGCCTAGGGGTGCCCTAGCCTTAGGCTAGAGGAGCCCTAGCTTTAGCCTAAGCCTTGGCGTGCCCTAGCCTAAGACTAGGGGTGCCCTAGCCTAAGCCTAGGGGTGCCCTAGCCTAAGCCTAGGGGTGCCCTAGCCTTAGGCTAGGAGAGCCCTAACCTTAGCCTAAGCCTAGGTGTGCCCTATCCCAAGCCTTGGGTTGCCCTAGCCTAAGCCTAGGGGTGCCCTAGCCTTAGGCTAGCTGAACCCTAGCCTTAGCCTAAGCCTAGGGGTGCCCTAGCCTAAGCCTATGGGTGCCCAGCCTAAGCCAAGGGGTGCCCTAACCTAAGTTTAGGGTGCCTTAGCCTTAGGCTAGCTGAGCCCTAGCCTTAGCCTAAGCCTAGGGGTGCCCTAGCCTAAGCCTAGGCGTGCCCTAGCCTAAGCCGAGGGGTGCCCTACCCTAAGCCTGGGGGTGCCCTAGCCTAAGCCTAGGGGTGCCCGAGCCTTACGCTAGGGGAGCCCTAGCCTTAGCCTAAGCATAGGGGTTCCCTAGACTAATCCTAGTGGTGGCCTATCCTAAGCCTAGGGGTGCACTAGCCTAAGCCTAGGGGTGTCCTAGCCTTAGTCTAGTGGAGCCCTAGCCTTAGCTTAAATCTAAGGGTGCCCTATCTAAGCCTAGATGTGCCCTAGCCGAAGCTTAGGGGTGCCCTACCCTAAGCCTAGGGGTGCCATAGCCTAAGCCTAGGGGTGCCGTAGCCTAAGCTTAGGGGTGCCCTAGCCTAAGCCTAGGGGTGCCCTAGCCTAAGCCTAGTTGTGCCCTAAGCTAAGCCGAGGGGTGCCCTACCCTAAGCCTAGGGGTGCCCTAGCCTAATCCTAGGCTTGCCCTAGCCTTAGGCTAGCTGAGCCCTAGCCTAAGCCTAAGCCTAGGGGTGCCTTAGCCTAAGCCTAGGCTTGCCCTAGCCATAGGCTAGCGGAGCCCTAGCCTAAGCCTAGGGGTGCCCTAGCCTAAGCCTAGGGGTGCCCTAGCCTAAAATTAGGGGTGCCCTAGCCTAAGCCTAGGGGTGCCCTAGCCTTAGGCTAGGGTCTCCCTAGCCTTAGCCTAAGCCTAGGGGTGCCCTAGCATAAGCCAAGTGGTGCCCTATCCTAAGCCTAGGGGTGCCTTAGCCTAAGCCTAGGGGTGCCCTAGCCTTAGCTAGGGGAGCCCTAACCTTAGCCTAAGCCTATGGGTGCCCTAGCCCAAGCCTAGGGGTGCCCTAGCCTAAGCCTAGGGGTGCCCTAGCCTAAGGCTAGGGTTGCCCAAGCCTTAGTCTAGTGGAGCCCTTGCCTTAGCCTAAGCCTAGGGGTGCCCTAGCCTAAGCCTAGATGTGCCCTAGCCTAAGCCGAGGGGTGCCCTACCCGACGCCTAGGGGTGCCCTACCCTAAGCCTATGGGTGCCCTAGCCTAAGCTTAGGTTTGCCCGAGCCTTAGGCTAGCTGAGCCCTAGCCTAAGCCTAAGCCTAGGGGTGCCCTAGCCTGAGCCTAGGGGTGCCCTAGCCTAAGCCTAGGGGTGCCATAGCCTTAGGCAAGACGAGCCCTAGCCTTAGCCTAAGCCTAGGAGTGCCCTAGCCTAAGACTAGGGGTGCCCTAGCGTAAGCTTAGGGGTGCCCTAGCCTAAGCCTTCGGGTGCCCTAGCCTAAGCCTAGGGGTGCCCTAGGGTTAGTCTAGGGGAGCCCTAGCCTTAGCCTAAGCCTAGGGGTGCCCTAGCCTAAGCCTAGGGGTGCCCTACCCTAAGCCTAGGGATGCCCTAGCCTAAGCCTAGGGGTGCCCTAGCCTAAGCCTAGGGGTGCCCTAGCCTAAGCCTAGGGGTGCCCTAGCCTTAGGCAAGAGGAGCCCTAGCTTTAGCCTAAGCCTTGGCGTGCCCTAGCCTAAGACTAGGGGTGCCCTAGCCTAAGCTAAGGGGTGCACTAGACTAAGCCTTGGGGTGCCCTAGCCTAAGCCTAGGGATGCCCTAGGGTTAGGCTTGGGGAGCCCTAGCCTTAGCCTAAGCCTAGGGATGCCCTAGCCTAAGCTTTGCTGCCCTATCCTAAGCCTAGGGGTGCCCTAGCCTTAGGCTAGGAGAGCCCTAACCTTAGCCTAAGCCTAGGTGTGCCCTATCCCAAGCCTTGGGTTGCCCTAGCCTAAGCCTAGGGGTGCCCTAGCCTTAGGCTAGCTGAACCCTAGCCTTAGCCTAAGCCTAGGCGTGCCCTAGCCTAAGCCGAGGGGTGCCCTACCCTAAGCCTGGGGGTGCCCTAGCCTAAGCCTAGGGGTGCCCTAGCCTTAGGCTAGGGGAGCCCTAGCCTTAGCCTAAGCATAGGGGTTCCCTAGACTAATCCTAGTGGTGGCCTATCCTAAGCCTAGGGGTGCCCTAGCCTAAGCCTAGGGGTGCACTAGCCTAAGCCTAGGGGTGTCCTAGCCTTAGTCTAGTGGAGCCCTAGCCTTAGCTTAAATCTAAGGGTGCCCTATCTAAGCCTAGATGTGCCCTAGCCGAAGCTTAGGGGTGCCCTACCCTAAGCCTAGGGGTGCCATAGCCTAAGCCTAGGGGTGCCGTAGCCTAAGCTTAGGGGTGCCCTAGCCTAAGCCTAGGGGTGCCCTAGCCTAAGCCTAGTTGTGCCCTAAGCTAAGCCGAGGGGTGCCCTACCCTAAGCCTAGGGGTGCCCTAGCCTAATCCTAGGCTTGCCCTAGCCTTAGGCTAGCTGAGCCCTAGCCTAAGCCTAAGCCTAGGGGTGCCTTAGCCTAAGCCTAGGCTTGCCCTAGCCGTAGGCTAGCGGAGCACTAGCCTATGCCTAGGGGTGCCCTAGCCTAAGCCTAGGGGTGCCCTAGCCTAAAATTAGGGGTGCCCTAGCCTAAGCCTAGGGGTGCCCTAGCCTTAGGCTAGGGTCGCCCTAGCCTTAGCCTAAGCCTAGGGGTGCCCTAGCATAAGCCAAGTGGTGCCCTATCCTAAGCCTAGGGGTGCCCTAGCCTAAGCCTAGGGGTGCCCTAGCCTTAGCAAGGGGAGCCCTAACCTTAGCCTAATCCTAGGGGTGCCCTAGCCCAAGCCTAGGGGTGCCCTAGCCTAAGCCTAGGGGTGCCCTAGCCTAAGGCTAGTGTTGCCCAAGCCTTAGTCTAGTGGAGCCCTTGCCTTAGCCTAAGCCTAGGGGTGCCCTAGCCTAAGCCTAGATGTGCCCTAGCCTAAGCCGAGGGGTGCCCTACCCGACGCCTAGGGTTGCCCTACCCTAAGCCTATGGGTGCCCTAGCCTAAGCTTAGGTTTGCCCGAGCCTTAGGCTAGCTGAGCCCTAGCCTAAGCCTAAGCCTAGGGGTGCCCTAGCCTGAGCCTAGGGGTGCCCTAGCCTAAGCCTAGGGGTGCCATAGCCTTAGGCAAGACGAGCCCTAGCCTTAGCCTAAGCCTAGGAGTGCCCTAGCCTAAGACTAGGGGTGCCCTAGCGTAAGCTTAGGGGTGCCCTAGCCTAAGCCTTGGGGTGCCCTAGCCTAAGCCTAGGGGTGCCCTAGGGTTAGTCTAGGGGAGCCCTAGCCTTAGCCTAAGCCTAGGGGTGCCCTAGCCTAAGCCTAGGCGTGCCCTACCCTAAGCCTAGGGATGCCCTAGCCTAAGCCTAGGGGTGCCCTAGCCTAAGCCTAGGGGTGCCCTAGCCTAAGCCTAGGGGTGCCCTAGCCTTAGGCTAGAGGAGCCCTAGCTTTAGCCTAAGCCTTGGCGTGCCCTAGCCTAAGACTAGGGGTGCCCTAGCCTAAGCTAAGGGGTGCCCTAGACTAAGCCTTGGGGTGCCCTAGCCTAAGCCTAGGGATGCCCTAGGGTTAGGCTTGGGGAGCCCTAGCCTTAGCCTAAGCCTAGGGATGCCCTAGCCTAAGCCTAGGGGTGCCCTAGCCTTAGGCTAGGAGAGCCCTAACCTTAGCCTAAGCCTAGGTGTGCCCTATCCCAAGCCTTGGGTTGCCCTAGCCTAAGCCTAGGGGTGCCCTAGCCTTAGGCTAGCTGAACCCTAGCCTTAGCCTAAGCCTAGGGGTGCCCTAGCCTAAGCCTATGGGTGCCCAGCCTAAGCCAAGGGGTGCCCTAACCTAAGTTTAGGGTGCCTTAGCCTTAGGCTAGCTGAGCCCTAGCCTTAGCCTAAGCCTAGGGGTGCCCTAGCCTAAGCCTAGGCGTGCCCTAGCCTAAGCCGAGGGGTGCCCTACCCTAAGCCTGGGGGTGCCCTAGCCTAAGCCTAGGGGTGCCCTAGCCTTAGGCTAGGGGAGCCCTAGCCTTAGCCTAAGCATAGGGGTTCCCTAGACTAATCCTAGTGGTGGCCTATCCTAAAACTAGGGGTGCCCTAGCCTAAGCCTAGGGGTGCACTAGCCTAAGCCTAGGGGTGTCCTAGCCTTAGTCTAGTGGAGCCCTAGCCTTAGCTTAAATCTAAGGTTGCCCTAGTCTAAGCCTAGATGTGCCCTAGCCTAAGCTTAGGGGTGCCCTACCCTAAGCCTAGGGGTGCCATAGCCTAAGCGTAGGGGTGCCGTAGCCTAAGCTTAGGGGTGCCCTAGCCTAAGCCTAGGGGTGCCCTAGCCTAAGCCTAGTTGTGCCCTAAGCTAAGCCAAGGGGTGCCCTACCCTAAGCCTAGGGGTGCCCTAGCCTAAGCCTAGGCTTGCCCTAGCCTAAGATTAGGGGTGCCCTAGCCTAAGCCTAAGCCTAGGGGTGCCCGAGCCTAAGATTAGGGGTGCCCTAGCCTAAGCATTGGGGTGCCCTAGCCAAAGCCTAGGGTGCTCTAGGGTTAGTCTAGGGGAGCCCTAGCCTTAGCCTAAGCCTAGAGGTGCCCTAGCCTAAGCCTCGGGGTGCCCTAGCCTAAGCCTAGGATTGCCCTAGCCTTAGGCTAGCTGAGCCCTAGCCTAAGCCTAAGCCTAGAGGTGCCCTAGCCTAAGCCTATTGTTGCCCTAGCCTAAGCCTAAGGTTGCCATAGCCTTAGGCTAGAGGAGCCGTAGCCTTAGCCTAAGCCTAGGGGTATCCTAGCCTAAGACTAGGGGTGCACTAGCCTAAGCTTAGGGGTGCCCTAGCCTAAGGCTTGGGGTGACCTAGCCTAACCCTAGGGGTGCCCTAGGTTTAGGCTAGGGGAGCCCGAGCTTTAGACTAAGCATAGGGGTGCTCTAGCCTAAGCCTAGGGGTGCCATATCCTAAGCCTAGGGGTGCCCAAGCCTAAGCCTAGGGGTGCCCTAGCCTTAGGCTAGGGGAGCCCTAACCTTAGCCTAAGCCTAGGGGTGCCCTAGCCCAAGCCTAGGTGTGCCCTAGCCTAAGCCAAGGGGTGCCCTAGCCTAAGCCTAGGGGTGCCATAGCATGAGCCTAGGGGTGCCCTAGCCTAAGTGTAGGGGTGCCCTACCCTTAGTCTAGTGGAGCCCTAGCCTTAGCCTAAGCCTAAGGTGGCCCTAGCCTAAGCCTAGATGTGCCCTAGCCTAAGCCGAGGGGTGCCCTACCCTACGCCTATTGGTGCCCTACCCTAAGCCTAGGGGTGCCCTAGCCTAAGCTCATGTTTGCCCGAGCCTTAGGGTAGCTGAGCCCTAGCCTAAGCCTAAGCCTAGGGGTGCCCTAGCCTAAGCCTAGGGGTGCACAAGCCTAAGACTAGGGGTGCCCTAGCCTAAGCTTAGGGGTGCCCTCGCCTAAGCCTTGGGGTTCCCTAGCCTAAGTCTAGGGGTGCCCTAGGGTTAGTCTATGGGAGCCCTAGCCTTAGCCTAAGACTAGGAGTGCCCTAGCCTAAGCCTAGGGGTGCGCTAGCCTAAGCCTAAGATTGCCCTAGCCTTAGGCTAGCTGAGCCCTAGCCTAAGCCAAAGCCTAGAGGTGCACTAGCCTAAGCCTATTGGTGAACTAGCCTAAGCCTATGGGTGCCATATCCTTAGGCTAGAGGAGCCCTAGCCTTAGCCTAAGCCTAGGGGTGCCCTAGGCCAAGCCTAGGGGTGCCCTAACCTAAGCCTAGGGGTACCCTAGCCTAAGCCTAGGGGTGCCCAAGCCTAAGCCTAGGGGTGCCCTAGCCTAAGCCTAGGGGTGCCCTAGCCTTAGTCTAGTGGAGCCCTAGCCTTAGCCTAAGCCTAGGGGTGACCTAGCCTAAGCCTAGTGGTGCTCTATCCTAAGCCTAGGGGTGCCCTAGCCTAAGCCTAGGGGTGCCCTAGCCTAAGCCTAGGGGTGCCCTAGCCTTAGGCTAGAGGAGCCCTAGCTTTAGCCTAAGCCTTGGCGTGCCCTAGCCTAAGACTAGGGGTGCCCTAGCCTAAGCTAAGGGGTGCACTAGACTAAGCCTTGGGGTGCCCTAGCCTAAGCCTAGGGATGCCCTAGGGTTAGGCTTGGGGAGCCCTAGCCTTAGCCTAAGCCTAGGGATGCCCTAGCCTAAGCTTTGCTGCCCTATCCTAAGCCTAGGGGTGCCCTAGCCTAAGCCTAGGGGTGCCCTAGCCTTAGGCTAGGAGAGCCCTAACCTTAGCCTAAGCCTAGGTGTGCCCTATCCCAAGCCTTGGGTTGCCCTAGCCTAAGCCTAGGGGTACCCTAGCCTTAGGCTAGCTGAACCCTAGCCTTAGCCTAAGCCTAGGGGTGCCCTAGCCTAAGCCTATGGGTGCCCAGCCTAAGCCAAGGGGTGCCCTAACCTAAGTTTAGGGTGCCTTAGCCTTAGGCTAGCTGAGCCCTAGCCTTAGCCTAAGCCTAGGGGTGCCCTAGCCTAAGCCTAGGCGTGCCCTAGCCTAAGCCGAGGGGTGCCCTACCCTATACCTGGGGGTGCCCTAGCCTAAGCCTAGGGGTGCCCTAGCCTTAGGCTAGGGGAGCCCTAGCCTTAGCCTAAGCATAGGGGTTCCCTAGACTAATCCTAGTGGTGGCCTATCCTAAACCTAGGGGTGCCCTAGCCTAAGCCTAGGGGTGCACTAGCCTAAGCCTAGGGGTGTCCTAGCCTTAGTCTAGTGGAGCCCTAGCCTTAGCTTAAATCTAAGGGTGCCCTATCTAAGCCTAGATGTGCCCTAGCCGAAGCTTAGGGGTGCCCTACCCTAAGCCTAGGGGTGCCATAGCCTAAGCCTAGGGGTGCCGTAGCCTAAGCTTAGGGGTGCCCTAGCCTAAGCCTAGGGGTGCCCTAGCCTAAGCCTAGTTGTGCCCTAAGCTAAGCCGAGGGGTGACCTACCCTAAGCCTAGGGGTGCCCTAGCCTAATCCTAGGCTTGCCCTAGCCTTAGGCTAGCTGAGCCCTAGCCTAAGCCTAAGCCTAGGGGTGCCTTAGCCTAAGCCTAGGCTTGCCCTAGCCGTAGGCTAGCGGAGCACTAGCCTATGCCTAGGGGTGCCCTAGCCTAAGCCTAGGGGTGCCCTAGCCTAAAATTAGGGGTGCCCTAGCCTAAGCCTAGGGGTGCCCTAGCCTTAGGCTAGGGTCGCCCTAGCCTTAGCCTAAGCCTAGGGGTGCCCTAGCATAAGCCAAGTGGTGCCCTATCCTAAGCCTAGGGGTGCCCTAGCCTAAGCCTAGGGGTGCCCTAGCCTTAGCAAGGGGAGCCCTAACCTTAGCCTAATCCTAGGGGTGCCCTAGCCCAAGCCTAGGGGTGCCCTAGCCTAAGCCTAGGGGTGCCCTAGCCTAAGGCTAGTGTTGCCCAAGCCTTAGTCTAGTGGAGCCCTTGCCTTAGCCTAAGCCTTGGGGTGCCCTAGCCTAAGCCTAGATGTGCCCTAGCCTAAGCCGAGGGGTGCCCTACCCGACGCCTAGGGTTGCCCTACCCTAAGCCTATGGGTGCCCTAGCCTAAGCTTAGGTTTGCCCGAGCCTTAGCCTAGCTGAGCCCTAGCCTAAGCCTAAGCCTAGGGGTGCCCTAGCCTGAGCCTAGGGGTGCCCTAGCCTAAGCCTAGGGGTGCCATAGCCTTAGGCAAGACGAGCCCTAGCCTTAGCCTAAGCCTAGGAGTGCCCTAGCCTAAGACTAGGGGTGCCCTAGCGTAAGCTTAGGGGTGCCCTAGCCTAAGCCTTGGGGTGCCCTAGCCTAAGCCTAGGGGTGCCCTAGGGTTAGTCTAGGGGAGCCCTAGCCTTAGCCTAAGCCTAGGGGTGCCCTAGCCTAAGCCTAGGGGTGCCCTACCCTAAGCCTAGGTATGCCCTAGCCTAAGCCTAGGGGTGCCCTAGCCTAAGCCTAGGGGTGCCCTAGCCTAAGCCTAGGGGTGCCCTAGCCTTAGGCTAGAGGAGCCCTAGCTTTAGCCTAAGCCTTGGCGTGCCCTAGCCTAAGACTAGGGGTGCCCTAGCCTAAGCTAAGGGGTGCCCTAGACTAAGCCTTGGGGTGCCCTAGCCTAAGCCTAGGGATGCCCTAGGGTTAGGCTTGGGGAGCCCTAGCCTTAGCCTAAGCCTAGGGATGCCCTAGCCTAAGCTTTGCTGCCCTATCCTAAGCCTAGGGGTGCCCTAGCCTAAGCCTAGGGGTGCCCTAGCCTTAGGCTAGGAGAGCCCTAACCTTAGCCTAAGCCTAGGTGTGCCCTATCCCAAGCCTTGGGTTGCCCTAGCCTAAGCCTAGGGGTGCCCTAGCCTTATGCTAGCTGAACCCTAGCCTTAGCCTAAGCCTAGGGGTGCCCTAGCCTAAGCTTATGGGTGC
The DNA here is from genome assembly GCF_050624435.1 of Tenrec ecaudatus. NCBI lineage: Eukaryota > Metazoa > Chordata > Mammalia > Afrosoricida > Tenrecidae > Tenrec > Tenrec ecaudatus. The sequence continues at coordinate 466,091 of NW_027459469.1, forward strand.
CCAGCCTAAGCCAAGGGGTGCCCTAACCTAAGTTTAGGGTGCCTTAGCCTTAGGCTAGCTGAGCCCTAGCCTTAGCCTAAGCCTAGGGGTGCCCTAGCCTAAGCCTAGGCGTGCCCTAGCCTAAGCCGAGGGGTGCCCTACCCTAAGCCTGGGGGTGCCCTAGCCTAAGCCTAGGGGTGCCCTAGCCTTAGGCTAGGGGAGCCCTAGCCTTAGCCTAAGCATAGGGGTTCCCTAGACTAATCCTAGTGGTGGCCTATCCTAAACCTAGGGGTGCCCTAGCCTAAGCCTAGGGGTGCACTAGCCTAAGCCTAGGGGTGTCCTAGCCTTAGTCTAGTGGAGCCCTAGCCTTAGCTTAAATCTAAGGTTGCCCTAGTCTAAGCCTAGATGTGCCCTAGCCTAAGCTTAGGGGTGCCCTACCCTAAGCCTAGGGGTGCCATAGCCTAAGCGTAGGGGTGCCGTAGCCTAAGCTTAGGGGTGCCCTAGCCTAAGCCTAGGGGTGCCCTAGCCTAAGCCTAGTTGTGCCCTAAGCTAAGCCAAGGGGTGCCCTACCCTAAGCCTAGGGGTGCCCTAGCCTAAGCCTAGGCTTGCCCTAGCCTAAGATTAGGGGTGCCCTAGCCTAAGCCTAAGCCTAGGGGTGCCCGAGCCTAAGATTAGGGGTGCCCTAGCCTAAGCATTGGGGTGCCCTAGCCAAAGCCTAGGGTGCTCTAGGGTTAGTCTAGGGGAGCCCTAGCCTTAGCCTAAGCCTAGAGGTGCCCTAGCCTAAGCCTCAGGGTGCCCTAGCCTAAGCCTAGGATTGCCCTAGCCTTAGGCTAGCTGAGCCCTAGCCTAAGCCTAAGCCTAGAGGTGCCCTAGCCTAAGCCTATTGTTGCCCTAGCCTAAGCCTAAGGTTGCCATAGACTTAGGCTAGAGGAGCCGTAGCCTTAGCCTAAGCCTAGGGGTATCCTAGCCTAAGACTAGGGGTGCACTAGCCTAAGCTTAGGGGTGCCCTAGCCTAAGGCTTGGGGTGACCTAGCCTAACCCTAGGGGTGCCCTAGGTTTAGGCTAGGGGAGCCCGAGCTTTAGACTAAGCATAGGGGTGCTCTAGCCTAAGCCTAGGGGTGCCATATCCTAAGCCTAGGGGTGCCCAAGCCTAAGCCTAGGGGTGCCCTAGCCTTAGGCTAGGGGAGCCCTAACCTTAGCCTAAGCCTAGGGGTGCCCTAGCCCAAGCCTAGGTGTGCCCTAGCCTAAGCCAAGGGGTGCCCTAGCCTAAGCCTAGGGGTGCCATAGCATGAGCCTAGGGGTGCCCTAGCCTAAGTGTAGGGGTGCCCTACCCTTAGTCTAGTGGAGCCCTAGCCTTAGCCTAAGCCTAAGGTTGCCCTAGCCTAAGCCTAGATGTGCCCTAGCCTAAGCCGAGGGGTGCCCTACCCTACGCCTATTGGTGCCCTACCCTAAGCCTAGGGGTGCCCTAGCCTAAGCTCATGTTTGCCCGAGCCTTAGGGTAGCTGAGCCCTAGCCTAAGCCTAAGCCTAGGGGTGCCCTAGCCTAAGCCTAGGGGTGCACTAGCCTAAGACTAGGGGTGCCCTAGCCTAAGCTTAGGGGTGCCCTCGCCTAAGCCTTGGGGTTCCCTAGCCTAAGTCTAGGGGTGCCCTAGGGTTAGTCTATGGGAGCCCTAGCCTTAGCCTAAGACTAGGAGTGCCCTAGCCTAAGCCTAGGGGTGCGCTAGCCTAAGCCTAAGATTGCCCTAGCCTTAGGCTAGCTGAGCCCTAGCCTAAGCCAAAGCCTAGAGGTGCACTAGCCTAAGCCTATTGGTGAACTAGCCTAAGCCTATGGGTGCCATATCCTTAGGCTAGAGGAGCCCTAGCCTTAGCCTAAGCCTAGGGGTGCCCTAGGCCAAGCCTAGGGGTGCCCTAACCTAAGCCTAGGGGTACCCTAGCCTAAGCCTAGGGGTGCCCAAGCCTAAGCCTAGGGGTGCCCTAGCCTAAGCCTAGGGGTGCCCTAGCCTTAGTCTAGTGGAGCCCTAGCCTTAGCCTAAGCCTAGGGGTGACCTAGCCTAAGCCTAGTGGTGCTCTATCCTAAGCCTAGGGGTGCCCTAGCCTAAGCCTAGGGGTGTCCTAGCCTTAGGCTAGGGGAGCCCTAACCTTAGCCTAGGCCTAGGGGTGCCCTAGCCCAAGCCTAGGGGTGCCCTACCCTATGCCTAGGGGTGCCATAGCCTAAGCCTAGGGGTGCCCTAGCCTAAGCCTAGGCTTGCCCTAGCCTTAGGCTAGCTGAGCCCTAGCCTAAGCCTAAGCCTAGGGGTGCCCTAGCCTAAGCCTAGGGGTGCCCTAGCCTAAGCCTAGGGGTGCCATACCCTTAGGCTAGAGGAGCCCTAGCCTAAGACTAGGGGTGCCCTAACCTAAGCTTAGGGGTGCCCTAGCCTAAGCCTTGGGGTGCCCTAGCCTAAGCCTAGGGGTGCCCTAGCCTAAGCCTAGGGATGCCCTAGCCTAAGCCTAGGAGTGCCCTAGCCTAAGCCTATGGGTGCCCTAGCCTAAGCCTAGGGGTGCCCTAGCCTAAGCCTTGTTGTGCCCTAGCCTAAACCGAGGGGTGCCCTACCCTAAGCCTAGGGGTGCCCTACCCTAAGCCTTGCGGTGCCCTAGCCTAAGCCTAGGCTTGCCCTAGCCTTAGGCTAGCTGAGCCCTAGCCTAAGCCTAGGGGTACCCTAGCCTAAGCCTACGAGTGCCATAGCCTTACGCTAGAGGAGCCCTAGCCTTAGCCTAAGCCTAGGGGTGCCCTAGCCTAAGACTACGGGTGTGCTAGCCTAAACTTAGGGGTGCCTTAGCCTAAGCCTTGGGGTGCCCTAGCCTAAGCTTAGGGGTGCCCTAGGGTTAGTCTAGGGGAGCCCTAACCTAAGCCTAAGCCTAGAGGTGCCCTAGCCTAAGCCTATGGGTGCCCTAGCCTAAGCCTATGGGTGCCATAGCCTTAGGCTAGAGGAGCCCTAGCCTTAGCCTAAGCCTAGGGGTGCCCCAGCTTAAGACTAGGGGTGACCTAGCCTAAGCCTAGGCTTGCCCTAGCCTTAGGCTAGCTGAGCCCTAGCCTAAGCCTAAGCCTAGGGGTGCCCTAGCCTCAGCCTAGGGTTGCCCAAGCCTAACCCTAGTGGTGCCCAGGCCTTAGGCTAGGGGAACTCTAGCCTTAGCCTAAGCCTAGGCGTGCCCTAGCCTAAGCTTAGGCGTGCCCTAGCCTAAGCCGAGGGTGCGGTACCCTAAGCCTAGGGGTGCCCTGCCCTAAGCCTAGGGGTGCCCTAGCCTAAGCCTAGGCTTGCCCTAGCCTTAGGCTAGCTGAGCCCTAGCCTAAGCCTAAGCTTAGGGGTGCCCTAGCCTAAGCCTTGCGGTGACCTAGCCTAAGCCTAGGGGTGCCCTAGGGTTAGGCTAGGGGAGCCCTAGCCTTAGCCTAAGCCTAGGGGTGACCTAGCCTAAGCCTAGGGTTGCCCTAGCCTAAGCCTAGGGGTGCCCTAGCCTAAGCCTAGGGGTGCCCTAGCCTTAGGCTAGGGGAGCCCTAACCTTTGCCTAAGCCTAGGGGTGCCCTAGCCCAAGCCTAGGGGAGCCCTAGCCTAAGCCTAAGGGTTCCTTAGCCTAAGCCTAGGGGTGCCCTAGCCTAAGCCTAGGGGTGCCCTAACCTAAGGCTTGGGGTGCCATAGCCTTTGGCTAGTGGAGCCCTAGCCTTAGCCTAAGCCTAGGGGTGCCCTAGCCTAAGCCTAGATGTGCCCTAGCCTAAGCCGAGGGGTGCCCTACCCTACGCCTAGGGTTGCCCTACCCTAAGCAAGGGGTGCCCTAGCCTAAGCCTAGGCTTGCCCTAGCCTTAGGGTACCTGAGGCCTAGCCTAAGCCTAAGCCTAGGGGTGCCCTAGCCTAAGCTTAAGGGTGCCCTAGCGTAAGCCTAGGGGTGCCATAGCCTTAGGCTAGAGGAGCCCTAACCTTAGCTTAAGCCTAGGGGTGCCCTAGCCTAAGACTAGGGGTGCCCTAGCCTAAGCTTAGGGGTGCCCTAGCCTAAGCCTTCGGGTGCCCTAACCTAAGCCTACGGGTGCCCAAGGGTTAATCTAGGAGAGCCCTAGCCTTAGCCTAAGTCTAGGCGTGCCCTACCTTAAGCCTAGGGGTGCCCTAGCCTAAGCCTAGGGGTGCCCTAGCCTAAGCCTAAGGGTGCCCTAGCCTAAGACTAGGGGTGCCCTAGCCTTAGGCTAGAGGAGCCTTAGCCTTAGCCTAAGCCTAGGCGTGCCCTAGCCTAAGACTAGGGGTGCCCTAGCCTAAGCTTAGGGGTGCCCTAGCCTAAGCCTTGGGGTGCCCTAGCCTAAGCCTAGGGGTGCCCTAGGTTTAGGCTAGGGGAGCCCCGCCTTCGTCTAAGCCTAGGGGTGCCCTAGCCTAAGCCTAGGGGTGCCCTAGCCTAAGCCTAGGGGTGCCCTAGCCTAAGCCTAGGGGTGCCTTAACCTTAGGCTAGGGGAGCCCTAGCCTTAGCCTAAGCCTAGGGGTGCCCTAGCCTAAGCTTTGGTGCCCTATCCTAAGCCTAGTGGTGCCCTAGTCTAAGCCTAGGGGTGCCCTAGCCTTAGGCTAGGAGTGCCCTAACCTTAGCCTAAGCCTAGGGGTGCCCTATCCCAAGCCTTGGGGTGCCCTACCCTAAGCCTAGGGGTGCCCTACCGTAAGCCTAGGGGTGCCCTAGCCTAAGGCTAGGGGTGCCCTAACCTAAGCCTTGGGGTGCCCTACCCTAAGCCTAGGGGTGCCCTAGCCTAAGCCTAGGGGTGCCCTAACCTTAGGCTAGCTGAGCCCTAGCCTTAGCCTAAGCCTAGGGGTGCCCTAGCCTAAGCCTATGGGTGCCCAGGATAAGCCAAGGGGTGCCCTAGCCTAAGCCTAGGGGTGCCTTAGCCTTAGGCTAGCTGAGCCCTAGCCTTAGCCTAAGCCTAGGGGTGCCCTAGCCGAAGACTAGGGGTGCCCTAGCCTAAGCTTTGGGGTGCCTTAGCGTAAGCCTAGGGGTGCCCTAGCCTAAGCCTAGGGGTGCCCTACCCTAAGCCAAGTGGTACCTGAGCCTACGCCTAAGGGTGCCATAGCCTAAACCTAGGGATGTCCTAGCCTTAGTCTAGTGAAGCCCTAGCCTTAGCCTAAGCCTAGGGGTGCTCTAGCCTAAGCCTAAGGGTGCCCTAGCCTACGCCTAGGGGTGCCCTATCCTAAGCCATGGGGTGCCCTAGTCTAAGCCTAGGGGTGCCCTAGCCTAAGCCTAGGGGTGCCTTAGCCTTAGGCTAGGGGAGCCCTAGCCTTAGCCTAAGCCTAGGGGTGCTCAAGCCTAAGACTAGAGGTGCCCTAGCCTAAGCCTATGGGTGTCCTAACCTAAGCCTAGGGGTGCCCTAGCCTAAGCCTAGGGGTGCCCTAACCTTATGCTAGGGGAGCGCTAGCCTTAGCGTAAGCCTTGGGGCGCCTTAGCCTAAACCTAGGGGTTCCCTAGCCTAAGCCTAGGGGTGACCTAGCCTTAGGCTAGGGGAGCCCTAGCTTTAGTCTAAGCCTAGGGGTGCCCTAGCCTAAGCCTAGGCATGCCCTAGCCCAAGCCTAGGGATGCCCTAGCCTTAGGCTAGAGGAGCCCTAGCCTTAGCGTAAGCCTAGGCGTGCCCTAGCCCAAGCCTAGGGATGCCGTAGCCTTAGGCTAGAGGAGCCCTAGCCTTAGCCTAAGCCTAGGGGTGCCCTAGCCTAAGCCTAGGGGTTCCCTAACCTAAGCCTAGGGGTGCCCTAGCCTAAGGCTAAGGGTGCCCTAGCCTTAGTCTAGTGGAGCCTAGCCTTAGCCTAAGCCTACGGGTGCCCTAGCCTAAGCCTAGATGTGCCCTACCCTAAGACTAGGGGTGCCCTAGCCTAAGGATATGGGTGCTCTAGCCTAAGCATAGGGGTGCCCTAGCCTAAGCCTTGGGGTGCCCAAGCCTTAGCCTAGGGGTGCCCTAGCCTAAGCCTATGCTTGCCCTAGCCTTAGGCTAGCTGAGCCCTAGCCTTAGCCTAGGGGTGCCCTAGCCTAAGCCTAGGCTTGCCCTAGCCTTAGGCTAGCTGAGTCCTAGCCTAAGCCTAAGCATAGGTGTGCCCTAGCCTAAGCCTAGGGGTGCCCTAGCCTAAGCCTAGGGGTGCCCTAGCCTAAGCCTAGGGGTGCCCTAGCCTTAGGCTAGGGTAGCCCTAGCCTTAGCCTAAGCCTAGCGGTGCCCTAGCCAAGCTTAGTGGTGCCCTATCCTAAGCCTAGGGGTGCCCTAGCCTTAGGCTAGGAGAGCCCTAGCCTTAGCCTAAGCCTAGGGGTGCCCTAGCCTAAGACTAGGGCTACCCTAGCCTAACCTTAGGGGTGCCCTAGCGTAAGCCTAGGGGTGCCCTAGCCTAAGCCTAGGGGTGCCCTAGACTAAGCCTAGGGGTGCCCTACCCTAAGCCTAGGGCTGCCATAGCCTAAGACTAGGGGTGCCCTAGCCTTAGGCTAGCTGAGCCCTTGCCTTAGCCTAAGCCTAGGAGTGCCCTAGGGTAAGCCTAGGGGTGCCCTAGCCGAAGGCTAGGGGTGCCCTAGCCTTAGTCTAGTGGAGCCCTACCCTTAGCCTACGCCTAGTGGTGCCCTATCCTAAGCCATGGGGTGCCCTAGCCTAAGCCTAGGGGTGCCCTAGCCTAAGCCTAGGGGTGCCCTAACCTTAGCCTAGGGGAGCCCTAGCCTTAGCCTAAGCCTAGGGGTGCCCAAGCCTAAGACTAGAGGTGCCCTAGCCTAAGCCTATGGGTGTCCTAGCCTAAGCCTAGGGGTGCCCTAGCCTAAGCCTAGGGGTGCCCAACCTAAGCCTAGGGGTACCCTAACCTTAGGCTAGGGGAGCGCTAGCCTTAGCGTAAGCCTTGGGGCGCCCTAGCCTAAATCTAGGGGTTCCCTAGCCTAAGCCTAGGGGTGACCTAGCCTTAGGCTAGGGGATCCCTAGCTTTAGTCTAAGCCTAGGGGTGCCCTAGCCTAAGCCTAGGGGTGCCCTAACCCAAGCCTAGGGATGCCGTAGCGTTAGGCTAGAGGAGCCCTAGCCTTAGCCTAAGCCTACTGGTGCCCTAGCCTAAGCCTAGGGGTGCCCTAGCTTAAGTCTAGGGGTGCCCTAGCCTAAGCCTAGGGGTACGCTAGCCTTAGGCTATTGGAGCCCTAGCCTTAGCCTAAGCCTAGGGGTGCCCTAGCCTAAGACTAGGGGTGCCCTAGCCTAAGCTTAGGGGTGCGCTAGCCTAAGCCTTGGGGTGCCCTAGCCTAAGCTTAGGGGTGCCCTTGGGTTAGTCTAGGGGAGCCCTAGCCTAAGCCTAAGCCTAGAGGTGCCCTAACCTAAGCCTATGGGTGCCCTAGCCTAAGGCTAGGGGTGCCATAGCCTTAGGCTAGAGGAGCCCTAGCCTTAGCCTAAGCCTAGGGGTGCCCCAGCCCAAGACTAGGGGTGACCTAGCCTAAGCCTAGGCTTGCCCTAGCTTTAGGCTAGCTGAGCCCTAGCCTAAGCCTAAGCCTAGGGGTGCCCTAGCCTAAGCCTAGGGGTGCCCTAGCCTAAACCTAGTGTTGCCCTAGCCTTTGGCTAGGGGAACACTAGCCTTAGCCTAAGCCTAGGGGTGCCCTAGCCTAAGCCTAGGGGTGCCCTAGCATAAGCCTGGGGGTGCCCTAGCCTAAGACTAGGGGTGCCCTAGCCTAAGCCTAGGGGTGCCCTAGCGTAAGCCTAGGGGTGCCCTAGCCTAAGCCTAGGGGTGCCCTAGACTAAGCCTAGGGGTGCCCTACCCTAAGCCTAGGGCTGCCATAGCCTAAGCCTAGGGGTGCCCTAGCCTTAGGCTAGCTGAGCCCTTATCTTAGCCTAAGCCTAGGAGTGCCCTAGGGTAAGCCTAGAGGTGCCCTAGCTTAAGGCTAGGGGTGCCCTAGCCTTAGTCTAGTGGAGCCCTACCCTTAGCCTACGCCTAGGGGTGACATAGCCTAAGCCTAGGGGTGCCCTAGCCTAAGCCTAGGGGTGCCCTAGCCTAAGCCTAGGGGTGCCCTAGCCTTAGGCTAGGGGAGCCCTAACCTTAGCCTAAGCCTAGGGGTGCCCTAGCCCAAGCCTAGGGGAGCCCTAGCCTAAGCCTAAGGGTGCCTTAGCCTAAGCCTAGGGGAGCCCTAGCCTAAGCCTAGGGGTGCCCTAACCTAAGGCTAGGGGTGCCCTAGCCTTAGGCTAGTGGAGCCCTAGCCTTAGCCTAAGCCTAGGGGTGCCCTAGCCTAAGCCTAGATGTGCCCTAGCCTAAGCCGAGGGGTGCCCTAACCTACGCCTAGGGTTGCCCTACCCTAAGCAAGGGGTGCCCTAGCCTAAGCCTAGGCTTGCCCTAGCCTTAGGGTACCTGAGGCCTAGCCTAAGCCTAAGCCTAGGGGTGCCCTAGCCTAAGCTTAAGGGTGCCCTAGCGTAAGCCTAGGGGTGCCATAGCCTTAGGCTAGAGGAGCCCTAACCTTAGCCTAAGCCTAGGGGTGCCCTAGCCTAAGACTAGGGGTGCCCTAGCCTAAGCTTAGGGGTGCCCTAGCCTAAGCCTTCGGGTGCCCTAACCTAAGCTTACGGGTGCCCAAGGGTTAATCTAGGAGAGCCCTAGCCTTAGCCTAAGTCTAGGCGTGCCCTACCTTAAGCCTAGGGGTGCCCTAGCCTAAGCCTAGGGGTGCCCTAGCCTAAGCCTAAGGGTGCCCTAGCCTAAACTAGGGGTGCCCTAGCCTTAGGCTAGAGGAGCCTTAGCCTTAGCCTAAGCCTAGGCGTGCCCTAGCCTAAGACTAGGGGTGCCCTAGCCTAAGCTTAGGGGTGCCCTAGCCTAAGCCTTGGGGTGCCCTAGCCTAAGCCTAGGGGTGCCCTAGGTTTAGGCTAGGGGAGCCCCGCCTTCGTCTAAGCCTAGGGGTGCCCTAGCCTAAGCCTAGGGGTGCCCTAACCTAAGCCTAGGGGTGCCCTAGCCTAAGCCTAGGGGTGCCTTAACCTTAGGCTAGGGGAGCCCTAGCCTTAGCCTAAGCCTAGGGGTGCCCTAGCCTAAGCTTTGGTGCCCTATCCTAAGCCTAGTGGTGCCCTAGTCTAAGCCTAGGGGTGCCCTAGCCTTAGGCTAGGAGTGCCCTAACCTTAGCCTAAGCCTAGGGGTGCCCTATCCCAAGCCTTGGGGTGCCCTACCCTAAGCCTAGGGGTGCCCTACCCTAAGCCTAGGGGTGCCCTAGCCTAATGCTAGGGGTGCCCTAACATAAGCCTTGGGGTGCCCTACCCTAAGCCTAGGGGTGCCGTAGCCTAAGCCTAGGGGTGCCCTAACCTTAGGCTAGCTGAGCCCTAGCCTTAGCCTAAGCCTAGGGGTGCCCTAGCCTAAGCCTATGGGTGCCCAGGATAAGCCAAGGGGTGCCCTAGCCTAAGCCGAGGGGTGCCTTAGCCTTAGGCTACCTGAGCCCTAGCCTTAGCCTAAGCCTAGGGGTGCCCTAGCCGAAGACTAGGGGTGCCCTAGCCTAAGCTTTGGGGTGCCTTAGCGTAAGCCTAGGGGTGCCCTAGCCTAAGCCTAGGGGTGCCCTACCCTAAGCCAAGGGGTACCTGAGCCTACGCCTAAGGGTGCCCTAGCCTAAACCTAGGGATGTCCTAACCTTAGTCTAGTGGAGCCCTAGCCTTAGCCTAAGCCTAGGGGTGCTCTAGCCTAAGCCTAAGGGTGCCCTAGCCTACGCCTAGGGGTGCCCTATCCTAAGCCATGGGGTGCCCTAGTCTAAGCCTAGGGGTGCCCTAGCCTAAGTCTAGGGGTGCCTTAGCCTTAGGCTAGGGGAGCCCTAGCCTTAGCCTAAGCCTAGGGGTGCTCAAGCCTAAGACTAGAGGTGCCCTAGCCTAAGCCTATGGGTGCCCTAGCCTAAGCCTAGGGGTGCCCTAGCCTAAGCCTAGGGGTGCCCTAACCTTATGCTAGGGGAGCGCTAGCCTTAGCGTAAGCCTTGGGGCGCCCTAGCCTAAACCTAGGGGTTCCCTAGCCTAAGCCTAGGGGTGACCTAGCCTTAGGCTAGGGGAGCCCTAGCTTTAGTCTAAGCCTAGGGGTGCCCTAGCCTAAGCCTAGGCATGCCCTAGCCCAAGCCTAGGGATGCCCTAGCCTTAGGCTAGAGGAGCCCTAGCCTTAGCGTAAGCCTAGGCGTGCCCTAGCCCAAGCCTAGGGATGCCCTAGCCTTAGGCTAGAGGAGCCCTAGCCTTAGCCTAAGCCTAGGGGTGCCCTAGCCTAAGCCTAGGGGTGCCCTAACCTAAGCCTAGGGGTGCCCTAGCCTAAGGCTAAGGGTGCCCTAGCCTTAGTCTATTGGAGCCCTAGCCTTAGCCTAAGCCTACGGGTGCCCTAGCCTAAGCCTAGATGTGCCCTACCCTAAGCCTAGGGGTGCCCTAGCCTAAGGATATGGGTGCTCTAGCCTAAGCATAGGGGTGCCCTAGCCTAAGCCTTGGGGTGCCCAAGCCTTAGTCTAGGGGTGCCCTAGCCTAAGCCTATGCTTGCCCTAGCCTTAGGCTAGCTGAGCCCTAGCCTTAGCCTAGGGGTGCCCTAGCCTAAGCCAAGGCTTGCCCTAGCCTTAGGCTAGCTGAGCCCTAGCCTAAGCCTAAGCATAGGTGTGCCCTAGCCTAAGCCTAGGGGTGCCCTAGCCTAAGCCTAGGGGTGCCCTAGCCTAAGCCTAGGGGTGCCCTAGCCTTAGGCTAGGGGAGCCCTAGCCTTAGCCTAAGCCTAGCGGTTCCCTAGCCAAGCTTAGTGGTGCCCTATCCTAAGCCTTGGGGTGCCCTAGCCTTAGGCTAGGAGAGCCCTAACCTTAGCCTAAGCCTAGGGGTGCCCTAGCCCAAGCCTAGGGGTGCCCTAGCCTAAGCCTAGGGGTGCCCAACCCTAAGCCTAGGGGTGCCCTAGCCTAAGCCTAGGGGTGCCCTAGCCTTAGGCTAGGGGTGCCCTACCTTAGTCTAGTGGAGCCCTAGCCTTAGCCTAAGCCAAGGGGTGCCCTAGCCTAAGCCTCGGGGTGCCCTAGCCTAAGCCTAGGCTTGCCCTAGCCTTAGGCTAGCTAAGCCCTAGCCTAAGCCTAACCTGGGGGTGCCCTAGCCTAAGCCTAGGGGTGCCCTAACCTAAGCTTAGTGGTGCCCTATCCTAAGCCTAGGGGTGCCCTAGCCTAAGTCTAGGGGTGCACTAGCCTTAGGCTAGGAGAGCCCTAACCTTAGCCTAAGCCTAGGGGTGCCCTAGCCTAAGACTAGGGGTACCCTAGCCTAACCTTAGGGGTGCCCTAGCGTAAGCCTAGGGGTGCCCTAGCCTAAGCCTAGGGGTGCCCTAGACTAAGCCTAGGGGTGCCCTAGCCTAAGCCAAGGGATGCCCTAGCCTAAGCCTAGGGGTGCCCTAGCCTTAGGCTAGGGGAGCCCTAGCCTTAGCCTAAGCCTAGGGGTGCCCTAGCCTAAGACTAGGGCTACCCTAGCCTAACCTTAGGGGTGCCCTAGCGTAAGCCTAGGGGTGCCCTAGCCTAAGCCTAGGGGTGCCCTAGACTAAGCCTAGGCGTGCCCTACCGTAAGCCTAGGGCTACCATAGCCTAAGACTAGGGGTGCCCTAGCCTTAGGCTAGCTGAGCCCTTGCCTTAGCCTAAGCCTAGGAGTGCCCTAGGGTAAGCCTAGGGGTGCCCTAGCCGAAGGTTAGGGGTGCCCTAGCCTTAGTCTAGTGGAGCCCTACCCTTAGCCTACGCCTAGTGGTGCCCTATCCTAAGCCATGGGGTGCCCTAGCCTAAGCCTAGGGGTGCCCTAGCCTAAGCCTAGGGGTGCCCTAACCTTAGCCTAGGGGAGCCCTAGCCTTAGCCTAAGCCTAGGGGTGCCCAAGCCTAAGACTAGAGGTGCCCTAGCCTAAGCCTATGGGTGTCCTAGCCTAAGCCTAGGGGTGCCCTAGCCTAAGCCTAGGGGTGCCCAACCTAAGCCTAGGGGTACCCTAACCTTAGGCTAGGGGAGCGATAGCCTTAGCGTAAGCCTTGGGGCGCCCTAGCCTAAATCTAGGGGTTCCCTAGCCTAAGCCTAGGGGTGACCTAGCCTTAGGCTAGGGGATCCCTAGCTTTAGTCTAAGCCTAGGGGTGCCCTAGCCTAAGCCTAGGGGTGCCCTAACCCAAGCCTAGGGATGCCATAGCGTTAGGCTAGAGGAGCCCTAGCCTTAGCCTAAGCCTACTGGTGCCCTAGCCTAAGCCTAGGGGTGCCCTAGCTTAAGTCTAGGGGTGCCCTAGCCTAAGCCTAGGGGTACGCTAGCCTTAGGCTATTGGAGCCCTAGCCTTAGCCTAAGCCTAGGGGTGCCCTAGCCTAAGACTAGGGGTGCCCTAGCCTAAGCTTAGGGGTGCGCTAGCCTAAGCCTTGGGGTGCCCTAGCCTAAGCTTAGGGGTGCCCTTGGGTTAGTCTAGGGGAGCCCTAGCCTAAGCCTAAGCCTAGAGGTGCCCTAACCTAAGCCTATGGGTGCCCTAGCCTAAGGCTAGGGGTGCCATAGCCTTAGGCTAGAGGAGCCCTAGCCTTAGCCTAAGCCTAGGGGTGCCCCAGCCCAAGACTAGGGGTGACCTAGCCTAAGCCTAGGCTTGCCCTAGCTTTAGGCTAGCTGAGCCCTAGCCTAAGCCTAAGCCTAGGGGTGCCCTAGCCTAAGCCTAGGGGTGCCCTAGCCTAAACCTAGTGTTGCCCTAGCCTTTGGCTAGGGGAACACTAGCCTTAGCCTAAGCCTAGGGGTGCCCTAGCCTAAGACTAGGGGTGCCCTAGCCTAAGCCTAGGGGTTCCCTAGCGTAAGCCTAGGGGTGCCCTAGCCTAAGCCTAGGGGTGCCCTAGACTAAGCCTAGGGGTGCCCTACCCTAAGCGTAGGGCTGCCATAGCCTAAGCCTAGGGGTGCCCTAGCCTTAGGCTAGCTGAGCCCTTGCCTTAGCCTAAGCCTAGGAGTGCCCTAGGGTAAGCCTTGGGGTGCCCTAGCCTAAGGCTAGGGGTGCCCTAGCCTTAGTCTAGTGGAGCCCTACCCTGAGCCTACGCATAGGGGTGCCCTATCCTTAGCCATGGGGTGCCCTAGCCTAAGCCTAGGGGTGCCCTAGCCTAAGAATAGGGGTGCCCTAACCTTAGCCTAGGGGAGCCCTAGCCTTAGCCTAAGCCTAGGGTGCCCAATCCTAAGACTAGAGGTGCCCTAGCCTAAGCCTATGGGTGTCCTAGCCTAAGCCTAGGGGTGCCCTAGCCTAAGCCTAGGGGTGCCCTAGCCTAAGCCTAGGGATGCCCTAACCTTAGGCTAGTGGAGCGCTAGCCTTAGCGTAAGCCTTGGGGGCCCTAGCCTAAACCTAGGGTTCCCTAGCCTAAGCCTAGGGGTGACCTAGCCTTAGGCTAGGGGATCCCTAGCTTTAGTCTAAGCCTAGGGGTGCCCTCGCCTAAGCCTAGGGGTGCCCTAGCCCAAGCCTAGGGATGCCGTAGCGTTAGGCTAGAGGAGCCCTAGCCTTAGCCTAAGCCTACTGGTGCCCTAGCCTAAGCCTAGGGGTGCCCTAGCTTAAGTCTAGGGGTGCCCTAGCCTAAGCCTAGGGGTACGCTAGCCTTAGGCTAGTGGAGCCCTAGCCTTAGCCTAAGCCTAGGGGTGCCCTAGCCTAAGACTAGGGGTGCCCAAGCCTAAGCTTAGGGGTGCCCTAGCCTAAGCCTAGGGGTGCCCTAGCCTAACCCTAGTGGTGCCCTAGCCTTAGGCTAGGGGAACACTAGCCTTAGCCTAAGCCTAGGGGTGCCCTAGCCTAAGCTTAGGCGTGCCCTAGCCTAAGCCGAGGGGTGCCCTACCCTAAGCCTAGGCTTGCCCTAGCCTTAGGCTAGCTGAGCCCTAGCCTAAGCCTAAGCTTAGTGGTGCCCTAGCCTAAGCATTGCGGTGACCTAGCCTAAGCCTACGGGTGCCCTAGGGTTAGGCTAGGGGAGCCCTAGCCTTAGCCTAAGCCTAGGGGTGCCCTAGCCTAAGCCTAGGGGTGCCCTAGCCTAAGCCTGTGGGTATCCTAGCCTAAGCCTAGGGGTGCCCTAGCCTAAGACTAGGGGTGCCCTAGCCTAAGCCTAGGGGTGCCCTAACCTTAGGCTAGTGGAGCGCTACCCTTAGCGTAAGCCTTGGGGCGCCCTAGCCTAAACCTAGGGGTTCCCTAGCCTAAGCCTAGGGGTGACCTAGCCTTAGGCTAGGGGATCCCTAGCTTTAGTCTAAGCCTAGGGGTGCCCTAGCCTATGCCTAGGGGTGCCGTAGCCCAAGCCTAGGGATGCCGTAGCGTTAGGCTAGAGGAGCCCTAGCCTTAGCCTAAGCCTACTGGTGCCCTAGCCTAAGCCTAGGGGTGCCCTAGCTTAAGTCTAGGGGTGCCCTAGCCTAAGCCTAGGGGTACGCTAGCCTTAGGCTAGTGGAGCCCTAGCCTTAGCCTAAGCCTAGGGGTGCCCTAGCCTAAGACTAGGGGTGCCCTAGCCTAAGCTTAGGGGTGCCCTAGCCTAAGCCTTGGGGTGCCCTAGCCTAAGCTTAGGGGTGCCCTTGGGTTAGTCTAGGGGAGCCCTAGCCTAAGCCTAAGCCTCGAGGTGCCCTAGCCTAAGCCTATGGGTGCCCTAGCCTAAGCCTAGGGGTGCCATAGCCTTAGGCTAGAGGAGCCCTAGCCTTAGCCTAAGCCTAGGGGTACCCCAGCCTAAGACTTGTGGTGACCTAGCCTAAGCCTAGGCTTGCCCTAGCCTTAGGCTAGGGGAACACTAGCCTTAGCCTAAGCCTAGGGGTGCCCTAGCCTAAGCTTAGGCGTGCCCTAGCCTAAGCCGAGGGGTGCCCTACCCTAAGCCTAGGGGTGCCCTCCCCTAAGCCTAGGCTTGCCCTAGCCTTAGGCTAGCTGAGCCCTAGCCTAAGCCTAAGCTTAGTGGTGCCCTAGCCTAAGCCTTGCGGTGACCTAGCCTAAGCCTAGGGGTGCCCTAGGGTTAGGCTAGGGGAGCCCTAGCCTTAGCCTAAGCCTAGGGGTGCCCTAGCCTAAGCCTAGGGGTGCCCTAGCCTTAGGCTAGGGGAGCCCTAGCCTTAGCCTAAGCCTAGGGGTGCCCTAGCCTAAGCCTAGTGGTGCCCTATCCTAAGCCTAGGGGTGCCCTAGCCTAAGCCTTGGGGTGCACTAGCCTAAGGCTAGGGGAGCCCTAACCGTAGCCTAAGCCTAGGGGTACCCTAGCCCAAGCCTAGGGGTGCCCTAGCCTAAGCCTAAGGGTGCCCTAGCCTAAGCCTAGGGGTGCCCTAGCCTAAGCCTAGGGGTGCCTTAACCTTAGGCTAGGGGAGGCCTAGCCTTAGCCTAAGCCTAGGGGTGCCCTAGCCTAAGCTTTGGTGCCCTATCCTAAGCCTAGGGGTGCCCTAGCCTAAGCCTAGGGGTGCCCTAGCCTTAGGCTAGGAGAGCCCTAACCTTAGCCTAAGCCTAGGGGTGCCCTATCCCAAGACTTGGGATACCCTAGCCTAAGCCTAGGGGTGCCCTAGCCTAAGGCTAGGGGTGCCCTAGCCTAAGGCTAGGGGTGCCCTAGCCTAAGCCTAGGGGTGCCCTACCCTAAGCCTAGGGGTGCCCTAGCCTAAGCCTAGGGGTGCCCTAGCCTTAGGCTAGGGGAGCCCTAGCCTTAGCCTAAGCCTAGGGGTGCCCTAGCCTAAGCCTAGGGTTGCCCTAGACTAAGCTTAGGGGTGCCCTACCCTAAGCCTAGGGCTGCCATAGCCAAAGCCTAGGGGTGCCCTAGCCTTAGGCTAGCTGAGCCCTTGCCTTAGCCTAAGCCTAGGAGTGCCCTAGGGTAAGCCTAGGGGTGCCCTAGCCTAAGGCTAGTGGTGCCCTAGCCTTAGTCTAGTGGAGCCCTAGCCTTAGCCTACGCCTAGGGGTGCCCTATCCTAAGCCATGGGGTGTCCTAGCCTAAGCCTAGGGGTGCCCTAACCTTAGCCTAGGGGAGCCCTAGCCTTAGCCTAAGCCTAGGGGTGCCCAAGCCTAAGACTAGAGGTGCCCTAGCCTAAGCCTGTGGGTATCCTAGCCTAAGCCTAGGGGTGCCCTAGCCTAAGCCTAGGGGTGCCCTAGCCTAAGCCTAGGGGTGCCCTAACTTTAGGCTAGTGGAGCGCTACCCTTAGCGTAAGCCTTGGGGCGTCCTAGCCTAAACCTAGGGGTTCCCTAGCCTAAGCCAAGTCGTGACCTAGCCTTAGGCTAGGCGATCCCTAGCTTTAGTCTAAGCCTAGGGGTGCCCTAGCCTAAGCCTAGGGGTGCCCTAGCCCAAGCCTAGGGATGCCGTAGCGTTAGGCTAGAGGAGCCCTAGCCTTAGCCTAAGCCTACTGGTACCCTAGCCTAAGCCTAGGGGTGCCCTAGCTTAAGTCTAGGGGTGCCCTAGCCTAAGCCTAGGGGTACGCTAGCCTTAGGCTAGTGGAGCCCTAGCCTTAGCCTAAGCCTAGGGGTGCCCTAGCCTAAGCCTAGGGGTGCCCTAGCCTAAGCTTAGGGGTGCCCTAGCCTAAGCCTTGGGGTGCCCTAGCCTAAGCTTAGGGGTGCCCTTGGGTTAGTCTAGGGGAGCACTAGCCTAAGCCTAAGCCTCGAGGTGCCCTAGCCTAAGCCTATGGGTGCCCTAGCCTAAGCCTAGGCTTGCCCTAGCCTTAGGCTAGGGGAACACTAGCCTTAGCCTAAGCCTAGGGTGCCCTAGCCTTAGCCTAAGGGTGCCCTAGCCTAAGCCTAGGGGTGCCCTAGCCTAAGCCTAGGGGTGCCTTAACCTTAGGCTAGGGGAGGCCTAGCCTTAGCCTAAGCCTAGGAGTGCCCTACCCTAAGCTTTGGTGCCCTATCCTAAGCCTAGGGGTGCCCTAGCCTAAGCCTAGGGGTGCCCTAGCCTTAGGCTAGGAGAGCCCTAACCTTAGCCTAAGCCTAGGGGTGACCTATCCCAAGACTTGGGATGGACTAGCCTAAGCCTAGGGGTGCCCTAGTCTAAGGCTAGGGGTGCCCTAGATTAAGGCTAGGGGTGCCCTACCCTAAACCTAGGGGTGCCCTACCCTAAGCCTAGGGGTGCCCTAGCCTAAGCCTAGGGGTGCCCTAGCCTTAGGCTAGGGGAGCCCTAGCCTCAGCCTAAGCCTAGGGGTGCCCTACCCTAAGCCTAGGGCTGCCATAGCCAAAGCCTAGGGGTGCCCTAGCCTTAGGCTAGCTGAGCCCTTGCCTTAGCCTAAGCCTAGGAGTGCCCTAGGGTAAGCCTAGGGGTGCCCTAACCTAAGCCTAGGGGTGCCCTAGCCTAAGCCTAGGGGTGCCTTAACCTTAGGCTAGGGGAGCCCTAGCCTTATCCTAAGCCTAGGGGTGCCCTAGCCTAAGCTTTGGTGCCCTATCCTAAGCCTAGGGGTGCCCTAGCCTAAGCCTAGGGGTGCCCTAGCCTAAGCCTGTGGGTATCCTAGCCTAAGCCTAGGGGTGCCCTAGCCTAA
The DNA here is from genome assembly GCF_050624435.1 of Tenrec ecaudatus. Classification (NCBI taxonomy): domain Eukaryota; kingdom Metazoa; phylum Chordata; class Mammalia; order Afrosoricida; family Tenrecidae; genus Tenrec; species Tenrec ecaudatus. The sequence goes on from NW_027459469.1 coordinate 483,405, forward strand.
GCCTAGGGGTGCCCTAGCCTAAGCCTAGGGGTGCCCTAACCTTAGGCTAGTGGAGCGCTACCCTTAGCGTAAGCCTTGGGGCGCCCTAGCCTAAACCTAGGGGTTCCCTAGCCTAAGCCTAGGGCTGACCTAGCTTTAGGCTAGGGGATCCCTAGCGTTAGTCTAAGCCTAGGGGTGCCCTAGCCTAAGCCTAGGGGTGCCGTAGCCCAAGCCTAGGGATGCCGTAGCGTTAGGCTAGAGGAGCCCTAGCCTTAGCCTAAGCCTACTGGTGCCCTAGCCTAAGCCTAGGGGTGCCCTAGCTTAAGTCTAGGGGTGCCCTAGCCTAAGCCTAGGGGTACGCAAGCCTTAGGCTAGTGGAGCCCTAGCCTTAGCCTAAGCCTAGGGGTGCCCTAGCCTAAGACTAGGGGTGCCCTAGCCTAAGCTTAGGGGTGCCCTAGCCTAAGCCTTGGGGTGCCCTAGCCTAAGCTTAGGGGTGCCCTTGGGTTAGTCTAGGGGAGCCCTAGCCTAAGCCTAAGCCTCGAGGTGCCCTAGCCTAAGCCTATGGGTGCCCTAGCCTAAGCCTAGGGGTGCCATAGCCTTAGGCTAGAAGAGCCCTAGCCTTAGCCTAAGCCTAGGGGTGCCCCAGCCTAAGACTAGGGGTGACCTAGCCTAAGCCTAGGCTTGCCCTAGCCTTAGGATAGGGGAACACTAGCCTTAGCCTAAGCCTAGGGGTGCCCTAGCCTAAGCTTAGGCGTGCCCTAGCCTAAGCCGAGGGGTGCCCTACCCTAAGCCTAGGGGTGACCTCCCCTAAGCCTAGGCTTGCACTAGCCTTAGGCTAGCTGAGCCCTAGCCTAAGCCTAAGCTTAGTGGTGCCCTAGCCTAAGCCTTGCGGTGACCTAGCCTAAGCCTAGGGGTGCCCTAGGGTTAGGCTAGGGGAGCCCTAGCCTTAGCCTAAGCCTAGGGGTGCCCTAGCCTAAGCCTAGGGGTGCCCTAGCCTAAGCCTAGGGGTGCCCTAGCCTTAGGCTAGGGGAGCCCTAGCCTTAGCCTAAGCCTAGGGGTGCCCTAGCCTAAGCCTAGTGGTGCCCTATCCTAAGCCTAGGGGTGCCCTAGCCTAAGCCTAGGGGTGCCCTAGCCTTAGGCTAGTGGAGCCCTAACCGTAGCCTAAGCCTAGGGGTACCCTAGCCCAAGCCTAGGGGTGCCCTAGCCTAAGCCTAAGGGTGCCCTAGCCTAAGCCTAGGGGTGCCATAGCCTAAGCCTAGGGGTGCCCTAGCCTAAGGCTAGGGGTGCCCTAGCCTTAGGCTAGTGGAGCCCTAGCCTTAGCCTAAGCCTAGGGGTGCCCTAGCCTAAGCCTAGATGTGCCCTAGCCTAAGCAGAGGGGTGCCCTACCCTACGCCTAGGGGTGCCCTACCCTAAGCCTAGGGGTGCCCTACCTGAAGCCTAGGCTTGCCCTAGCCTTAAGCTAGCTGAGCCCTAGCCTAAGCCTAAGCCTAGGGGTGCCCTAGCCTAAGCCTAGGGGTGCCCTAGCGCAAGCCTACGGGTGCCATAGCCTTAGGCTAGAGGAGCCCTAGCCTTAGCCTAAGCCTAGGGGTGCCCTAGTCTAAGACTAGGGGTGCCCTAGCCTAAGCTTAGGGGTGCCCTAGACTAAGCCTGGGGTGCCCTAGCCTAAACCTAGTGGTGCCCTAGGGTTAGTCTAGGGGAGCCCTAGCCTTAGCCTAAGTCTAGGTGTGCCCTACCTTAAGCCTAGGGGTGCCCTAGCCTAAGCCTAGGGGTGCCCTAGCATAAGCCTAAGGGTGCCCTAGCCTAAGCCTAGGGGTCCCCTAGCCTTAGGCTAGAGGAGTCCTAGCCTTAGCCTAAGCCTAGGTGTGCCCTAGCCTTATACTAGGGGTGCCCTAGCCTAAGCTTAGGGGTGCCCTAGCCTAAGCCTTGGGGTGCCCTAGCCTAAGCCTAGGGGTGCCCTAGGGTTAGGCTAAGGGAGCCCTAGCCTTCGCCTAAGCCTAGGGGTGCCCTAGACTAAGCCTAGGGGTGCCCTAGCCTAAGCCTAGGGGTGCCTTAACCTTAGGCTAGGGGAGCCCTAGCCTTATCCTAAGCCTAGGGGTGCCCTAGCCTAAGCTTTGGTACCCTATCCTAAGCCTAGGGGTGCCCTAGCCTAAGCCTAGGGGTGCCCTAGCCTTAGGCTAGGAGAGCCCTAACCTTAGCCTAAGCCTAGGGGTGCCCTATCCCAAGACTTGGGATGCCCTAGCCTAAGCCTAGGGGCGCCCTAGCCTAAGCCTAGGGGTGCCCTACCCTAAGCCTAGGGGTGCCCTAGCCTAAGCCTAGGGGTGCCCTAGCCTTAGGCTAGCTGAGCCCTAGCCTTAGCGTAAGCCTAGGGGTGCCCTAGCCTAAGCCTATGGGTGCCCAGGATAAGCCAAGGGGTGCCCTAGCCTAAGCCTAGGGGTGCCTTAGCCTTAGGCTAGCTGAGCGCTAGCCTTAGCCTAAGCCTAGGGGTGCCCTAGCCTAAGACTAGGGGTGCCCTAGCCCAAGCTGAGGGGTGCCCTAGCGTAAGCATAGGGGTGCCCTAGCCTAAGCCTAGGGGTGCCCTAGCCTAAGCCTAGGGGTACCCGAGCCTACGCCTAGGGGTGCCCTAGCCTAAGCTTAGGGGTGTCCTAGCCTTAGTCTAGTGGAGCCCTAGCCTTAGCCTAAGCCTAGGGGTGCCCTAGCATAAGCATAGGGGTGCCCTAGCCTAAACCTAGGGGTGACTAGCCTACGCCTAGGGGTGCCCTATCCAAAGCCATGGGGTGCCCTAGCCTAAGCCTAGGGGTGCCCTATTCTAAGCCTATGGGTGCCCTAGCCTTAGGCTTGGGGAGCCCTAGCCTTAGCCTAAGCCTAGGGGTGCCCAAGCCTAAGACTAGAGGTGCCCTAAGCTAAGCCTACGGGTGTCCTAGCCTAAGCTTAGGGGTGCCCTAGCCTAAGCCTATGGGTGCCCTAGCCTAAGCCTAGGGGTGCCCTAACCTTAGGCTATGGGAGCACTAGCCTTAGCGTAAGCCTTTGGGCGCCCTAGCCTAAACCTAGGGGTTCCCTAGCCTAAGCCTAGGGGTGACCTAGCCTTAGGCTAGGGGAGCCCTAGCTTTAGTCTAAGCCTAGGGGTGCCCTAGCCTAAGCCTAGGGGTGCCCTAGCGCAAGCCTAGGGATGCCCTAGCGTTAGGCTAGAGGAGCCCTAGCCTTAGCCTAAGCCTAGGGGTGCCCTAGCCTAAGACTAGGGGTGCCCTAACATAAGCCTAGGGGTGCCCTAGCTTAAGGCTAGGGGTGCTCTAGCCTTAGTCTAGTGGAGCCCTAGCCTTAGCATAAGCCTAGGGGTGCCCTAGCCTATGCCTAGATGTGCCCTACCCTAAGCCTAGGGGTGCCCTAGACTAAGACTAGGGGTGTCCTAGCCAAAGCATAGGGGTGCCCTAGCCTAAGCCTTGGGTGCCCTAGCCTAAGCCTAGGGGTGCCCTAGGGTTAGGCTAAGGGAACCCTAGCCTTAGCCTAAGCCTTGGGGTGCCCTAGCCTTAGCCTAGGGGTGCCCTAGCCTAAGCCTAGGCTTGCCCTAGCCTTAGGCTAGCTGAGCCCTAGCCTAAGCCTAAGCCTAGGGGTGCCCTAGCCTAAGCCTAGGGGGGCACCAGCCTAAGCCTAGGGGTGCCATAGCCTTAGGCTAGAGGAGCCCTAGCCTTAGCCTAAGCCTAGGGGTGCCCTAGGCTAAGACAAGGGGTGCCCTAGCCTAAGCTTAGTGGTGCCCTAGCCTAAGCCTTGGGGTGCCCTATCCTAAGCCTAGGGGTGCCCTAGGGTTAGGCTAGGGGAGCCCTATCCTTAGCCTAATCCTATGGGTGCCCTAGCCTAAGCCTAGGGGTGCCCTAGCCTAAGCCTAGGGGTGCCCTAGCCTTAGGCTAGGGGAGCCCTAGCCTTAGTCTACTGGAGCCCTAGCCTTAGCCTATTCCTAGAGGTGCCCTATCCTAAGCCATGGGGTGCCCTAGCCTAAGGCTAGGGGTGCCCTTGCCTAAGCCTAGGGGTGCCCTAGCCTTAGCCTAGGGGAGCCCTAGCCTTAGCCTAAGCCTAGGGGTGCCCAAGCCTAAGACTAGAGGTGCCCTAGCCTAAGCCTACGGGTGTCCTAGCCTAAGCCTAGGGGTGCCCTAGAATAAGACTAGGGGTGCCCTAGCCAAAGCCTAGGGGTGCCCTAACCTTAGGCTAGGGGATCCCTAGCTTTAGTCTAAGCCTAGGGGTGCCCTAGCCTAAGCCTATGGGTGCCCTAGCCTAAGCCTAGGGGTGACCTAGCCTTAGGCTAGGGGATCCCTAGCTTTAGTCTAAGCCTAGGGGTGCCCTAGCCCAAGCCTAGGGATGCCGTAGCGTTAGGCTAGAAGAGCCCTAGCCTTAGCCTAAGCCTACTGGTGCCCTAGCCTAAGCCTAGGGGTGCCCTATCTTAAGTCTAGGGGTGCCCTAGCCTAAGCCTAGGGGTACGCTAGCCTTAGGCTAGTGGAGCCCTATCCTTAGCCTAAGCCTAGGGGTGCCCTAGCCTAAGACTAGGGGTGCCCTAGCCTAAGCCGAGGGGTGCCCTACACTAAGCCTAGGGGTGCCCTGCCCTAAGCCTAGGCTTGCCCTAGCCTTAGGCGAGCTGAGCCCTAGCCTAAGCCTAAGCTTAATGGTGCCCTAGCCTAAGCCTTGCGGTGACCTAGCCTAAGCCTAGGGGTGCCCTAGGGTTAGGCTAGGGGAGCCCTAGCCTTAGCCTAAGCCTAGGGGTGCCCTAGCCTAAGCCTATGGGTGCCCTAGCCTAAGCCTAGGGGTGCCCTTGCCTTAGGCTAGGGGAGCCCTAGCCTTAGCCTAAGCCTAGGGGTGCCCTAGCCTAAGCCTAGTGGTGCCCTATCCTAAGCCTAGGGGTGCCCTAGCCTAAGCCTAGGGGTGCCCTAGCCTTTGGCTAGGGGAGCCCTAACCGTAGCCTAAGCCTAGGGGTACCCTAGCCCAAGCCTAGGGGTGCCCTAGCCTAAGCCTAAGGGTGCCCTAGACTAAGCCTAGGGGTGCCATAGCCTAAGCCTAGGGGTGCCCTAGCCTAAGGCTAGGGGTGCCCTAGCCTTAGGCTAGTGGAGCCCTAGCCTTAGCCTAAGCCTAGGGGTGCCCTAGCCTAAGCCTAGATGTGCCCTAGCCTAAGCAGAGGGGTGCCCTACCCTACGCCTAGGGGTGCCCTACCCTAAGCCTAGGGGTGCCCTACCCTAAGCCTAGGCTTGCCCTAGCCTTAGGCTAGGTGAGCCCTAGCCTAAGCCTAAGCCTAGGGGTGCCCTAGCCTAAGCCTAGGGGTGCCCTAGCGTAAGCCTACGGGTGCCATAGCCTTAGGCTAGAGGAGCCCTAGCCTTAGCCTAAGCCTAGGGGTGCCCTAGCCTAAGACTAGGGGTGCCCTAGCCTAAGCTTAGGGGTGCCCTAGACTAAGCCTTGGGGTGCCCTAGCCTAAACTTAGTGGTGCCTTAGGGTTAGTCTAGGGGATCCCTAGCCTTAGCCTAAATCTAGGTGTGCCCTACCTTAAGCCTAGGGGTGCCCTAGCCTAAGCCTAGGGGTGCCCTAGCCTAAGCCTAAGGGTGCCCTAGCCTAAGCCTAGGGGTGCCCTAGCCTTAGGCTAGAGGAGTCCTAGCCTTAGCCTAAGCCTAGGCGTACCCTAGCCTAAGAATAGGGGTGCCCTAGCCTAAGCTTAGGGGTGCCCTAGCCTAAGCCTTGGTGTGCCCTAGCCTAAGCCTAGGGGTGCCCTAGGGTTAGGCTAGGGGAGCCCTAGCCTTCGCCTAAGCCTAGGGGAGCCCTAGCCTAAGCCTAGGGGTGCACTAACCTAAGCCTAGGGGTGCCCTAGCCTAAGCCTAGGGGTGCCTTAACCTTAGGCTAGGGGAGCCCTAGCCTTATCCTAAGCCTAGGGGTGACCTAGCCTAAGCTTTGGTGCCCTGTCCTAAGCCTAGGGGTGCCCTAGCCTAAGCCTAGGGGTGCCCTAACCTTAGGCTAGGAGAGCCCTAACCTTAGCCTAAGCCTAGGGGTGCCCTATCCCAAGACTTGGGGTGCCCTAGCCTAAGCCTAGGGGTGTCCTAGCCTAAGGCTAGGGGTGCCATAGCCTAAGGCTAGGGGTGCCCTAGCCTAAGCCTAGGGGTGCCCTACCCTAAGCCTAGGGGTGCCCTAGCCTAAGCCTAGGGGTGCCCTAGCCTTAGGCTAGCTGAGCCCTAGCCTTAGCGTAAGCCTAGAGGTGCCCTAGCCTAAGACTATGGGTGCCCAGGATAAGCCAAGGGGTGCCCTAGCCTAAGCCTAGGGGTGCCTTAGCCTAAGGCTAGCTGAGCCCTAGCCTTAGCCTAAGCCTAGGGGTGCCCTAGCCTAAGAATATGGGTGCCCTAGCCCAAGCTTAGGGGTGCCCTAGCGTAAGCATAGGGGTGCCCTAGCCTAAGCCTAGGGGTGCCCTAGCCTAAGCCTAGGGGTACCCGAGCCTACGCCTAGGGGTGCCCTAGCCTAAGCCTAGGGGTGTCCTAGCCTTAGTCTAGTGGAGCCCTAGCCTTAGCCTAAGCCTAGCGGTGCCCTAGCATAAGCCTAGGGGTGCCCTAGCCTAAACCTAGGGGTGCCCTAGCCTACGCCTAGGGGTGCCCTATCCTAAGCCATGGGGTGCCCTAGCCTAAGCCTAGGGGTACCCTAGCCTAAGCCTATGGGTGCCGTAGCCTTAGGCTTGGGGAGCCCTAGCCTTAGCCTAAGCCTAGGGGTGCCCAAGCCTAAGACTAGAGGTGCCCTAACCTAAGCCTACGGGTGTCCTAGCCTAAGCCTAGGGGTGCCCTAGCCTAAGCCTAGGGGTGCCCTAGCCTAAGCCTAGGGGTGCCCTAACCTTAGGCTAGGGGAGCACTAGCCTTAGCGTAAGCCTTTGGCCGCCCTAGCCTAAACCTAGGGGTTCCCTAGCCTAAGCCTAGGGGTGACCTAGCCTTAGGCTAGGGGAGCCCTAGCTTTAGTCTAAGCCTAGGGGTGCCCTACCCTAAGCCTAGGGGTGCCCTAGCCCAAGCCTAGGGATGCCCTAGCATTAGGCTTGAGGAGCCCTAGCCTTAGCCTAAGCCTAGGGGTGCCCTAGCCTAAGACTTGGGGTGCCCTAACCTAAGCCTAGGGGTGCCCTAGCTTAAGGCTAGCGGTGCTCTAGCCTTAGTCTAGTGGAGCCCTAGCCTTAGCCTAAGCCTAGGGGTGCCCTAGCCTAAGCTTAGATGTGCCCTACCCTAAGCCTAGGGGTGCCCTAGACTAAGACTAGGGGTGCCCTAGCCTAAGCATAGGGGTGCCCTAGCCTAAGCCTTGGGTGCCCTAGCCTAAGCCTAGGGGTGCCCTAGGGTTAGGCTAAGGGAACCCTAGCCTTAGCCTAAGCCTTGGGGTGCCCTAGCCTTAGCCTTGGGGTGCCCTAGCGTAAGCCTAGGCTTGCCCTAGCCTTAGGATAGCTGAGCCCTAGCCTTAGCCTAAGCCTAGGGGTGCCCCAGCCTAAGCCTAGGGGTGCCCTATCCTAAGTCTAGGGGTGCCTAGCCTAAGCATAGAGGTGTCCTAACCTAAGCCTAGGGGTTCGCTACCTAAGCCTAGGGGTGCCCTAGCCTAAGCCTACGGGTGCCCTAGTCTAAGCCTAGGGGGGCCCTAGCCCAAGCCTAGGGATGCCCTAGCGTTAGCCTAGAGGAGCCCTAGCCTTAGCCTAAGCCTAGGGGTGCCCTAGCCTAAGCCTAGGGGTGCCCTAGCCTAAGCCTAGGGTTGCCCTAGCCTAAGTCTAGGGGTGCCCTAGCCTAAGCTTAGGGGTATCCTAGCCTTAGGCCAGGGGAGTCCTCTCCTTAGGCGAAGCCTTGGGGTGCCCTAGCCTAAGACTAGGGGTGCCCTAGCCTAAGCCTAGGGATGCCCTAGCACAGGCTAGGGATGCCCTAGTGTTAGGCTTCAGGAGCCCTAGCCTTAGCCTAAGCCTAGGGGTGCGTCAGCCTAAGCCAAGGGGTGCCCTAGCCTAAGTCTAGGGGTGCCCTAGCCTAAGGCTAGGGGTGCCTTAGCCTTAGTCTATTGGAGCCCTAGCCTTAGCCTAAGCCTAGGGGTGCCCTATCCTAAGCCATGGGGTGCCCTAGCCTAAGCATAGGGGTGCCCTAGGCTAAGCCTAGGGGTGCCCTAGCCTTAGGTTAGGGAAGCCTTAGCCTTAGCCTAAGCCTAGGGGTGCCCTATCCTAAGACTAGGGGTGCCCTAACCTTAGGCTAGGGGAGCCCTAGCCTTAGCCTAAGCCTTGGGTCGCTCTAGCCTAAACCTAGGGGTTCCCTAGCCTAAGCCTAGGGATGACCTAGCCTTAGGCTAGGGGAGCCCTAGCCTTAGCCTAAGCCTTGGGGCGCCCTAGCCTAAGCCTAGGGGTGCCGTAGCCCAAGGCTAGGGATGCCCTAGCGTTAGGCTAGAGGAGCCCTATCCTTAGCCTAAGCCTAGGGGTGCCCTAGCCTAAGCCTAGGGGTGCCCTAGCCTAAGCCTAGGGGTGCCCTAGCCTAAGTCTAGGGGTGCCCTAGCCTGAGCCTAGGGGTACTCTAGCCTTAGGCTAGGGGAGCCCTAGCCTTAGCCTAAGCCTAGGGGCGTCCCAGCCTAAGCCTAGGGGTGCCCTAGCCTAAGTCTAGGGGTGCCTAGCCTAAGCATAGAGGTGCCCTAACCTAAGCCTAGGGAGATCCCTACCTAATCCTAGGGCTGCCGTAGCCAAAGCCTACGGGTGCCCTAGCCCAGGCTAGGGATGCCCTAGCGTTAGGCTAGAGGAGCCCTAGCCTTAGCCTAAGTCTAGGGGTGCCCTAGCCTTAGCCAAGGGGTTCGCTAGCCTAAGTATAGGGGTGCCCTAGCCTAAGCCTAAGGGTGCCCTAGCCTAAGTCTAGGGGTGCCTAGCCTAAGCATAGGGGTGCCCTAACCTAAGCCTAGGGATTCCCTACCTAAGCCTAGGGGTGCCCTAGCCTAAGCCTAGGGGTGCCCTAGCCTAAGTCTAGGGGTGCCTAGCCTAAGCATAGAGGTGCCCTAACCTAAGCCTAGGGGTTCCCTACCTAAGCATAGGGGTGCCCTAGCCTAAGCCTAGGGGTGCCCTAGCCCAAACCTAGGGATGTCCTAGCGTTAGGCTAGAGGAGCCCTAGCCTTAGCCTAAGCCTAGGGGTGCCCAAACCTAAGCCTAGGGTTGCCCTAGCCTATGTCTAGGGGTGCATTAGCCTAAGCCTAGGGGTACCCTAGGCTTAGGCCAGGGTAATCCTCGCCTTAGCCGAAGCCTTGGGGTGCCCTAACCTAAGACTAGGGGTGCCCTAGCCTAAGCCTAGGGGTGCCCTAGCCCAGGCTAGGGATGCTCTAGCATTAGGCTACAGGAGCCCTAGCCTTAGCCTAAGCCTAGGGGTGCCTCAGCCTAAGCCATGGGGTGCCCTAGCCTAAGTCTAGGGGTGCCCTAGCCTAAGGCTATGGGTGCCCTAGCCTTAGACTATTGGAGCCCTAGCCTTAGCCTAAGCCTAGGGGTGCCCTATCCTAAGCCATGGGGTGCCCTAGCCTAAGCCTAGGGGTACCCTAGCCTAAGCCTAGGGGTGCCCTAGCCTTAGGCTAGGGGAGCCCTAGCCTTAGCCTAAGCCTAGGGTTGCCCTATCCTAAGATTAGGGGTGCCCTAGCCTAAGCCTACGGGTGTCCTAGCCTAAGCCGAGGGGTGCCCTAGCCTAAGCCTAGGGGTGCCCTAACCTTAGGCTAGGGGAGCCCTAGCCTTAGCCTAAGCCTTGGGGCGCCTTAGCCTAAACCTAGTGGTTCCCTAGCCTAAGCCTAGGGGTGATCTTGCCTTAGGCTAGGGGAGCCCTAGCCTTAGTCTAAGCCTAGGTGTGCCCTAGCCTAAGCCTCGGGGTGCCGTAGCCCAAGCCTAGGGATGCCCTAGCGTTAGGCTAGAGGAGCCCTATCCTTAGCCTAAGCCTAGTGTTGCCCTAGCCTAAGCCTAGGGGTGCCCTAGCCTAAGCCTAGGGGTGCCCTAGCCCAGGCTAGGGATGCCCTAGCATTAGGCTACAGGAGCCCTAGCCTTAGCCTAAGCCTAAGGGTGCCCTAGCCTAAGCCTAGGGTTGCCCTAGCCTAAGTCTAGGGGTGCCCTAGCCTAAGCCTAGTGGTACCCTAGCCTTAGCCCAGGGGAGTCCTCGCCTTAGCCGAAGCCTTGGGTTGCCCTAGCCTAAGACTAGGGGTGCCCTAGCCTAAGCCTAGGGGTGCCCTAGCCCAGGCTAGGGATGCCCTAGCATTAGGCTACAGGAGCCCTAGCCTTAGCCTAAGCCTAGGGGTGCCTCAGCCTAAGCCAAGGGGTGCCCTAGCCTAAGTCTAGGGGTGCCCTAGCCTAAGCCTAGGGGTGCCCTAGCCTAAGCCTAGGGGTGCCCTAGCCTAAGCCTAGGGGTGCCCTAGCCTAAGCCTAGGGGTGCCCTAGCCTAAGCCTAGGGGTGCTCTAACCTAAACCTAGGTGTGACCTAGCCTTAAGCTAGGGGAGCCCTAGCCTTAAACTAAGCCTAGGGGTGCCCTAGCCTAAGCCTAGGGGTGCCCTAGTCTAAGCCTAAGGGTGCTCTAACCTTAGACTAGGGAAGCCCTAACCTTAGCCTAAGCCTAGGGGTGCCCTAGCCTAAGCCTATGGGTGCCCTAGCCCAAGCCTAAGGATGCCGTAGCGTTAGGCTAGAGGAGCCCTAGACTTAGCCTAAGACTAGGGGTGCCCTAGCATAAGCCGTGCCCTAGCCTGAGCCTAGGGGTGCCCTAGCCTGAGCCTACGGGTCCCCTAGCCTAAGCCTACGGGTGCCCTCACCTTAGGCTCGGGGAGCCCTAGACTTAGCCTAAGCCTTGGGGTGCCCTAGCCTAAGCCTAGGGATGCCATAGCCTGAGCCTAGGGGTGCCCTAGCCTTAGGCTAGGGGAGCCCTAGCCTTAGCCTAAGCCTAGGGGTGCCCTAGCCTAAGCCTAGGGGTGCCCTAGCCTATGGCAAAGGGTGCCCTTGCCTAAGCCTAAGGGTGCTCTAGCCTAAGCCTAGGGGTGCCCTAGCCTAAGCCTAGGGGTGCCATAACCTAAGCCTAGGGGTGCCCTAGCCTAAGCCTAGGGGTGCCCAGGCCTTATTCTAGGGGAGCCCTAGCCTTAACCTAAGCCTATGGCTGCCGTAGCCTAAGCCTAGGCTACCTAGGTTAAGCCAAGGGGTGCCCTAACCTAAGCCTAGGGGTGCCCTAGCCTTAGGCTAGTGGAGCACTAGCCTTAGCCTAAGCCTTGGGGTGCCCTATCCTAAGCCTAGGGGTGCCCTAGCCAAAGCCTAGGGTTTCCCTAGTCTATGCCTAGGGGTGCCCTAGCCTTAGGCTCGGTGAGCCCTAGCCTTAGCCTAAGCCTAGGGTTGCCCTAGCCTAAGCTTAGGGGTGCCCTAGCCTATGCCTAGGTGTGCCCTAGCCTTAGGCTAGGTGAGCCCTAGCCTTAGCCTAAGCCTAAGGTTGCCCTAGCCTAAGCCTAGGGGTGCCCTAGCCTAAGCCTAGGGCTGCCCTAGCCTCAGCCTAGGGGTGCCCTAGGGTTAGGCTAGGGGAGCCCTAGCCTTAGCCTAAGCCTAGGGGTGCCCTAGCCTAAGCCTAGCGGTGCTCTAGCCTAAGCCAAGGGGTGCCCTAGCCTAAGCCTAGGGGTCCCCTTGTCTTAGGCTACAGGAGCCCTGGCCTTAGCCTAAGCCTAGGGGTGTGCTAGCCTAAGCCTAGGGGTGCCCTAGCCTTAGGCTAGGGGAGCCCTAGCCTTAGCCTAAGCCTAGGGCTGCCCTAGCCTAAGCCTAGGGGTGCCCAAGCCTAAGCCTAGGGGTGCCCTAGCCTTAGCCTAAGCCTAGGGGTGCCCTAGCCTAAGCCTAGGGGTGCCCAAGCCTTAGGCTAGGGGAGCCCTAGCCTTAGTCTAGTAGAGCCCTAGCCTTAGCCTAAGCCTAGAGGTGCCGTAGCCTAAGCCTAGGGGTGCCCTAACCTAAGCCTAGGGGTGCCTTAGCCTAAGCCTAGGGGTGCCCTAGTCTAAGCCTAAGGGTGCTCTAACCTTAGACTAGGGTAGCCCTAACCTTAGCCTAAGCCTAGGGGTGCCCTAGCCAAAGCCTATGGGTGCCCTAGCCCAAGCCTAGGGATGCCGTAGCGTTAGGCTAGAGGAGCCCTAGACTTAGCCTAAGACTAGGGGTGCCCTAGCATAAGCCTAGGGGTGCCCTAGCCTAAGTCTAGGGGTGCACTAGCCTAAGCCTAGGGGTACCCTAGCCTTAGGCTAGTGGAGCCCTAGCCTTAGCCTAAGCCTAGGGGTGCCCCAGACTAAGCCTAGGGGTGCCCTAGCCTAAGTCTAGGAGTGCCTAGCCTAAGCACAGAGGTGCCCTAACCTAAGCCTAGTGGTTCCCTACTTAAGCCTAGAGGTGCCCTAGCCTAAGCCCACGGGTGCCCAACCTAAGCTTAGGGGTGCCCTAGCCCAAGCCTAGGGATGCCCTAGCGTTAGGCTAGAGGAGCCCTAGCCTTAGCTTAAGCCTAGGTGTGCCCTAGCCTAAGCCTAGGGTTGCCCTATCCTAAGTCTAGGGGTGCCCTAGCCTAAACCTAGGGGTACCATAGCCTTAGGCCAGGGGAGTCCTCGCCTTAGCCGAAACCTTGGGTTGCCCTAGCCTAAGACTAGGGGTGCCCTAGCCTTAGGCTAGGGGAGCCCTAGCCTTAGCCTAAGCCTAGGGGTGCCCTATCCTAAGCCATGGGGTGCCCTAGCCTAAGACTAGGGGTGCCTTAGCCTAAGCCTAGGGGTGCCCTAGCCTTAGGCTAGGGGAGACCTAACCTTAGCCTAAGCCTAGTGGTGCCCTATCCTAAGACTAGGGGTGCCCTAACCTAAGCCTACGGGTGTCCTAGCCTAAGCCGTGGGGTGCCCTAGCCTAAGCCTAGGGGTGCCCTAACCTTAGGCTAGGGGAGCCCTGCCTTAGCCTAAGCCTTGGGGCACCCTAGCCTAAACCTGGGGTTCCCTAGCCTAAGCCTAGGGGTGACCTAGCCTTAGGCTAGGGGAGCCCTACTCTTAGTCTAAGCCTAGGGGTGTCCTAACCTAAGCCTAGGGGTGCCGTAGCCCAAGCCTGGGGATGCCCTAGCTTTAGGCTAGAGGAGCCCTATCCTTAGCCTAAGCCTAGGGGTGCCCTAGTCTAAGTCTAGGGGTGCCCTAGCCTAAGCCAAGGGGTGCCCTAGCCTAAGTCTAGGGGTGCCCTAGCCTAAGCCTAGGGGTACACTAGCCTTAGGATAGGGGAACCCTAGCCTTAGCCTAAGCCTAGGGGTGCCCCAGCCTAAGCCTAGGGGTACCCTAGCCTAAGTCTAGGGGTGCCTAGCCTAAGCATAGAGGTGCCATAACCTAAGCCTAGGGGGATCCCTACCTAATTCTAGGGGTGCCCTAGCCTAAGCCTACGGGTGCCCTAGCCTAAGCCTAGGGGTGCCCTAGCCTAAGCCTAGGGGTGCCCTAGCCCAGGCTAGGGATGCCCGAGCGTTAGGCTAGAGGAACCCTAGCCTTAGCCTAAGCCTAGGGGTGCCCCAGCGTAGGCCAAGGGGTGCGCTAGCCTAAGTATAGGGGTGCCCTAGCCTAAGCCTAGGGGTGCCCTAGCCTAAGTCTAGGGGTGCCTAGCCTAAGCATAGGGGTGCCCTAACCTAAGCCTAGGGGTTCCCTACCTAAGCCTAGGGGTGCCCTAGCCTAAGCCTACGGGTGCCCTAGCCTAAGCTTAGGGGTGCCCTAGCCTTAGGCTAGGGAAGCCCTACCCTAAGCCTAGGGGTGCCCTAGCCTAAGCCTAGGGGTGCCCTAGCCTAAGCCTAGGGGTGCCCTAACCTAAGCCTAGGGGTGCCCTAGCCTAAGCCTCGAGGTTCCTTAACCTAAGTCGGGGTCCCCAAGCCTTAGCCTAAGCCTAGGGGTGCCCAAGCCTAAGCCTTGGTGTGCCTGAGCCTAAGCCTAGGGGTGCCTTAGCCTAAACCTAGGGGTCCCCTAGCCTTAGCCTAAGCCTAGGGGTTCCCTAGCCTGAGCCTAGGGGTGCCATAGCCTTAGCCTAGGGGTGCCCTAGCCGAAGCCTAGGGGAGCCCTAGCTTTAGCCTAAGCCTATGGGTGCCCTAGCCTAAACCTAGTGGTGCCCTAGCCTAAGCCTAGGGGTCCCCCAGCCTTAGCCTAAGCCTAGGGGTGCCCTAGCCTAAGCCTATGGGTTCCCTAACCTAAGCCTAGGGGTGCCCTAGCCATAGGCTAGGGGAGCCCTAGCCTTTGCCAAAGCCTACGGGTCCCCTAGCCTAAGCCTACGGGTGCCCTCACCTTAGGCTCGGGGAGCCCTAGTCTTAGCCTAAGCCTTGGGGTGCCCTAGCCTAAGCCTAGGGATGCCATAGCCTGAGCCTAGGGGTGCCCTAGCCTTAGGCTAGGGGAGCCCTAGCCTTAGCCTAAGCCTAGGGGTGCCCTAGCCTAAGCCTAGGGGTGCCCTAGCCTATGGCAAAGGGTGCCCTTGCCTAAGCCTAAGGGTGCTCTAGCCTAAGCCTAGGGGTGCCCTAGCCTAAGCCTAGGGGTGCCATAGCCTAAGCCTAGGGGTGCCCTAGCCTAAGCCTAGGGGTGCCCAGGCCTTATTCTAGGGGAGCCCTAGCCTTAACCTAAGCCTATGGCTGCCGTAGCCTAAGCCTAGGCTACCTAGGTTTAGCCAAGGGGTGCCCTAACCTAAGCCTAGGGGTGCCCTAGCCTTAGGCTAGTGGAGCACTAGCCTTAGCCTAAGCCTTGGGGTGCCCTATCCTAAGCCTAGGGGTGCCCTAGCCAAAGCCTAGGGTTTCCCTAGTCTATGCCTAGGGGTGCCCTAGCCTTAGGCTCGGTGAGCCCTAGCCTTAGCCTAAGCCTAGGGTTGCCCTAGCCTAAGCTTAGGGGTGCCCTAGCCTATGCCTAGGTGTGCCCTAGCCTTAGGCTAGGTGAGCCCTAGCCTTAGCCTAAGCCTAAGGTTGCCCTAGCCTATACCTAGGGGTGCCCTAGCCTAAGACTAGGGTGCCCCAGCCTAAGCCTAGGGGTGCACTAGCCTAAGCCTAGGGCTGCCCTAGACTCAGCCTAGGGGTGCCCTAGTGTTAGGCTAGGGGAGCCCTAGCCTTAGCCTAAGCCTAGGGGTGCCCTAGCCTAAGCCTAGCGGTGCTCTAGCCTAAGCCAAGGGGTGCCCTAGCCTAAGCCTAGGGGTCCCCTAGTCTTAGGCTACAGGAGCCCTAGCCTTAGCCTAAGCCTAGGGGTGTGCTAGCCTAAGCCTACGGGTGCCCTAGCCTTAGGCTAGGGGAGCCCTAGCCTTAGCCTAAGCCTAGGGCTGCCCTAGCCTAAGCCTAGGGGTGCCCAAGCCTAAGCCTAGGGGTGCCCTAGCCTTAGCCTAAGCCTAGGGGTGCCCTAGCCTAAGCCTAGGGGTGCCCAAGCCTTAGGCTAGGGGAGCCCTAGCCTTAGTCTAGTAGAGCCCTAGCCTTAGCCTAAGCCTAGAGGTGCCGTAGCCTAAGCCTAGGGGTGCCCTAACCTAAGCCTAGGGGTGCTCTAGCCTAAGCCTAAGGGTGCCCTAGCCTAAGCCTAGGGGTGCCCTAGCCTAAGCCTAGGGGTGCCCTAGCCTTAGGCTAGGGAAGCCCTAGCCTTAGCGTAAGCCTACGGGTGCCCTAGCCTAAGCCTAGGGGTGCCCTAGCCTAAGTCTAGGGGTGCCCTAGCCTAAGCCTAGGGGTGCCCTAGCCTTAAGCTAGGGGAGTCCTAGCTTTAGCCTAAGCCTAGGGGTGCCCTACCCAAAGCCTAGGGGTACCCTAGCCTAAGCCTAGGGGTGCCTTAGCCTTAAGCTAGGGGATCCTTAGCCTTAGCCTAAGCCTAGGGGAGCCCTAGCCTAAGCCTAGCGGTTCCCAAGCCTAAGCCTAGGGGAGCCCTAGCCTAAGCCTAGGGGTGCCCAAGCCTAGTCCTAGGGGTACCCTACTCTAAGCCTAGGGGTACCCTAGCCTAAGCCTAGGCCTGCCCTAGCCTAAGCCTAGGGGTTCCCTAGCCTACGCCTAGGGCTGCCCTAGCCTACGCCTAGGGGTGCCCTAACCTAAGCCTAGGGTTGCCCTAGCCCAAGCATAGGGGTGCCCTAGCCTTAGGCTAGGAGAGCCCTAGCCTTAGTTTAGTGGAGCCCTATCCTTAGCCTACGCTTAGGCGTGCCCTATTCTAAGCCTAGGGGTGCCCTAGCCTAAGCCTAGGGGTGCCGTAGCCCAAGCCTCGGGAAGCCCTAGCGTTAGGCTAGAGGAGCCCTAGCTTAGCCTAAGCCTAGGTGTGCCCTAGCCTAAGCCTAGGGGTGCCCTAGCCCAAGTCTAGCGGTGCCCTAGCCTAAGCCTAGGGGTTCCATAGCCTAAGCCTAGGGTGCCCTAGCCTAAGGCTAGGGGTGCCCTAGCCTTAGTCTAGTGGAGCCCTAGCCTTAGCCTAAGCCTAGGGGTCCCCTAGCCTAAGCGTAGATGTGCCCTAGCCTAAGCCTAGAGTTGACCTACCCTAAGCCTAGGGGTACCCTAACCTAAATCTAGCGGTGCCCTAGCCTTAGGCTAGCTGATCCTTTGCTTAAGCCTAAGCCTAGTGGTGCCCTAGCCTTAGGCTAGGGGAGCCCTAGCCTGAGCCTAAGCCTAGGGTCCCCAAGCCTAAGCCTACGGGTGCCCTCACCTTAGGCTCGGGGAGCCCTAGTCTTAGCCTAAGCCTTGGGGTGCCCTAGCCTAAGCCTAGGGATGCCATAGCCTGAGCCTAGGGGTGCCCTAGCCTTAGGCTAGGGGAGCCCTAGCCTTAGCCTAAGCCTAGGGGTGCCCTAGCCTAAGCCTAGGGGTGCCCTAGCCTATGGCAAAGGGTGCCCTTGCCTAAGCCTAAGGGTGCTCTAGCCTAAGCCTAGGGGTGCCCTAGCCTAAGCCTAGGGGTGCCATAGCCTAAGCCTAGGGGTGCCCTAGCCTAAGCCTAGGGGTGCCCTAGCCCAAGTCTAGCGGTGCCCTAGCCTAAGCTTAGCGGTTCCCTAGCCTAAGCCTAGGGGTGCCCTAGCCTAAGGCTAGGGGTGCCCTAGCCTTAGTCTAGTGGAGCCCTTCCCTTAGCCTAAGCCTATGGGTGCCCTAGCCTAAGCGTAGTTGTGCCCTAGCCTAAGCCTAGGGTTGACCTACCCTAAGCCTAGGGGTACCCTAGCCTTAGGCAAGCTGAGCCCTATCCTTAGCCTAAGCCTAGGGGTGCCCTAGCCTAAGACTAGGGGTGCCCTAGCCTAAGCTTAGGGGTGCCCTAGCGTAAGCCTAGGGGTGCCCTAGCCTAAGCCTAGGGGTGCCCTAGCCTAAGCCTTGGGGTGCCCTAGCAAAAGCCTAGGGGTGCCCTAGCCTAAGCCTAGGGGTGCCCTAGCCTTAGGCTAGCTGAGCCCTTGCCTTAGCCTAAGCCTAGGGGTGCCCTAGCCTAAGCCTAGGGGTGCCCTAGCCTAAGCCTAGTGGTGTCCTAGTCTTAGGCTAGGGGAGCCCTAGCGTGAGCCTAAGCCTAGGGGTCCCCAAGCCTAAGCCTAGGGGTGCCCTAGCCTAAGATTAGGGGTGCCCTAGCGTAAGCCTAGGGGTGCCCTAGCCTAAGCCTAGGGGTGCCCTAGCCTAAGCCTAGGGGTGCCCTACCCTAAGCCTTGGGGTGCCCCAGCCTAAGCCTAGGGGTGCCCTAGCCTAAGCTTAGTGGTGCCCTAGCCTAACCTTAGTGGTGCCCTAGCCTTAGTATAGGGGAGCCCTAGCGTTAACCTAAGCCTAGGGGTCCCCTAGCCTAAGGTTAGGGGTGCCCTAGCCTAAGCCTAGGGGTGCCCTAGCCTAAGCCGAGGGGTGCCCTAACCTTAGGATAGGGTAGCCCTAGCCTAAGCCTCGGGGTTCCCTAACCTAAGCCTAGGTGTGCCCTAGGCTAAGCCTAGGGGTGCCCTAGGCTAAGGCTAGGGGTGCCCTAACATTAGTCTAGTGGAGCCCTAGCCGTAGCCTAAGCCTAGGTGTGCCCTAGCCTAAGCCTAGGGGTGCCCTACCCTAAGCCTAGGGTTGCCCTAGCCTAGGCCTAGGGGTGCCCTAGCCTTAGGCTAGGGGAGCCTTAGCCTTAGCCTAAGCCTAGGGGTACCCTAGCATAAGCCTAGGGGTCCCCTAGCCTACGCCTAGGAGTGCCCTAGCCTAAGCCTAGGGGTGCCCTAGGCTTAGGCTAGGGGAGCCCTAGTCTTAGCCTAAGCCTAGGGGTGCCCTAGCTTAAGACTATGGGTGCCCTAGCCTAATCTTAGGGGTGCCATAGTCGAAGCCTAGGGGTGCCCTAGCCTAAGCCTAGGGGTGCCCTAGGGTTAGGCAAGGGGAGCCCTAGCCTTAGCCTAAGCCTAGGGGTGCCCTAGACTAAGCTTAGGGGTGCCCTAGGGTTTGGAAAGGGGAGCCCTAGCCTTAGCCTAAGCTTAGGGGTGGCCTAGCCTAAGCCTAGGGGTGCCGTAGCCTAAGGCTAGGGGAGCCCCAACCTTAGGCTAGGGGAGCCCTAACCTTAGCCTAAGCCTAGGGGTGCCCTAGCCCAAGCCTAGGGGTGCCCTAGCCTAAGCCTAGGGGTGCCCTAGCCTAAGCCTAGGGATGCCCTAGTCTAAGCCTAGGGGTGCCCTAGCCTAAGCCAAGGGGTGCCCTAGGCTAAGCCTAGTGGTGCCCTTGCCTAAGCCTAGGGGTGCCCTAGCCTAAGCCTAGGGGTGCCTTAACCTAAGCCTAGGGGTGCCTGAGCCTAAGCCTAGGGGTGTCCTAGCCTTAGGCTAGGGGAGCCCTAGCCTTATCCTAAGCCTAGGGGTGCCCAAACCTAAGCCTAGGGGTGCCCTAGCATAAGCCTAGGGGTGCCCTAGACTAAGCCTAGGGGTGCCCTAGCCTTAGCCTAGGGGTTCCCTAGCCTAAACCTAGGGGTGCCCTAGCCTAAGCCTAGGTGTTCCCTAGCCTAAGCCTAGGGGTGCCCTAGGCTAAGACTAGGGGTGCCCTAGCCTTAGTCTAGTGGAGCCCTAGCATTAGCCTAAGCTTAGGTGTGCCCTATCTTAAGCCTACGGGTGCCCTAGCCTAAGCCTAAAGGTGCCCTAGCCTAAGCCTAGGGGTGCCCTAGCCCAAGCCTACGGATGCCCTAGTGTTAGGCTAGAGGAGCCCTAGCCTTAGCCTAAGTCTAGGGGTGCCCTAGCCTAAGCCTAGGGGTGCCCTAGCCTAAGCCTAGGGGTGCCCTAGCCTTAGGCTAGGGGAGTCCTCGCCTCATTCGAAGCCTTGGGGTGCCCTAGCCTAAGCCAAGGGGTGCCCTAGCCTAAGCCTAGGGGTGCCCTAGACCAAGTAGGGATGCCCTAGCATTAGGCTAGAGGAGCCCTAGCCTTAGCCTAAACCTAGGGGTGCCCTAGCCTAAGCCTTGGGGTGCCCTAGCCTATGTTTAGGGGTGCCCTAGCCTAAGCCTAGTGGTACACTAGCCTCAGGCTAGGGGAGCCCTAGGCTTAGCCTAAGCCTAGGGGTGCCCCAGCCTAAGCCTAGGGGTGCCCTACCCTAAGCCTAGGGGTGCCCTAGCCTAAGCCTGGGGGTGCCCTAGCCAAAGCCTGGGGGTGCCCTTGCGTAAGCCTAGGGGTGCCCTAGCCTTAGGCTAGGGGAGCCCCAGCCTTAGTCTAAGCCTAGAGGTGCCCTAGCCTAAGCCTACGGGTGCCCTAGCCCAAGCCTAGGGATGCCCTAGCGTTAGGCTGGAGGAGCCCTAGCCTTAGCCGAAGCCTTGGGGTGCCATAGCCTAAGCCTTGGGGTGCCCTAGCCTAAGTCTAGGGGTGCCCTAGCCTTAGCCTAGGGGTACCATAGCCTTAGGTTAGGGGAGTCCTCGCCTTAGCAGAAGCCTTGGGGTGCACTAGCCTAAGCCTAGGGGTGCCCTAGCCTAAGACTAGGGGTGCCGTAGCCCAAGCCTAGGGATGCCCTAGCGTTAGGCTAGAGGACCCCTAGCCTTAGCCTAAGCTTAGGGGTTCCCTAGCCTAAGCGTAGATGTGCCCTAGCCTAAGCCTAGAGTTGACCTACCCTAAGCCTAGGGGTACCCTAACCTAAATCTAGCGGTGCCCTAGCCTTAGGCTAGCTGATCCTTTGCTTAAGCCTTAGCCTAGTGGTGCCCTAGCCTTAGGCTAGGGGAGCCCTAGCCTGAGCCTAAGCCTAGGGTCCCCAAGCCTAAGCCTAGGGGTGCCCTAGCCTAAACCTAGGGATGCCTTAGCCTAAGCTTAGGGGTGCCCTAGTGTAAGCCTAGGGGTGCCCTAGCCTAAGCCTAGGGGTGCCCTAGCCTAAGCCCAGGGGTGCCCTACCCTAAGCCTAGGGGTGCCCTAACCTAAATCTAGCGGTGCCCAGGCCTTAGGCTAGCTGAGCCCTTGCTTATGCCTAAGCCTAGGGGTGCCCTAGCCTAAGCCTAGGGGTGCCCTAGACTAAGCTTAATGGTGCCCTAGCCTTAGGATAGGGGAGCCCTAGCGTTAGCCTAAGCCTAGGGGTCCCCTAGCCTAAGGCTAGGGGTGCCCTAGCCTAAGCCTAGGGGTGCCCTAGCCTAAGCCGAGTGGTGCCCTAGCCTAAACCTAGGGGTTCCCTAGCCTAAGCCTAGGTGTTCCCCAGCCTAAGCCTAGGGGTGCCCTAGGCTAAGGCTAGGGGTGTCCTATCCTTAGTCTAGTGGAGCCCTAGCATTAGCCTAAGCTTTGGTGTGCCCTATCTTAAGCCTACGGGTGCCATAGCCTAAGCCTAGGGGTGCCCTAGCCTAAGCCTAGGGGTGCCCTAGCCTAAGCCTAGGGGTGCCCTATCCTAAGCCTAGGGGTACACTATCCTTAGGCTAGAGGAGCCCTAGCCTTAGCCTAAGCCTAGGGGTGCCCCAGTCTAAGCCTAGGGGTGCCCTAGCCTAAGTCTAGGGGTGCCCTATCCTAAGCCTAGGGGTACACTAGCCTTAGGCTAGGGGAGCCCTAGCCTTAGCCTAAGCCTAGGGGTGCCCCAGCCTAAGCCTAGGGGTGCCCTAGCCTACGCCTAGGGGTGCCCTAGCCTAAGCCTAGGGGTGCCCTAGCCTAAGCCTGGGGGTGCCCTAGCCAAAGCCTGGGGGTGCCCGTGCGTAAGCCTAGGAGTGCCCTAGCCTTAGGCTTGGGGATCCCCAGCATTAGTCTAAGCCTAGGGGTGCCCTAGCCTAAGCCTTGGGATGTCCTAGCGATAGGCTGGAGGAGCCCTAGCCTTAGCCTAAGCCTAGGGGTGCCCTAGCCTAAGCCTAGGGGTGCCCTAGCCTAAGCTTAGGTGTGCCCTAGCCTAAGCCTAGGGGTGCCCTAGCCTAAGCCTAGGGGTGCCCTAGCCCAAGCATAGGGATGCCCTAGCGTTAGGCTAGAGGAGCCCTAGCCTTAGCCTAAGCCTAGGGGTTCCCTAGCCTAAGTCTAGGGGTGTCCTAGCCTAAGCCTTGGGATACCAAAGCCTTAGGCTAGGGGAGTCCTCGCCTTAGCCGAAGTCTTGGGGTGCCCTAGCCTAAGCCTAGGGGTGCCCTAGACCAAGTAGGGATGCCCTAGCTTTAGGCTAGAGGAGCCCTAGCCTTAACCTAAACCTAGGGGTGCCCTAGCCTAAGCCTTGGGGTGCCCTAGCCTAAGTCTAGGGGTGCCCTATCCTAAGCCTAGGGGTACACTAGCCTTAGGCTTGGGGAGCCCTAGCCTTAGCCTAAGCCTAGGGGTGCCCCAGCCTAAGCCTAGGGGTGCCCTAGCCTACGCCTAGGGGTGCCCTAGCCTAAGCCTAGGGGTGCCCTAGCCTAAGCCTGGGGGTGCCCTAGCCAAAGCCTGGGGGTGCCCGTGCGTAAGCCTAGGAGTACCTTAGCCTTAGGCTTGGGGAGCCCCAGCATTAGTCTAAGCCTAGGGGTGCCCTAGCCCAAGCCTTGGAATGCCCTAGCGATAGGCTGGAGGAGCCCTAGCCTTAGCCTAAACCTAGGGGTGCCATAGCCTAAGCCTAGGGGTGCCCTAGCCTAAGCCTAGGTGTGCCCTAGCCTAAGCCTAGGGGTGCCCTAGCCTAAGCCTAGGGGTCCCCTAGTCCAAGTATAGGGATGCCCTAGCGTTAGGCTAGAGGAGCCCTAGCCTTAGCCTAAGCCTAGGGGTTCCCTAGCCTAAGTCTAGGGGTGTCCTAGCCTAAGCCTTGGGATACCCAAGCCTTAGGCTAGGGGAGCCCTAGCCTTAGCCTAAGCCTAGGGGTGCCCTAGCCTAAGCCTAGGGGTGCCCTAGCATTAGCCTAGGGTTGCCCTAGCCTAAGCCTAGGGGTGCCTTAGCCTAAGCCTAGGGGTGCCCTAGCGTAGGCCTAGGGGTCCCCTAGCCTAAGCCAAAGGGTGTCCTAGCCTAAGCCTAGGGGTGCCCTAGCCTAAGCTTGGAGTGCCCTAGCCTTAGGCTAGGGGAGCCCTAGCCTTAGCCTAAGCCTTGGGGCGCCCTAGCCTAAACCTAGGGGTTCCCTAACCTAAGCCAAGGGGTGACCTAGCCTAAGCCTAGGGGTGCCCTAGGCTAAGGCTAGGGGTTCCCTAGCCTTAGTTTAGTGGAGCCCTATCCTTAGCCTACGCTTAGGCGTGCCCTATTCTAAGCCTAGGGTTGCCCTAGCCTAAGACTAGGGGTGCCGAAGCCCAAGCTTAGGGAAGCCCTAGCGCTAGGCTAGAGGATCCCTAGCTTAGCCTAAGCCTAGGTGTGCCCTAGCCTAAGCCTAGGGGTGCCCTAGCCCAAGTCTAGCGGTGCCCTAGCCTAAGCTTAGCGGTTCCCTAGCCTAAGCCTAGGGGTGCCCTAGCCTAAGGCTAGGGGTGCCCTAGCCTTAGTCTAGTGGAGCCCTTCCCTTAGCCTAAGCCTATGGGTGCCCTAGCCTAAGCGTAGTTGTGCCCTAGCCTAAGCCTAGGGTTGACCTACCCTAAGCCTAGGGGTACCCTAGCCTTAGGCAAGCTGAGCCCTATCCTTAGCCTAAGCCTAGGGGTGCCCTAGCCTAAGACTAGGGGTGCCCTAGCCTAAGCTTAGGGGTGCCCTAGCGTAAGCCTAGGGGTGCCCTAGCCTAAGCCTAGGGGTGCCCTAGCCTAAGCCTTGGGGTGCCCTAGCAAAAGCCTAGGGGTGCCCTAGCCTAAGCCTAGGGGTGCCCTAGCCTTAGGCTAGCTGAGCCCTTGCCTTAGCCTAAGCCTAGGGGTGCCCTAGCCTAAGCCTAGGGGTGCCCTAGCCTAAGCCTAGTGGTGTCCTAGTCTTAGGCTAGGGGAGCCCTAGCGTGAGCCTAAGCCTAGGGGTCCCCAAGCCTAAGCCTAGGGGTGCCCTAGCCTAAGATTAGGGGTGCCCTAGCGTAAGCCTAGGGGTGCCCTAGCCTAAGCCTAGGGGTGCCCTAGCCTAAGCCTAGGGGTGCCCTACCCTAAGCCTTGGGGTGCCCCAGCCTAAGCCTAGGGGTGCCCTAGCCTAAGCTTAGTGGTGCCCTAGCCTAACCTTAGTGGTGCCCTAGCCTTAGTATAGGGGAGCCCTAGCGTTAACCTAAGCCTAGGGGTCCCCTAGCCTAAGGTTAGGGGTGCCCTAGCCTAAGCCTAGGGGTGCCCTAGCCTAAGCCGAGGGGTGCCCTAACCTTAGGATAGGGTAGCCCTAGCCTAAGCCTCGGGGTTCCCTAACCTAAGCCTAGGTGTGCCCTAGGCTAAGCCTAGGGGTGCCCTAGGCTAAGGCTAGGGGTGCCCTAACATTAGTCTAGTGGAGCCCTAGCCGTAGCCTAAGCCTAGGTGTGCCCTAGCCTAAGCCTAGGGGTGCCCTACCCTAAGCCTAGGGTTGCCCTAGCCTAGGCCTAGGGGTGCCCTAGCCTTAGGCTAGGGGAGCCTTAGCCTTAGCCTAAGCCTAGGGGTACCCTAGCCTAAGCCTAGGGGTCCCCTAGCCTACGCCTAGGAGTGCCCTAGCCTAAGCCTAGGGGTGCCCTAGGCTTAGGCTAGGGGAGCCCTAGTCTTAGCCTAAGCCTAGGGGTGCCCTAGCTTAAGACTATGGGTGCCCTAGCCTAAGCTTAGGGGTGCCATAGTCGAAGCCTAGGGGTGCCCTAGCCTAAGCCTAGGGGTGCCCTAGGGTTAGGCAAGGGGAGCCCTAGCCTTAGCCTAAGCCTAGGGGTGCCCTAGACTAAGCTTAGGGGTGCCCTAGGGTTTGGAAAGGGGAGCCCTAGCCTTAGCCTAAGCTTAGGGGTGGCCTAGCCTAAGCCTAGGGGTGCCGTAGCCTAAGGCTAGGGGAGCCCCAACCTTAGGCTAGGGGAGCCCTAACCTTAGCCTAAGCCTAGGGGTGCCCTAGCCCAAGCCTAGGGGTGCCCTAGCCTAAGCCTAGGGGTGCCCTAGCCTAAGCCTAGGGATGCCCTAGTCTAAGCCTAGGGGTGCCCTAGCCTAAGCCAAGGGGTGCCCTAGGCTAAGCCTAGTGGTGCCCTTGCCTAAGCCTAGGGGTGCCCTAGCCTAAGCCTAGGGGTGCCTTAACCTAAGCCTAGGGGTGCCTGAGCCTAAGCCTAGGGGTGTCCTAGCCTTAGGCTAGGGGAGCCCTAGCCTTATCCTAAGCCTAGGGGTGCCCAAACCTAAGCCTAGGGGTGCCGTAGCATAAGCCTAGGGGTGCCCTAGACTAAGCCTAGGGGTGCCCTAGCCTTAGCCTAGGGGTTCCCTAGCCTAAACCTAGGGGTGCCCTAGCCTAAGCCTAGGTGTTCCCTAGCCTAAGCCTAGGGGTGCCCTAGGCTAAGACTAGGGGTGCCCTAGCCTTAGTCTAGTGGAGCCCTAGCATTAGCCTAAGCTTAGGTGTGCCCTATCTTAAGCCTACGGGTGCCCTAGCCTAAGCCTAAAGGTGCCCTAGCCTAAGCCTAGGGGTGCCCTAGCCCAAGCCTACGGATGCCCTAGTGTTAGGCTAGAGGAGCCCTAGCCTTAGCCTAAGTCTAGGGGTGCCCTAGCCTAAGCCTAGGGGTGCCCTAGCCTAAGCCTAGGGGTGCCCTAGCCTTAGGCTAGGGGAGTCCTCGCCTTATTCGAAGCCTTGGGGTGCCCTAGCCTAAGCCAAGGGGTGCCCTAGCCTAAGCCTAGGGGTGCCCTAGACCAAGTAGGGATGCCCTAGCATTAGGCTAGAGGAGCCCTAGCCTTAGCCTAAACCTAGGGGTGCCCTAGCCTAAGCCTTGGGGTGCCCTAGCCTATGTTTAGGGGTGCCCTAGCCTAAGCCTAGTGGTACACTAGCCTCAGGCTAGGGGAGCCCTAGCCTTAGCCTAAGCCTAGGGGTGCCCCAGCCTAAGCCTAGGGGTGCCCTACCCTAAGCCTAGGGGTGCCCTAGCCTAAGCCTGGGGGTGCCCTAGCCAAAGCCTGGGGGTGCCCTTGCGTAAGCCTAGGGGTGCCCTAGCCTTAGGCTAGGGGAGCCCCAGCCTTAGTCTAAGCCTAGGGGTGCCCTAGCCTAAGCCTACGGGTGCCCTAGCCCAAGCCTAGGGATGCCCTAGCGTTAGGCTGGAGGAGCCCTAGCCTTAGCCGAAGCCTTGGGGTGCCATAGCCTAAGCCTTGGGGTGCCCTAGCCTAAGTCTAGGGGTGCCCTAGCCTTAGCCTAGGGGTACCATAGCCTTAGGTTAGGGGAGTCCTCGCCTTAGCAGAAGCCTTGGGGTGCACTAGCCT
This sequence comes from Tenrec ecaudatus, assembly GCF_050624435.1. NCBI lineage: Eukaryota > Metazoa > Chordata > Mammalia > Afrosoricida > Tenrecidae > Tenrec > Tenrec ecaudatus. The sequence goes on from NW_027459469.1 coordinate 508,882, forward strand.
AAGCCTAGGGGTGCCCTAGCCTAAGACTAGGGGTGCCGTAGCCCAAGCCTAGGGATGCCCTAGCGTTAGGCTAGAGGACCCCTAGCCTTAGCCTAAGCTTAGGGGTTCCCTAGCCTAAGTCTAGGGGTATCCTAGCTTAAGCCTTGAGATACCCAAGCCTTAGGCTAGGGGAGCCCTAGCCTTAGCCTAAGCCTAGGGGTGCCCTAGCCTAAGCCTAGGGGTGCCCTAGCATTAGCCTAGGGTTGCCCTAGCCTAAGCCTAGGGGTGCCTTAGCCTAAGCCTAGGGGTGCCCTAGCGTAAGCCTAGGGGTGCCCTAGCCTAAGCCTATGGGTGTCCTAGCCTAAGCCTAGGGGTGCCCTAGCCTAAGCCTAAGCCTTGGGGCGCCCTAGCCTAAACCTAGGGGTTCCCTAACCTAAGCCTAGGGGTGACCTAGCCTAAGCCTAGGGGTGCCCTAGTCTAAGGCTAGGGGTGCCCTAGCCTTAGTTTAGTGGAGCCCTATCCTTAGCCTACGTTTAGGCGTGCCCTATTCTAAGCCTAGGGGTGCCCTAGCCTAAGCCTAGGGGTGCCCTAGCCTAAGCCTAGGGGTGCCCTCCCCTAAGCCTAGGGGTGCCCTAGCCTAAGCCTAGGGGTGCCCTAGCCTTAGGCTAGCTGAGCCCTTGCCTTAGCCTAAGCCTAGGGGTGCCCTATCCTAAGCCTAGGGGTGCCCTAGCCTAAGCCTAGTGGTGTCCTAGTCTTAGGCTAGGGGAGCCCTAGCGTGAGCCTAAGCCTAGGGGTCCCCAAGCCTAAGCCTAGGGGTGCCCTAGCCTAAGATTAGGGGTGCCCTAGCGTAAGCCTAGGGGTGCCCTAGCCTAAGCCTAGGGGTGCCCTGGCCTAAGCCTAGGGGTGCCCTACCCTAAGCCTAGGGGTGCCCCAGCCTAAGCCTAGGGGTGCCCTAGCCTAAGCTTAGTGGTGCCCTAGCCTAACCTTAGTGGTGCCCTAGCCTTTGGATAGGGGAGACCTAGCGTTAACCTAAGCCTAGGGGTCCCCTAGCCTAAGTCTAGGGGTGCCCTAGCCTAAGCCTAGGGGTGCCCTAGCCTAAGCCGAGTGGTGCCCTAGCCTTAGGATAGGGTAGCCCTAGACTAAGCCTCGGGGTTCCCTAGCCTAAGCCTAGGTGTGCCCTAGGCTAAGCCTAGGGGTGCCCTAGGCTAAGGCTAGGGGTGCCCTAACATTAGTCTAGTGGAGCCCTAGCCGTAGACTAAGCCTAGGGGTGCCCTAGCCTAAGCCTGGGGGTGCCCTACCCTAAGCCTAGGGTTGCCCTAGCCTAGGCCTTGGGGTGCCCTAGCCTTAGGCTAGGGGAGCCTTAGCCTTAGCCTAAGCCTAGGGGTACCCTAGCCTAAGCCTAGGGGTCCCCTAGCCTACGCCTAGGAGTGCCCTAGCCTAAGCCTAGGGGTGCCCTAGGCTTAGGCTAGGGGAGCCCTAGTCTTAGCCTAAGCCTAGGGGTGCCCTAGCTTAAGACTATGGGTGCCCTAGCCTAAGCTTAGGGGTGCCCTAGGGTTAGGCAAGGGGAGCCCTAGCCTTAGCCTAAGCCTAGGGGTGCCCTAGCCTAAGCTTAGGGGTGCCCTACGGTTTGGAAAGGGGAGCCCTAGCCTTAGCCTAAGCTTAGGGGTGGACTAGCCTAAGCCTAGGGGTGCCGTAGCCTAAGGCTAGGGGAGCCCTAACCTTAGGCTAGGGGAGCCCTAACCTTAGCCTAAGCCTAGGGGTGCCCTAGCCCAAGCCTAGGGGTGCCCTAGCCTAAGCCTAGGGGTGCCCTAGCCTAAGCCTAGGTATGCCCTAGTCTAAGCTTAGGGGTGCCCTAGCCTAAGCCAAGGGGTGCCCTAGGCTAAGCCTAGTGGTGCCCTTGCCTAAGCCTAGTGGTGCCCTAGCCTAAGCCTAGGGGTGCCCTAACCTAAGCCTAGGGGTGCCTGAGCCTAAGCCTAGGAGTCCCCAAGCCTAAGCCTAGGGGTGCCCTAGCCTAAGATTAGGGGTGCCCTAGCGTAAGTCTAGGGGTGCCCTAGCCTAAGCCTAGGGGTGCCCTAGCCTAAGCCTAGGGGTGCCCTACCCTAAGCCTAGGAGTGCCCCAGCCTAAGCCTAGGGGTGCCCTAGCCTAAGCCTAGGTGTTCCCTAGCCTAAGCCTAGGGGTGCCCTAGGCTAAGACTAGGGGTGCCCTAGCCTTAGTCTAGTGGAGCCCTAGCATTAGCCTAAGCTTAGGTGTGCCCTATCTTAAGCCTACGGGTGCCCTAGCCTAAGCCTAAAGGTGCCCTAGCCTAAGCCTAGGGGTGCCATAGCCCAAGCCTAGGGATGCCCTAGTGTTAGGCTAGAGGAGCCCTAGCCTTAGCTAAGTCTAGGGGTGCCCTAGCCTAAGCCTAGGGGTGCCCTAGCCTAAGCCTAGGGGTGCCCTAGACCAAGTAGGGATGCCCTAGCATTAGGCTAGAGGAGCCCTAGCCTTAGCCTAAGCCTAGGGGTGCCCTACCCTAAGCCTAGGGGTGCCCTGGCCTAAGCCTGGGGGTGCCCTAGCCAAAGCCTGGGGGTGCCCTTGCGTAAGCCTAGGGGTGCCCTAGCCTTAGGCTTGGGGAGCCCCAGCCTTAGTCTAAGTCTAGGGGTGCCCTAGCCTAAGCCTACGGGTGCCCTAGCCCAAGCCTAGGGATGCCCTAGCGTTAGGCTGGAGGAGCCCTAGCCTTAGCCTAAGCCTTGGGGTGCCATAGCCTAAGCCTAGGGGTGCCCTAGCCTAAGTCTAGGGGTGCCCTAGCCTAAGCCTAGGGGTACCATAGCCTTAGGTTAAGGGAGTCCTCGCCTTAGCAGAAGCCTTGGGGTGCACTAGCCTAAGCCTAGGGGTGCCCTAGCCTAAGACTAGGGGTGCCGTAGCCCAAGCCTAGGGATGCCCTAGCGTTAGGCTAGAGGACCCCTAGCCTTAGCCTAAGCCTAGGGGTTCCCTAGCCTAAGTCTAGGGGTGTCCTAGCTTAAGCCTTGGGATACCCAAGCCTTAGGCTAGGGGAGCCCTCGCCTTAGCCTAAGCCTAGGGGTGCCCTAGCCTAAGCCTAGGGGTGCCCTAGCATTAGCCTAGGGTTGCCCTAGCCTAAGCCTAGGGGTGCCTTAGCCTAAGCCTAGGGGTGCCCTAGCGTAAGCCTAGGGGTGCCCTAGCCTAAGCCTATGGGTGTCCTAGCCTAAGCCTAGGGGTGCCCTAGCCTAAGCCTAAGCCTTGGGGCGCCCTAGCCTAAACCTAGGGGTTCCCTAACCTAAGCCTAGGGGTGACCTAGCCTAAGTCTAGGGGTGCCCAAGTCTAAAGCTAGGGGTGCCCTAGCCTTAGTTTAGTGGAGCCCTATCCTTAGCCTACGTTTAGGCGTGCCCTATTTTAAGCCTAGGGGTGCCCTAGCCTAAGCCTAGGGGTGCCGTAGCCCAAGCCTAGGGAAACCCTAGCGTTAGGCTAGAGGAGCCGTAGCTTAGCCTAAGCCTAGGGGTGCCCTAGCCTAAGCGTAGGGGGGCCCTAGCCTAAGCTTAGTGGTGCCCTAGCCTTAGGCTAGGGGAGCCCTAGCATTAGCCTAAGCCTAGGGGTACCCTAGCCTAAGGCTAGGGGTGCCCTATCCTATGTCTAGGGGTACCCTAGCCTAAGCCTAGGGGTGCCCTAACCTTAGGCTAGGGTAGCCCTAGCCTAAGCCTCGGGGTTCCCTAGCCTAAGCCTAGGTGTGCCCTAGCCTAAGCCTAGGGGTGCCCTAGGCTAAGGCTAGGGGTGCCGTAGCCTTAGTCTAGTGGAGCCCTAGCCTTAGCCTAAGCCTAGGGGTGCCCTAGCCTAAGCCTAGGGTTGCCCTAGCCTAAGCCTAGGGGTGCCCTACCCTAAGCGTAGGGTTGCCCTAGCCTAGGCCTAGGTGTGCCCTAGCCTTAGGCTAGGGGAGCCTTAGCCTTAGCCAAAGCCTTGGGGTGCCCTAGCCTAAGACTAGGGGTCCCCTAGCCTACGCCTAGGAGTGCCCTAGCCTAAGCCTAGGGGTGCCCTAGCCTTAGGCTAGGGGAGCCATAGTCTCAGCCTAAGCCTAGGGGTGCCCTAGCCTAAGACTATGGGTGCCCTAGCCTAAGCTTAGGGGTGCCATAGTCTAAGCCTAGGGGTGCCCTAGCCTAAGCCTAGGGGTGCCCTAGAGTTAGGCAAGGGGAGCCCTAGCCTTAGCCTAAGCCTAGGGGTGCACTAGCCTAAGCTTAGGGGTGCCCTAGGGTTAGGCAAGGGGAGCCCTAGCCTTAGCCTAAGCCTAGGGGTGGCCTAGCCTAAGCCTAGGGGTGCCCTAGCCTAAGGCTAGGGGAGCCCTAACCTTAGGCTAGGGGAGCCCTCAAGTTAGCCTAAGCCTAGGGGTGCACTAGCCCAAGCCTAGGGGTGCCCTAGCCCAAGCCTAGGGGTGCCCTAGCCCAAGCCTAGGGGTGCCCTAGCCTAAGCCTAGGTGTGCCCTAGCCTAAGGCTAGGGGTGCCCTAGCCTTAGTCTAGTGGAGCCCTAGCCTTAGCCTAAACCTAGGGGTGACCTAGCCTAAGCCTAGGGGTGCTGTAGCCTAAGCCTAGGGGTGCCCTAGCCTAAGTCGAGGGGTGCCGTAGCCTAAGCCTAGGGGTGCCCTAGCCTAAGCCTAGGGGTGCCCTAGCCTAAGCCTAGGGGTGCCCTAGCATAAGGCTAGGGGTGCCCTAGCCTTAGGCTAGGGGAGCCCTAGCCTTATCCTAAGCCTAGGGGTGCCCAAACCTAAGCCTAGGGGTGCCCTAGCCTAAGCCTAGGGGTGCCCTCGCCTAAGCCTAGGGGTGCCCTAGCATTAGCCTAGGGGTTCCCTAGCCTAAACTTAGGGTTTCCCTAGCCTAAGCCTAGGTGTTCCCTAGGCTTAGGCTAGGGGTGCCCTAGCCTTAGTCTAGTAGAGCCCTAGCATTAGCCTAAGCTTACGTGTGCCCTATCTTAAGCCTACGGGTGCCCTAGCCTAAGCCTAAAGTGCCCTAGCCTAAGGCTAGGGGTGCCGTAGCCTTAGGCTAGGGGAACCCTAGCCTTAGTCTAAGCCTAGGGGTGCCCTAGCCCAAGCCTAGGGATGCCCTAGCGTTAGGCTGGAGGAGCCCTAGCCTTAGCCTAAGCCTAGGGGTGCCCTAGCCTAAGCCCAGGGGTAACATAGCCTTAGGTTAGGGGAGTCCTCGCCTTAGCAGAAGCCTTGGGGTGCCCTAGCCTAAGCCTAGGGGTGCCCTAGCCTAAGACTAGGGGTGCCCTAGCCCAAGCCGAGGGATGCCCTAGCGTTAGGCTTGAGGAGCCCTAGCCTTAGCCTAAGCCTAGGGGTGCCCTAGCCTAAGCCTAGGGGTGCCCTAGCATTAGCCTAAGGTTGCCCTAGCTTAGCCTAGGGGTGCCTTAGCCTAAGCCTAGGGGTGCCCTAACGTAAGCCTAGGGGTGCCCTAGCCTAAGCCTATGGGTGTCCTAGCCTAAGCCTAGGGGTTCCCTAGCCTAAGTCTAGGGGTGTCCTAGCCTAAGCCTTGGGATACCCAAGCCTTAGGCTAGGGGAGCCCTAGCCTTAGCCTAAGCCTAGGGGTGCCCTAGCCTAAGCCTAGGGGTGCCCTAGCATTAGCCTAAGGTTGCCCTGGCCTAAGCCTAGGGGTGCCTTAGCCTAAGCCTAGGGGTGCCCTAGCGTAAGCCTAGGGGTGCCCTAGCCTAAGCCTATGGGTGTCCTAGCCTAAGCCTAGGGGTGCCCTAGCCTAAGCCTAAGCGTTGGGACGCCCTAGCCTAAACCTAGGGGTTCCCTAACCTAAGCCTAGGGGTGACCTAGCCTAAGCCTAGGGGTGCCCTAGGCTAAGGCTAGGGGTGCCCTAGCCTTAGTTTAGTGGAGCCCTATCCTTAGCCTACGCTTAGGCGTGCCCTATTCTAAGCCTAGGGGTGCCCTAGCCTAAGCCTAGGGGTGCCGTAGCCCAAGCCTAGGGAAGCCCTAGCGTTAGGCTAGAGGAGCCCTAGCTTAGCCTAAGCCTAGGGGTTCCCTAGCCTAAGCCTAGGGGTGCCCTAGCCTAAGGCTAGGGGTGCCCAAGCCTTAGTCTAGTGGAGCCCTAGCCTTAGCCTAAGCCTAGGGGTGCCCTAGCCTAAGCATAGATGTGCCCTAGCCTAAGCCTAGTGTTGCCCTAGCCTAAGCCTAGGGGTGCCCTAGCCTTAGGCTAGGGGAGCCTTAGCCTTAGCCTAAGCCTAGGGGTGCCCTAGCCTAAGCGTAGATGTGCCCTAGCCTAAGCCTAGGGTTGACCTACCCTAAGCCTAGGGGTACCCTAGCCTTAGACTAGCTGAGCCCAATCCTTAGCCTAAGCCTAGGGGTGCCCTAGGCTAAGACTAGGGGTGCCCTAGCCTAAGCTTAGGGGTGCCCTAGCGTAATCCTAGGGGTGCCCTACCCTAAGCCAAGGGGTGCCCTAGCCTAAGCCTTGTGGTGCCCTAGCCTTAGGCTAGGGGAGCCCTAGCGTGAGCCTAAGCCTAGGGGTCCCCAAGCCTAAGCCTAGGGGTGCCCTAGCCTAAACCTAGGGGTGCCCTCGCCATGGCTTAGGGGTGCCCTAGCGTAAGCCTAGGTGTGCTTAAGCCTAAGCCTAGGGGTGCCCTACCCTAAGCCTAGGGGTGCCCTATCCTAAGCCTAGGGGTGCCCTACCCTAAGCCTAGGGGTGCCCTAGCCTAAGCCTAGGGGTGCCCTAGCCTAAGCCTAGGGGTGCCCTAACCTTAGGCTAGGGTAGCCCTAGCCTAAGCCTCGGGGTTCCCTAGCCTAAGCCTAGGTGTGCCCTAGGCTAAGCCTAGGGGTGCCCTAGGCTAAGGCTAGGGGTGCCCTAGCCTTAGTCTAGTGGAGCCCTAGCCTAGCCTAAGCCTAGGGGTGCCCAAGCCTAAGCCTAGGGGTGCCCTAGCCTAAGCCTAGGGGTGCCCTACCCTAAGCCTAGGGTTGCGCTAGCCTAGGCCTAGATGTGCCCTAGGTTAGGCTAGGGGACCCTTAGCCTTAGCCTAAGCCTTGGGGTGCCCTAGCCTAAGCCTAGGGTCCCCTAGCCTACGCCTAGGAGTGCCCTAACCTAAGCCTAGGGGTGCCCTAGCCCAAGTCTAGCGGTGCCCTAGCCTAAGCCTAGGGGTTCCCTAGCCTAAGCCTAGGAGTGCCCTAGCCTAAGGCTAGGGGTGCCCTAGCCTTAGTCTAGTGGAGCCCTAGCCTTAGCCTAAGCCTAGGGGTGCCCTAGCCTAAGCGTAGATGTGCCCTAGCCTAAGCCTAGGGTTGACCTACCCTAAGCCTAGGGGTACCCTAGCCTTAGGCAAGCTGAGCCCTATCCTTAGCCTAAGCCTAGGGGTGCCCTAGCCTAAGCCTAGGGGTGCCCTAGCCTAAGCCTTGGGGTGCCCTAGCCAAAGCCTAGGGGTGCCCTAGCCTAAGCCTAGGGGTGCCCTAGCCTAAGCCTAGGGGTGCCCTCCCCTAAGCCTAGGGGTGCCCTACCCTAAGCCTAGGGGTGCCCTAGCCTTAGGCTAGCTGAGCACTTGCCTTAGCCTAAGCCTAGGGGTTCCCTAGCCTAAGCCTAGGGGTGCCCTAGCCTAAGCCTAGGGGTGCCCTAGCCTAAGCCAAGTGGTGCCCTAGCCTTAGGCTAGGGGAGCCCTAGCGTTAACCTAAGCCTAGGGGTCCCCTAGCCTAAGGCTAGGGGTGCCCTAGCCTAAGCCTAGGGGTGCCCTAGCCTAAGCCGAGGGGTGCCCTAGCCTTAGGCTAGGGTAGCCCTAGCCTAAGCCTCGGGGTTCCCTAGCCTAAGCCTAGGTGTGCCCTAGGCTAAGCCTAGGGGTGCCGAAGGCTAAGGCTAGGGGTGCCCTAACATTAGTCTAGTGGAGCCCTAGCCGTAGCCTAAGCCTAGGGGTGCCCTAGCCTAAGCCTAGGGGTACCCTACCCTAAGCCTAGGGTTGCCCTAGCCTAGGCCTAGGGGTGCCCTAGCCTTAGGCTAGGGGAGCCTTAGCCTTAGCCTAAGCCTAGGGGTACCCTAGCCTAAGCCTAGGGGTCCCCTAGCCTACGCCTAGGAGTGCCCTAGCCTAAGCCTAGGGGTGCCCTAGGCTTAGGCTAGGGGAGCCCTAGTCTTAGCATAAGCCTAGGGGTGCCCTAGCTTAAGACTATGGGTGCCCTAGCCTAAGCTTAGGGGTGCCATAGTCGAAGCCTAAGGGTGCCCTAGCCTAAGCCTACGGGTGCCCTATGGTTAGGCAAGGGGAGCCCTAGCCTTAGCCTAAGCCTAGTGGTGCCCTAGCCCAAGCTTAGGGGTGCCCTAGGGTTTGGCAAGGGGAGCCCTAGCCTTAGCCTAAGCTGAGGGGTGGCCTAGCCTAAGCCTAGGGGTGCCCTAGCCTAAGCCTAGGGGAGCCCTAACCTTAGGCTAGGGGAGCCCAAACCTTAGCCTAAGCCTAGGGGTGCCCTAGCCCAAGCCTAGGTGTGCCCTAGCCTAAGCCTAGGGGTGCCCTAGCATAAGACTTGGTGTGCCCTAGCCTAAGCCTAGGGGTGCCCTAGCCTAAGCCTAGGGGTGCCCTAGCCTTAGGCTAGCTGAGCACTTGCCTTAGCCTAAGCCTAGGGGTTCCCTAGCCTAAGCCTAGGGGTGCCCTAGCCTAAGCCTAGGGGTGCCCTAGCCTAAGCCAAGTGGTGCCCTAGCCTTAGGCTAGGGGAGCCCTAGCGTTAACCTAAGCCTAGGGGTCCCCTAGCCTAAGGCTAGGGGTGCCCTAGCCTAAGCCTAGGGGTGCCCTAGCCTAAGCCGAGGGGTGCCCTAGCCTTAGGCTAGGGTAGCCCTAGCCTAAGCCTCAGGGTTCCCTAGCCTAAGCCTAGGTGTGCCCTAGGCTAAGCCTAGGGGTGCCCAAGGCTAAGGCTAGGGGTGCCCTAACATTAGTCTAGTGGAGCCCTAGCCGTAGCCTAAGCCTAGGGGTGCCCTAGCCTAAGCCTAGGGGTACCCTACCCTAAGCCTAGGGTTGCCCTAGCCTAGGCCTAGGGGTGCCCTAGCCTTAGGCTAGGGGAGCCTTAGCCTTAGCCTAAGCCTAGGGGTACCCTAGCCTAAGCCTAGGGGTCCCCTAGCCTACGCCTAGGAGTGCCCTAGCCTAAGCCTAGGGGTGCCCTAGCATAAGACTTGGTGTGCCCTAGCCTAAGCCTAGGGGTGCACTAGCCTAAGCCTAGGGGTGCCCTCCCCTAATCCTAGGGGTGCCCTAGCCTAAGCCTAGGGGTGCCCTAGCCTTAGGCTAGCTGAGCCCTTGCCTTAGCCTAAGCCTAGGGGTGCCCTAGCCTAAGCCTAGGGGTGCCCTAGCCTAAGCCTTGTGGTGCCCTAGCCTTAGGCTAGGGGAGCCCTAGCGTGAGCCTAAGCCTAGGGGTCCCCAAGCCTAAGCCTAGAGGTGCCCTAGCCTAAACCTAGGGGGGCCCTCGCCTAAGCTTAGGGGTGCCCTAGCGTAAGCCTAGGGGTGCCCTAGCCTTAGCCTAGGGGTGCCCTACCCTAAGCCTAGGGGTGCCCTATCCTAATCCTAGGGGTGCCCTACCCTAAGCCTAGGGGTGCCCTAGCCTAAGCCTAGGGGTGCCCTATCTTAAGCCTAGGGGTGCCCTAACCTTAGGCTAGGGTAGCCCTAGCCTAAGCCTCGGGGTTCCCTACCCTAAGCCTAGGTGTGCCCTAGGCTAAGCCTAGGGGTGCCCTAGGCTAAGGCTAGGGGTGCCCTAGCCTTAGTCTAGTGGAGCCCTAGCCTTAGCCTAAGCCTAGGGGTGCCCTAGCCTAAGCCTAGGGGTGCCCTAGCCTAAGCCTAGGGGTACCCTACCCTAAGCCTAGGGTTGCGCTAGCCTAGGCCTAGGTGTTCCCTAGGTTAGGCTAGGGGAGCCTTAGCCTTAGCCTAAGCCTTGGGGTGCCCTAGCCTAAGCCTAGGGGTCCCCTAGCCTACGCCTAGGAGTCCCCTAGCCTAAGCCTAGGGGTGCCCTAGCCCAAGTCTAGCGGTGCCCTAGCCTACCCTAGGGGTTCCCTAGCCTAAGCCTAGGGGTTCCCTAGCCTAAGGCTAGGGGTGCCCTAGCCTTAGTCTAGTGGAGCCCTAGCCTTAGCCTAAGCCTAGGGGTGCCCTAGCCTAAGTGTAGATGTGCCCTAGCCTAAGCCTAGGGTTGACCTACCCTAAGCCTAGGGTTACCCTAGCCTTAGGCAAGCTGAGCCCTATCCTTAGCCTAAGCCTAGGGGTGTCCTAGCCTAAGCCTAGGGGTGCCCTAGCCTAAGCCTTGGGGTGCCCTAGCCAAAGCCTAGGGGTGCCCTAGCCTAAGCCTAGGGGTGCCCTAGCCTAAGCCTAGGGGTGCCCTAGCCTAAGCCTAGGGGTGCCCTAGCCTTAGGCTAGCTGAGCACTTGCCTTAGCCTAAGCCTAGGGGTGCCCTAGCCTAAGCCTAGGGGTTCCCTAGCCTAAGCCTAGGGGTGCCCTAGCCTAAGCCTAGTGGTGCCCTAGCCTTAGGCTAGGCGAGCCCTAGCGTTAACCTAAGCCTAGGGGTCCCCTAGCCTAAGGCTAGGGGTGCCCTAGCCTAAGCCTAGGGGTGCCCTAGCCTAAGACGAGGGGTGCCCTAGCCTTAGGCTAGGGTAGCCCTAGCCTAAGCCTCGGGGTTTCCTAGCCTAAGCCTAGGGGTGCCCTAGCCTAAGCCTAGGGGTACCCTACCCTAAGTCTAGGGTTGCCCTAGCCTAGGCCTAGGGGTGCCCTAGCCTTAGGCTAGGGGAGCCTTAGCCTTAGCCTAAGCCTAGGGGTACCCTAGCCTAAGCCTAGGGGTCCCCTAGCCTACGCCTAGGAGTGCCCTAGCCTAAGCCTAGGGGTGCCCTAGGCTTAGGCTAGGGGAGCCCTAGTCTTAGCCTAAGCCTAGGGGTGCCCTAGCTTTAGACTATGGGTGCCCTAGCCTAAGCTTAGGGGTGCCATAGTCGAAGCCTAGGGGTGCCCTAGCCTAAGCCTAGGGGTGCCCTAGGGTTAAGCAAGGGGAGCCCTAGCCTTAGCCTAAGCCTAGGGGTGCCCTAGCCTAAGCTTAGGGGTGCCCTAGTGTTTGGCAAGGGGAGCCCTAGCCTTAGGCTAAGCTGAGGGGTGGCCTAGCCTAAGCCTAGGGGTGCCCTAGCCTAAGTCTAGGGGAGCCCTAACCTTAGGCTAGGGGAGCCCAAACCTTAGCCTAAGCCTAGGGGTGCCCTAGCCCAAGCCTAGGGGTGCCCTAGCCTAAGCCTAGGGGTGCCCTAGCCTAAGCCTAGGGCTGCCCTAGTCTAAGCATAGGGGTGCCCTAGCCTAAGCCAAGGGGTGCCCTAGGCTAAGTCTAGTGGTGCCCTTGCCTAAGCCTAGGGGTGCCCTACCCTAAGCCTAGGGGTGCCCTAACCTAAGCCTAGGGGTGCCTGAGCCTAAGCCTAGGGGTCTCCTAGCCTTAGCTAGGGGAGTCCTAGCCTTATCCTAAGCCTAGGGGTGCCCAAACCTAAGCCAAGGGGTGCCCTAGCCTAAGCCTAGGGGTGCCTTAGACTATGCCTAGGGGTGCCCTAGCCTTAGCTTAGGGGTTCCCTAGCCTAAACCTAGGGGTGCTCTAGCCTAAGTCAAGGTGTTCCCTAGCCTAAGCCTAGGGGTGCCCTAGGCTAAGACTAGGGGTGCCCTAGCCTTATTCTAGTGGAGCCCTAGCATTAGCCTAAGCTTAGGTGTGCCCTATCTTAAGCCTTCGGGTGCCCTAGCCTAAACCTAAAGGTGCCCTAGCCTAAGCCTAGGGGTGCCCTAGCCTTAGGCTAGGGGAACCCTAGCCTTAGTCTAAGCCTAGGGGTGCCCTAGCCCAAGCCTAGGGATGCCCTAGCGTTAGGCTAGAGGAGCCCTAGCCTTAGCCTAAGCCTAGGGGTGCCCTAGCCTAAGCCTAGGGGTGCCCTAGTCTAAGCCTAGGGGTTCCCTAGCCTAAGCCTAGGGGTGTCCTAGCCTTAGGCTAAGGGAGTCCTCGCCTTAGCCGAAGCCTTGGGGTGCCCTAGCCTAAGCCTAAGGGTGCCCTAGCCTAAGCCTAGGGGTGCCCTAGCCTAAGCCAAGGGGTGCCCTAGACCAAGTAGGGATGCCCTAGCATTAGGCTAGAGGAGCCCTAGCCTTAGCCTAAACCTAGGGGTGCCCTAGCCTAAGCCTTGGGGTGCCCTAGCCTAAGTCTAGGGGTGCCCTATCCTATGCCTAGGGGTACACTAGCCTTAGGCTAGGGGAGCCCTAGCCTTAGCCTAAGCCTAGGGGTGCCCCAGCCTAAGCCTAGGGGTGCCCTAGCCTAAGCCTAGGGGTGCCCTAGCCTAAGCCTGGGGGTGCCCTAGCCAAAGCCTGGGGGTGCCCTTGCGTAAGCCTAGGGGTGCCCTAGCCTTAGGCTAGGGGAGCCCCAGCCTTAGTCTAAGCCTAGGGGTGCACTAGCCTAAGCCTACGGGTGCCCTAGCCCAAGCCTACGGATGCCCTAGCGTTAGGCTGGAGGAGACCTAGCCTTAGCCTAAGCCTTGGGGTGCCATAGCCTAAGCCTAGGGGTGCCCTAGCCTAAGTCTAGGGGTGCCCTAGCCTAAACCTAGGGGTACCATATCCTTAGGTTAGGGGAGTCCTCTCCTTAGCAGAAGCCTTGGGGTGCCCTAGCCTTAGCCTAGGGGTGCCCTAGCCTAAGACTAGGGGTGCCCTAGCCCAAGCCTAGGGATGCCCTAGCGTTAGGCTAGAGGAGCCCTAGCCTTAGCCTAAGCCTAGGGGTTCCCTAGCCTAAGTCTAGGGGTGTCCTAGCCTAAGCCTTGGGATCCCCAAGCCTTAGGCTAGGGGAGACCTAGCCTTAGCCTAAGCCTAGGGGCGCCCTAGCTTAAGCCTAGGGGTGCCCTAGCATTAGCCTAGGGTTGCCCTAGCCTAAGCCTAGGGGTGCCTTAGCCTAAGCCTAGGGGTGCCCTAGCATAAGCCTAGGGGTGCCCTAACCTAAGCCTATGGGTGTCCTAGCCTAAGCCTAGGGGTGCCCTAGCCTAAGCCTAAGCCTTGGGGCGCCCTAGCCTAAACCTAGGAATTCCCTAACCTAAGCCTAGGGGTGCTCTAGCCTAAGCCTAGGGGTGCCGTAGCCTAAGCCTAGGGGTGCCCTAGCCTTAGGCTAGCTGAGCCCAATCCTTAGCCTAAGCCTAGGGGTGCCCTAGGCTAAGACTAGGGGTGCCCTAGCCTAAGCTTAGGGGTGCCCTAGCCTAAGACTTGGTGTGCCCTAGCTTAAGCCTAGGAGTGCCCTAGCCTAAGCCTAGGGGTGCACTAGCCTAAGCCAAGGGGTGCCCTCCCCTAAGCCTAGGGGTTCCCTAGCCTAAGCCTAGGGGTGCCCTAGCCTAAGCCTTGTGGTGCCCTAGCCTTAGGCTAGGGGAGCCCTAGCGTGAGCCTAAGCCTAGGGGTCCCCAAGCCTAATCCTAGGGGTGCCCTAGCCTAAACCTAGGGGTGCCCTCGCCTAAGCTTAGGGGTGCCCTAGCGTAAGCCTAGGGGTGCCCTAGCCTAAGCCTAGGGGTGCCCTAGCCTAAGCCTAGGGGTGCCCTATCCTAAGCCTAGGGTTGCCCTACCCTAAGCCGAGGGGTGCCCTAGCCTAAGCCTAGGGGTGCCCTAGCCTTAGGCTAGCTGAGCCCTTGCCTTAGCCTAAGCCTTGGGGTGCCCTAGCCTAAGCTTAGTGGTTCCCTAGACTTAGGCTAGGGGAGCCCTAGCGTTAGCCTAAGCCTAGGAGTACCCTAGCCTAAGGCTAGGGGTGCCCTAGCCTAAGCCTAGGGGTGCCCTAGCCTAAGCCTAGGGGTGCCCTAACCTTAGGCTAGGGTAGCCCTAGCCTAAGCCTCGGGGTTCCCTAGCCTAAGCCTAGGTGTGCCCTAGGCTAAGCCTAGGGGTGCCCTAGGCTAAGGCTAGGGGTGCCCTAGCCTTTGTCTAGTGGAGCCCTAGCCTTAGCCTAAGCCTAGGGGTGCCCTAGCCTAAGCTTAGGGGTGCCCTAGCCTAAGCCTAGGGGTGCCCTACCCTCAGCCTAGGGTTGCCCTAGCCTAGGCCTAGGTGTGCCCTAGCCTTAGGCTAGGGGAGCCTTAGCCTTAGCCTAAGCCTTGGGGTGCCCTAGCCTAAGCCTAGGGGTCCCCTAGCCTACGCCTAGGAGTGCCCTAGCCTAAGCCTAGGGGTGCCCTAGCCTTATGCTAGGGGAGCCCTAGTCTCAGCTTAAGCCTAGGGGTGCCCTAGCCTAATACTATGGGTGCCCTAGCCTAAGCTTAGGGGTGCCATAGTCTAACGTAGGGGTGCCCTAGCCTAAGCCTAGGGGTGCCCTAGGGTTAGGCAAGGGGAGCCCTAGCCTTAGCCTAAGCCTAGGGGTGCCCTAGCCTAAGCTTAAGGGTGCCCGAGGGTTAGGCAAGGGGAGCCCTAGCCTTAGCCTAAGCCTAGGGGTGGCCTAGCCTTAGCCTAGGGGTGCCCTAGCCTAAGGCTAGGGGAGCCCTAACCTTAGGCTAGGGGAGCCCTAACGTTAGCCTAAGCCTAGGGGTGCCCTAGCCCAAGCCTAGGGGTGCCCTAGCCTAAACCTAGGGGTGCCCTAGCCTAAGCCTAGGGGTGCCCTAGCCTAAGGCTAGGGGTGCCCTAGCTTTAGTCTAGTGGAGCCCTAGCCTTAGCCTAAACCTAGGGGTGACCTAGCCTAAGCCTAGGGGTGCTGTAGCCTAAGCCTAGGGGTGCCCTAGCCTAAGTCGAGGGTTGCTGTAGCCTAAGCCTAGGGGTGCCCTAGCATAAGGCTAGGGGTGCCCTAGCCTTAGTCTAGTGGAGCCCTAGCCTTAGCCTAAACCTAGGGGTGACCTAGCCTAAGCCTAGGGGTGCTGTAGCCTAAGCCTAGGGGTGCCCTAGCCTAAGTCGAGGGGTGCCGTAGCCTAAGCCTAGGGGTGCCCTAGCCTAAGCCTAGTGGTGCCCTAGCCTAAGCCTAGGGGTGCCTGAGCCTAAGCCTAGGGGTGTCCTAGCCTTAGGCCAGGGGAGCCCTAGCCTTATCCTAAGCCTAGGGGTGCCCAAACCTAAGCCTAGGGGTGCCCTAGCCTAAGCCTAGGGGTGCCCTCGCCTAAGCCTAGGGGTGCCCTAGCCTTAGCCTAGGGGTTCCCTAGCCTAAACTTAGGGTTTCCCTAGCCTAAGCCTAGGTGTTCCCTAGCCTAAGCCTAGGGGTTCCCTAGGCTAAGGCTAGGGGTGCCCTAGCCTTAGTCTAGTAGAGCCCTAGCATTAGCCTAAGCTTACGTGTGCCCTATCTTAAGCCTACGGGTGCCCTAGCCTAAGCCTAAAGGTGCCCTAGCCTAAGGCTAGGGGTGCCGTAGCCTAGCCTTAGTCTAAGCCTAGGGGTGCCCTAGCCCAAGCCTAGGGATGCCCTAGCCTAAGCCTAGGGGTGCCCTAGCCTAAGCCTAGGGGTGACCTAGCCTGAGCCTAGGGGTGCCCAAGGCTAAGGCTAGGGGTGCCCTAACATTAGTCTAGTGGAGCCCTAGCCGTAGCCTAAGCCTAGGGGTGCCCTAGCCTAAGCCTAGGGGTACCCTACCCTAAGCCTAGGGTTGCCCTAGCCTAGGCCTAGGGGTGCCCTAGCCTTAGGCTAGGGGAGCCTTAGCCTTAGCCTAAGCCTAGGGGTACCCTAGCCTAAGCCTAGGGGTCCCCTAGCCTACGCCTAGGAGTGCCCTAGCCTAAGCCTAGGGGTGCCCTAGCATAAGACTTGGTGTGCCCTAGCCTAAGCCTAGGGGTGCCCTAGCCTAAGCCTAGGGGTGCACTAGCCTAAGCCTAGGGGTGCCCTCCCCTAATCCTAGGGGTGCCCTAGCCTAAGCCTAGGGGTGCCCTAGCCTTAGGCTAGCTGAGCCCTTGCCTTAGCCTAAGCCTAGGGGTGCCCTAGCCTAAGCCTAGGGGTGCCCTAGCCTAAGCCTTGTGGTGCCCTAGCCTTAGGCTAGGGGAGCCCTAGCGTGAGCCTAAGCCTAGGGGTCCCCAAGCCTAAGCCTAGAGGTGCCCTAGCCTAAACCTAGGGGGGCCCTCGCCTAAGCTTAAGGGTGCCCTAGCGTAAGCCTAGGGGTGCCCTAGCCTTAGCCTAGGGGTGCCCTACCCTAAGCCTAGGGGTGCCCTATCCTAATCCTAGGGGTGCCCTACCCTAAGCCTAGGGGTGCCCTAGCCTAAGCCTAGGGGTGCCCTATCTTAAGCCTAGGGGTGCCCTAACCTTAGGCTAGGGTAGCCCTAGCCTAAGCCTCGGGGTTCCCTAGCCTAAGCCTAGGTGTGCCCTAGGCTAAGCCTAGGGGTGCCCTAGGCTAAGGCTAGGGGTGCCCTAGCCTTAGTCTAGTGGAGCCCTAGCCTTAGCCTAAGCCTAGGGGTGCCCTAGCCTAAGCCTAGGGGTGCCCTAGCCTAAGCCTAG
Organism: Tenrec ecaudatus; assembly: GCF_050624435.1. Lineage (NCBI taxonomy): Eukaryota > Metazoa > Chordata > Mammalia > Afrosoricida > Tenrecidae > Tenrec > Tenrec ecaudatus. The sequence goes on from NW_027459469.1 coordinate 525,169, forward strand.
GGGTACCCTACCCTAAGCCTAGGGTTGCGCTAGCCTAGGCCTAGGTGTTCCCTAGGTTAGGCTAGGGGAGCCTTAGCCTTAGCCTAAGCCTTGGGGTGCCCTAGCCTAAGCCTAGGGGTCCCCTAGCCTACGCCTAGGAGTGCCCTAGCCTAAGCCTAGGGGTGCCCTAGCCCAAGTCTAGCGGTGCCCTAACCTAAGCCTAGGGGTTCCCTAGCCTAAGCCTAGGGGTTCCCTAGCCTAAGGCTAGGGGTGCCCTAGCCTTAGTCTAGTGGAGCCCTAGCCTTAGCCTAAGCCTAGGGGTGCCCTAGCCTAAGCGTAGATGTGCCCTAGCCTAAGCCTAGGGTTGACCTACCCTAAGCCTAGGGTTACCCTAGCCTTAGGCAAGCTGAGCCCTATCCTTAGCCTAAGCCTAGGGGTGCCCTAGCCTAAGCCTAGGGGTGCCCTAGCCTAAGCCTTGGGGTGCCCTAGCCAAAGCCTAGGGGTGCCCTAGCCTAAGCCTAGGGGTGCCCTAGCCTAAGCCTAGGGGTGCCCTCCCCTAAGCCTAGGGGTGCCCTAGCCTAAGCCTAGGGGTGCCCTCCCCTAAGCCTAGGGGTGCCCTAGCCTAAGCCTAGGGGTGCCCTAGCCTTAGGCTAGCTGAGCACTTGCCTTAGCCTAAGCCTAGGGGTGCCCTAGCCTAAGCCTAGGGGTGCCCTAGCCTAAGCCTAGGGGTGCCCTAGCCTAAGCCTAGTGGTGCCCTAGCCTTAGGCTAGGCGAGCCCTAGCGTTAACCTAAGCCTAGGGGTCCCCTAGCCTAAGGCTAGGGGTGCCCTAGCCTAAGCCTAGGGGTGCCCTAGCCTAAGACGAGGGGTGCCCTAGCCTTAGGCTAGGGTAGCCCTAGCCTAAGCCTCGGGGTTTCCTAGCCTAAGCCTAGGGGTGCCCTAGCCTAAGCCTAGGGGTACCCTACCCTAAGTCTAGGGTTGCCCTAGCCTAGGCCTAGGGGTGCCCTAGCCTTAGGCTAGGGGAGCCTTAGCCTTAGCCTAAGCCTAGGGGTACCCTAGCCTAAGCCTAGGGGTCCCCTAGCCTACGCCTAGGAGTGCCCTAGCCTAAGCCTAGGGGTGCCCTCGGCTTAGGCTAGGGGAGCCCTAGTCTTAGCCTAAGCCTAGGGGTGCCCTAGCTTAAGACTATGGGTGCCCTAGCCTAAGCTTAGGGGTGCCATAGTCGAAGCCTAGGGGTGCCCTAGCCTAAGCCTAGGGGTGCCCTAGGGTTAAGCAAGGGGAGCCCTAGCCTTAGCCTAAGCCTAGGGGTGCCCTAGCCTAAGCTTAGGGGTGCCCTAGTGTTTGGCAAGGGGAGCCCTAGCCTTAGGGTAAGCTGAGGGGTGGCCTAGCCTAAGCCTAGGGGTGCCCTAGCCTAAGTCTAGGGGAGCCCTAACCTTAGGCTAGGGGAGCCCAAACCTTAGCCTAAGCCTAGGGGTGCCCTAGCCCAAGCCTAGGGGTGCCCTAGCCTAAGCCTAGGGGTGCCCTAGCCTAAGCCTAGGGGTGCCCTAGTCTAAGCATAGGGGTGCCCTAGCCTAAGCCAAGGGGTGCCCTAGGCTAAGTCTAGTGGTGCCCTTGCCTAAGCCTAGGGGTGCCCTAGCCTAAGCCTAGGGGTGCCCTAACCTAAGCCAGGGGTGCCTGAGCCTAAGCCTAGGGGTCTCCTAGCCTTAGCTAGGGGAGTCCTAGCCTTATCCTAAGCCTAGGGGTGCCCAAACCTAAGCCAAGGGGTGCCCTAGCCTAAGCCTAGGGGTGCCTTAGACTATGCCTAGGGGTGCCCTAGCCTTAGCTTAGGGGTTCCCTAGCCTAAACCTAGGGGTGCTCTAGCCTAAGTCTAGGTGTTCCCTAGCCTAAGCCTAGGGGTGCCCTAGGCTAAGACTAGGGGTGCCCTAGCCTTAGTCTAGTGGAGCCCTAGCATTAGCCTAAGCTTAGGTGTGCCCTATCTTAAGCCTTCGGGTGCCCTAGCCTAAGCCTAAAGGTGCCCTAGCCTAAGCCTAGGGGTGCCCTAGCCTTAGGCTAGGGGAACCCTAGCCTTAGTCTAAGCCTAGGGGTGCCCTAGCCCAAGCCTAGGGATGCCCTAGCGTTAGGCTAGAGGAGCTCTAGCCTTAGCCTAAGCCTAGGGGTGCCCTAGCCTAAGCCTAGGGGTGCCCTAGCCTAAGCCTAGGGGTTCCCTAGCCTAAGCCTAGGGGTGTCCTAGCCTTAGGCTAAGGGAGTCCTCGCCTTAGCCGAAGCCTTGGGGTGCCCTAGCCTAAGCCTAAGGGTGCCCTAGCCTAAGCCTAGGGGTGCCCTAGCCTAAGCCTAGGGGTGCCCTAGACCAAGTAGGGATGCCCTAGCATTAGGCTAGAGGAGCCCTAGCCTTAGCCTAAACCTAGGGGTGCCCTAGCCTAAGCCTTGGGGTGCCCTAGCCTAAGTCTAGGGGTGCCCTATCCTATGCCTAGGGGTACACTAGCCTTAGGCTAGGGGAGCCCTAGCCTTAGCCTAAGCCTAGGGGTGCCCCAGCCTAAGCCTAGGGGTGCCCTAGCCTAAGCCTAGGGGTGCCCTAGCCTAAGCCTGGGGGTGCCCTAGCCAAAGCCTGGGGGTGCCCTTGCGTAAGCCTAGGGGTGCCCTAGCCTTAGGCTAGGGGAGCCCCAGCCTTAGTCTAAGCCTAGGGGTGCACTAGCCTAAGCCTATGGGTGCCCTAGCCCAAGCCTACGGATGCCCTAGCGTTAGGCTGGAGGAGCCCTAGCCTTAGCCTAAGCCTTGGGGTGCCATAGCCTAAGCCTAGGGGTGCCCTAGCCTAAGTCTAGGGGTGCCCTAGCCTAAACCTAGGGGTACCATATCCTTAGGTTAGGGGAGTCCTCTCCTTAGCAGAAGCCTTGGGGTGCCCTATCCTAAGCCTAGGGGTGCCCTAGCCTGAGACTAGGGGTGCCCTAGCCCAAGCCTAGGGATGCCCTAGCGTTAGGCTAGAGGAGCCCTAGCCTTAGCCTAAGCCTAGGGGTTCCCTAGCCTAAGTCTAGGGGTGTCCTAGCCTAAGCCTTGGGATACCCAAGCCTTAGGCTAGGGGAGACCTAGTCTTAGCCTAAGCCTAGGGGCGCCCTAGCCTAAGCCTAGGGGTGCCCTAGCATTAGCCTAGGGTTGCCCTAGCCTAAGCCTAGGGGTGCCTTAGCCTAAGCCTAGGGGTGCCCTAGCATAAGCCTAGGGGTGCCCTAACCTAAGCCTATGGGTGTCCTAGCCTAAGCCTAGGGGTGCCCTAGCCTAAGCCTAAGCCTTGGGGCGCCCTAGCCTAAACCTAGGAATTCCCTAACCTAAGCCTAGGGGTGCCCTAGCCTAAGCCTAGGGGTGCCGTAGCCTAAGCCTAGGGGTGCCCTAGCCTTAGGCTAGCTGAGCCCAATCCTTAGCCTAAGCCTAGGGGTGCCCTAGGCTAAGACTAGGGGTGCCCTAGCCTAAGCTTAGGGGTGCCCTAGCCTAAGACTTGGTGTGCCCTAGCTTAAGCCTAGGAGTGCCCTAGCCTAAGCCTAGGGGTGCACTAGCCTAAGCCAAGGGGTGCCCTCCCCTAAGCCTAGGGGTTCCCTAGCCTAAGCCTAGGGGTGCCCTAGCCTTAGGCGAGCTGAGCCCTTGCCTTAGCCTAAGCCTAGGGGTGCCCTAGCCTAAGCCTAGGGGTGCCCTAGCCTAAGCCTTGTGGTGCCCTAGCCTTAGGCTAGGGGAGCCCTAGCGTGAGCCTAAGCCTAGGGGTCCCCAAGCCTAAGCCTAGGGGTGCCCTAGCCTAAACCTAGGGGTGCCCTTGCCTAAGCTTAGGGGTGCCCTAGCGTAAGCCTAGGGGTGCCCTAGCCTAAGCCTAGGGGTGCCCTAGCCTAAGCCTAGGGGTGCCCTATCCTAAGCCTAGGGTTGCCCTACCCTAAGCCGAGGGGTGCCCTAGCCTAAGCCTAGGGGTGCCCTAGCCTTAGGCTAGCTGAGCCCTTGCCTTAGCCTAAGCCTAGGGGTGCCCTAGCCTAAGCTTAGTGGTTCCCTAGACTTAGGCTAGGGGAGCCCTAGAGTTAGCCTAAGCCTAGGGGTACCCTAGCCTAAGGCTAGGGGTGCCCTAGCCTAAGCCTAGGGGTGCCCTAGCCTAAGCCTAGGGGTGCCCTAACCTTAGGCTAGGGTAGCCCTAGCCTAAGCCTCGGGGTTCCCTAGCCTAAGCCTAGGTGTGCCCTAGGCTAAGCCTAGGGGTGCCCTAGGCTAAGGCTAGGGGTGCCCTAGCCTTAGTCTAGTGGAGCCCTAGCCTTAGCCTAAGCCTAGGGGTGCCCTAGCCTAAGCTTAGGGGTGCCCTAGCCTAAGCCTAGGGGTGCCCTACCCTCAGCCTAGGGTTGCCCCAGCCTAGGCCTAGGTGTGCCCTAGCCTTAGGCTAGGGGAGCCTTAGCCTTAGCCTAAGCCTTGGGGTGCCCTAGCCTAAGCCTAGGGGTCCCCTAGCCTACGCCTAGGAGTGCCCTAGCCTAAGCCTAGGGGTGCCCTAGCCTTATGTTAGGGGAGCCCTAGTCTCAGCTTAAGCCTAGGGGTGCCCTAGCCTAATACTATGGGTGCCCTAGCCTAAGCTTAGGGGTGCCATAGTCTAAGCCTAGGGGTGCCCTAGCCTAAGCCTAGGGGTGCCCTAGGGTTAGGCAAGGGGAGCCCTAGCCTTAGCCTAAGCCTAGGGGTGCCCTAGCCTAAGCTTAGGGGTGCCCGAGGGTTAGGCAAGGGGAGCCCTAGCCTTAGCCTAAGCCTAGGGGTGGCCTAGCCTTAGCCTAGGGGTGCCCTAGCCTAAGGCTAGGGGAGCCCTAACCTTAGGCTAGGGGAGCCCTAACGTTAGCCTAAGCCTAGGGGTGCCCTAGCCCAAGCCTAGGGGTGCCCTAGCCTAAACCTAGGGGTGCCCTAGCCTAAGCCTAGGGGTGCCCTAGCCTAAGGCTAGGGGTGCCCTAGCTTTAGTCTAGTGGAGCCCTAGCCTTAGCCTAAACCTAGGGGTGACCTAGCCTAAGCCTAGGGGTGCTGTAGCCTAAGCCTAGGGGTGCCCTAGCCTAAGTCGAGATGTGCTGTAGCCTAAGCCTAGGGGTGCCCTAGCATAAGGCTAGGGGTGCCCTAGCCTTAGTCTAGTGGAGCCCTAGCCTTAGCCTAAACCTAGGGGTGACCTAGCCTAAGCCTAGGGGTGCTGTAGCCTAAGCCTAGGGGTGCCCTAGCCTAAGTCGAGGGGTGCCGTAGCCTAAGCCTAGGGGTGCCCTAGCCTAAGCCTAGTGGTGTCCTAGCCTAAGCCTAGGGGTGCCTGAGCCTAAGCCTAGGGGTGTCCTAGCCTTAGGCCAGGGGAGCCCTAGCCTTATCCTAAGCCTAGGGGTGCCCAAACCTAAGCCTAGGGGTGCCCTAGCCTAAGCCTAGGGGTGCCCTCGCCTAAGCCTAGGGGTGCCCTAGCCTTAGCCTAGGGGTTCCCTAGCCTAAACTTAGGGTTTCCCTAGCCTAAGCCTAGGTGTTCCCTAGCCTAAGCCTAGGGGTTCCCTAGGCTAAGGCTAGGGGTGCCCTAGCCTTAGTCTAGTAGAGCCCTAGCATTAGCCTAAGCTTACGTGTGCCCTATCTTAAGCCTACGGGTGCCCTAGCCTAAGCCTAAAGGTGCCCTAGCCTAAGGCTAGGGGTGCCGTAGCCTAGCCTTAGTCTAAGCCTAGGGGTGCCCTAGCCCAAGCCTAGGGATGCCCTAGCCTAAGCCTAGGGGTGCCCTAGCCTAAGCCTAGGGGTGCCCTAGCCTGAGCCTAGGGGTGCCCTAGCCTAAGCCTAGGGGTGCCCTAGCCTAAGCCTAGGGGTACCCTAGCCTTTGGCTAGGGGAGTCCTCGCCTTAGCCGAAGCCATGGGGTGCCCTAGCCTAAGCCTAGGGGTGCCCTAGCCTAAGCCTAGGGGTGCCCTAGACCAAGTAGGGATGCCCTAGCGTTAAGCTAGAGGAGCCCTAGCCTTAGCCTAAACCTAGGGGTGCGCTAGCCTAAGCCTTGGGGTGCCCTAGCCTAAGTCTAGGGTTGCCCTATCCTAAATCTAGGGGTACACTTGCCTTGGGCTAGGGGAGCCCTAGCCTTAGCCTAAGCCTAGGGGTGCCCTAGCCTAAGTCTAGGGGTGCCCTAGCCTAAGCCTAGGGGTACCTTAGCCTTAGGTTAGGGGAGTCCTCGCCTTAGCCGAAGCCTTGGGGTGCCCTAGCCTAAGCCTAGGGGTGCCCTAGCCTAAGCCTAGGGGTGCCCTAGCCCAAGCCTAGGGATGCCCTAGCGTTAGGCTAGAGGAGCCCTAGCCTTAGCCTAAGCCTAGGGGTTCCCTAGCCTAAGTCTAGGGGTGTCCTAGCATTAGCCTAGGGTTGCCCTAGCCTAATCCTAGGGGTGCCCTAGCCTAACGCTAGGGGTGCCCTAGCCTTAGTCTAGTGGAGCACACCTTAGCCTAAGCCTAGGGGTGCCCTATCCTAAGCCATGGGGTGCCCTAGCCTACGCCTAGGGGTGCCCTAGCCTAAGCCTAGGGTTGCCCTAGCCTAAGACAAAGGGTTCCCTAGCCTTAGGCTAGGGGAGTCCTAGCCTTAGCCTAAGCCTTGGGGCACCCTAGCCTAAACCTAGGGGTTCCCTAACCTAAGGCTAGGGGTGCCCTAGCCTTAGTCTAGTGGAGCACAAGCCTAAGCCTAAGCCTAGGGGTGCCCTATCCTAAGCCATGGGGTGCCCTAGCCTACGCCTAGGGGTGCCCTAGCCTAAGCCTATGGTTGCGCTAGCCTAAGACAAGGGGTTCCCTAGCCTTAGGCTAGGGGAGCCCTAGCCTTAGCCTAAGCCTAGGGGTGCCCTAGCTTAAGCTTAGGGGTGCCATAGCCTAAGCCTATGGGTGTCCTAGCCTAAGCCTAGGGGTGCCCTAGGCTAAGGCTAGGGGTGCCCTAGCCTTAGTTTAGTGGAGCCCTATCCTTAGCCTACGCTTAGGAGTGCCCTATTCTAAGCCTAGGGGTGCCCTAGCCTAAACCTAGGGGTTCCCTAACCTAAGCCTAGGGGTGCTGTAGCCCAAGCCTAGCGGTGCCTTAACCTAAGCCTAGGGGTTCCCTAGCCTAAGCCTAGGGGTGCCCTAGCCCAAGCCTAGTGGTGCCCTAGCCTAAGCCTAGGGGTTCCCTAGCCTAAGCCTAGGGGTGCCCTAGCCTATGGCTAGGGGTGCTCTAGCCTTAGTCTAGTGGAGCCCTAGTCTTAGCCTAAGCCTAGGGGTGCCCTAGCCTAAACCTAGGGGTGCCCTAACCTAAGACTAGGGGTGCCCTACCCAAAGCCTAGGGTTGCCCTAGCCTAGGCCTAGGTGTGCCCTAGCCTAAGCGTAGATGTGCCCTAGCCCAAGCCTAGGGTTGACCTACCCTAAGCCAAGGGGTACCCTAGCCTTAGGCTAGCTGAGCCCTATCCTTAGTCTAAGCCTTGGGGTGCCCTAGACTAAGACTAGGGTTGCCCTAGCCTAAGCTTAGGGGTGCCCTAGCGTAAGCCTAGGGGTGCCCTAGCCTAAGCCTAGGGGTGCCCTAGCCAAAGCCTTTGGGTGCCCTAGCCTAAGCCTTGGGGTGCCCTTGCCTAAGGTTCGGGGTCCACTAGTCTAAGCCTAGGGGTGCCCTCCCCTAAGCCTAGGGGTGCCCTAGCCTAAGCCTAGGGGTGCCCTAGCCTTAGGCTAGCTGAGCCCTTGCCTTAGCCTAAGCATAGGGGTGCCCTAGCCTAAGCCTTGGGGTGCCCTAGCCTAAGTCTAGGGGTGCCCTATTCTAAGTCTAGGGGTACACTAGCCTTAGGCTAGGGGAGCCCTAGCCTTAGCCTAAGCCTAGGGGTGCCCCAGCTTAAGCCTAGGGGTGCCCTAGCCTAAGCTTAGGGGTGCCCAAGCCTAAGCCTAGGGGTGCCCTAGCCTAAGCCTGGGGGTGCCCTAGCCAAAGCCGGGGGGTGCCCTTGCGTAAGCCTAGGGGTGCCCTAGCCTTAGGCTAGGGGAGCCCTAGCCTTAGTCTAAGCCTGGGGGTGCCCTAGCCTAAGCCAACGGGTGCCCTAGCCCAAGCCTAGGAATGCCCTAGCGTTAGGCTGGAGGAGCCCTAGCCTTAGCCTAAGCCTAGGGGTGCCCTAGCCCAAGCCTAGGGGTGCCCTAGCCTAAGCCTAGGGGTGCCCTAGCCTATGCCTAGGGGTGCCCTAGCCTAAGGCTAGGGGTGCCCTAGCCTTAGTCTAGTGGAGCTCTAGCCTTAGCCTAAACCTAGGGGTGACCGAGCCTAAGCCTGGGGGTGCTGTAGCCTAAGCCTAGGGGTTCCCTAGCCTAAGTCGAGGGGTGCCATAGCCTAAGCCTAGGGGTGCCCTAGCCTAAGCCTAGGGGTGCCCTAGCATAAGGCTAGGGGTGCCCTAGCCTTAGTCTAGTGGAGCCCTAGCCTTAGCCTAAACCTAGGGGTGACCTAGCCTAAGCCTAGGGGTGCTGTAGCCTAAGCCTAGGGGTGCCCTAGCCTAAGTCGAGGGGTGCCGTAGCCTAAGCCTAGGGGTGCCCTAGCCTAAGCCTAGTGGTGCCCTAGCCTAAGCCTAGGGGTGCCTGAGCCTAAGCCTAGGGGTGTCCTTGCCTTATGCTAGGGGAGCCCTAGCCTTATCCTAAGCCTAGGGGTGCCCAAACCTAAGCCTAGGGGTGCCCTAGCCTAAGCCTAGGGGTGCCCTCGCCTAAGCCTAGGGGTGCCCTAGCCTTAGCCTAGGGGTTCCCTAGCCTAAACTTAGGGTTTCCCTAGCCTAAGCCTAGGTGTTCCCTAGCCTAAGCCTAGGGGTTCCCTAGGCTAAGGCTAGGGGTGCCCTAGCCTTAGTCTAGTAGAGCCCTAGCATTAGCCTAAGCTTACGTGTGCCCTATCTTAAGCCTACGGGTGCCCTAGCCTAAGCCTAAAGGTGCCCTAGCCTAAGCCTAGGGGTGCCCTAGCCTAAGCCTAGGGGTGCCCTAGCCTAAGTCTAGGCGTGCCCTAGCCTAAGCCTAGGGGTAACCTAGCCTTTGGCTAGGGGAGTCCTCGCCTTAGCCGAAGCCATGGGGTGCCCTAGCCTAAGCCTAGGGGTGCCCTAGCCTAAGCCTCGGGGTGCCCTAGACCAAGTAGGGATGCCCTAGCGTTAGGCTAGAGGAGCCCTAGCCTTAGCCTAAACCTAGGGATGCGCTAGCCTAAGCCTTGGGGTGCCTTAGCCTAAGTCTAGGGTTGCCCCATCCTAAATCTAGGGGTGCCCTAGCCTAAGCCTAGGGGTGCCCTAGCCTAAGCCTAGGGGAGCCCTAGCCTAAGCCTGAGGGTGCCCTAGCCAAAGCCTGGGGGTGCCCTTGCATAAGCCTAGGGGTGCCCTAGCCTTAGGCTAGGGGAGCCCCAGCCTTTGTCTAAGCCTACGGGTGCCCTAGCCCAAGCCTAGGGATGCCCTAGCGTTAGGCTGCAGGAGCCCTAGACTTAGCCTAAGCCTAGGGGTGCCCAAGCGTAACCCTAGGGGTGCCCTAGCCTAAGTCTAGGGGTGCCCTAGCCTAAGCCTAGGGGTACCTTAGCCTTAGGTTAGGGGAGTCCTCGCCTTAGCCGAAGCCTTGGGGTGCCCTAGCCTAAGCCTAGGGGTGCCCTAGCCTAAGCCTAGGGGTGCCCTAGCCCAAGCCTAGGGATGCCCTAGCGTTAGGCTAGAGGAGCCCTAGCCTTAGCCTAAGCATAGGGGTTCCCTAGCCTAAGTCTAGGGGTGTCCTAGCCTAAGCCTTGGAATACCCAAGCCTTAGGCTAGGGGAGCCCTAGCCTTAGCCTAATCGTAGGGGTGCCCTAGCCTAAGCCTAGGGGTGCCCTAGCATTAGCCTAGGGTTGCCCTAGCCTAATCCTAGGGGTGCCCTAGCCTAAGGCTTGGGGTGCCCTAGCCTTAGTCTAGTGGAGCACAAGCCTTAGCCTAAGCCTAGGGGTGCCCTATCCTAAGCCATGGGGTGCCCTAGCCTACGCCTAGGAGAGCCCTAGCCTAAACCTAGGGTTGCCCTAGCCTAAGACAAGGGGTTCCCTAGCCTTAGGCTAGGGGAGCACTAGCCTTAGCCTAAGCCTAGGGGTGCCCTAGCTTAAGCCTAGGGGTGCCATAGCCTAAGCCTATGGGTGTCCTAGCCTAAGCCTAGGGGTGCCCTAGCCTAAGCCTAGGAATGCCCTAGCCTTAGGCTAGGGGAGCCCTAGCCTTAGCCTAAGCCTTGGGGCACCCTAGCCTAAACCTAGGGGTTCCCTAACCTAAGCCTAGGGGTGACCTAGCCTAAGCCTAGGGGTGCCCTAGGCTAAGGCTAGGGGTGCCCTAGCCTTAGTTTAGTGGAGCCCTATCCTTAGCCTACGCTTAGGAGTGCCCTATTCTAAGCCTAGGGATGCCCTAGCCTAAGCCTAGGGGTGCCGTAGCCCAAGCCTAGCGGTTCCTTAACCTAAGCCTAGGGGTTCCCTAGCCTAAGCCTAGTGGTGCCCTAGCCCAAGCCTAGTGGTGCCCTAGCCTAAGCCTAGGGGTTCCCTAGCCTAAACCTAGGGGTGCCCTAGCCTATGGCTAGGGGTGCCCTAGCCTTAGTCTAGTGGAGCCCTAGTCTTAGCCTAAGCCTAGGGGTGCCCTAGCCTAAGCCTAGGGGTGCCCTAGCCTAAGACTCGGGGTGCCCTACCCAAAGCCTAGGGTTGCCCTAGCCTAGGCCTAGGGGTGCCCTAGCCTAAGCGTAGATGTGCCCTAGCATAAGCCTAGGGTTGACTTACCCTAAGCCAAGGGGTACCCTAGCCTTAGGCTAGCTGAGCCCTATCCTTAGTCTAAGCCTAGGGGTGCCCTAGACTAAGACTAGGTTTGCCCTAGCCTAAGCTTAGGGGTGCCCTAGCGTAAGCCTATGGGTGCCCTAGCCTAAGCCTAGGGGTGCCCTAGCCTAAGCCTTGGGGTGCCCTAGCCTAAGCCTAGGGGTGCCCTTGCCTAAGGTTCGGGGTCCCCTAGTCTAAGCCTAGGGGTGCCCTCCCCTAAGCCTAGGGGTGCCCTAGCCTAAGCCTAGGGGTGCCCTAGCCTTAGGCTAGCTGAGCCCTTGCCTCAGCCTAAGCCTAGGGGTGCCCTAGTCTAAGCCTTGGGGTGCCATAGCATAAGTCTAGGGGTGCCCTATCCTAAGCCTAGGGGTACACTAGCCTTAGGCTAGGGGAGCCCTAGCCTTAGCCTAAGCCTAGGGGTGCCCCAGCCTAAGCCTAGGGGTGCCCTAGCCTAAGCCTAGGGGTGCCCAAGCCTAAGCCTAGGGGTGCCCTAGCCTAAGCCTGGGCGTGCCCTAGCCAAAGCCTGGGGGTGCCCTTGCGTAAGCCTAGGGGTGCCCTAGCCTTAGGCTAGGGGAGCCCCAGCCTTAGTCTAAGCCTGGAGGTGCCCTAGCCTAAGCCTACGGGTGCCCTAGCCCAAGCCTAGGGATGCCCTAGCGTTAGGCTGGAGGAGCCCTAGCCTTAGCCTAAGCCTAGGGGTGCCATAGCCTAAGCCTAGGGGTGCCCTAGCCTAAGTCTAGGGGTGCCCTAGCCTAAGCCTAGGGGTACCATAGCCTTAGGTTAGGGGATTCCTCGCCTTAGCCGAAGCTTTGTGGTGCCCTAGCCTAAGCCTAGGGGTGCCCTAGCCTAAGACTAGGGGTGCGCTAGCCCAAGCCTAGGGATGCCCTAGCTTTAGGTTAGAGGAGCCCTAGCCTTAGCCTAAGCCTAGGGGTTCCCTAGCCTAAGTCTAGGGGTGTCCTAGCCTAAGCCTTGGGATACCCAAGCCTTAGGCTACGGGAGCCCTAGCCTTAGCCTAAGCCTAGGGGTGCCCTAGCCTAAGCCTAGGGGTGCCCTAGCATTAGCCTAGGGTTGCCCTAGCCTAAGCCTGGGGTGCCTTAGCCTAAGCCTAGGGGTGCCCTAGCGTAAGCCTAGGGGTGCCCTAGCCTAAGCCTAGGAGTGCCCTAGCCTTAGGCTAGGGGAGCCCTAGCCTTAGCCTAAGCCTTGGGGCGCCCTAGCCTAAACCTTGGGGTTCCCTAACCTAAGCCTAGGGGTGACCTAGCCTAAGCCTAGGGGTGCCCTAGGCTAAGGCTAGGGGTGCCCTAGCCTTAGTTTAGTGGAGCCCTATCCTTAGCCTACGCTTAGGCGTGCCCTATTCTAAGCCTAGGGGTGCCCTAGCCTAAGCCTAGGGGTGCCGTAGCCCAAGCCTAGGGAAGCCTTAGCATTAGGCTAGAGGAGCCCTAGCTTAGCCTAAGCCTAGGGGTGCCCTAGCCTAAGCCTAGGGGTGCCCTAGCCCAAGTATAGCGGTGCCCTATCCTAAGCCTAGGGGTTCCCTAGCCTAAGCCTAGGGGTGCCCTGGCCTAAGGCTAGGGGTGCCCTAGCCTTAGTCTAGAGGAGCCCTAGCCTCAGCCTAAGCCTAGGGGTGCCCTAGCCTAAGCGTAGATGTGCCCTAGCCTAAGCCTAGGGTTGACCTACCCTAAGCCTAGGGGTACCCTAGCCTTAGGCTACTTGAGCCCAAAACTTAGCCTAAGCCTAGGGGTGCCCTAGGCTAAGACTAGGGGTGCCCTAGCCTAAGCTTAGGGGTGCCCTAGCGTTAGCCTAGGGGTGCTCTAGCCTAAGCATAGGGGTGCCCTAGCCTAAGCCTTGGTGTGCCCTAGCCTAAGACTAGGGGTGCCCTAGCCTAAGCCTAGGGGTGCACTAGCCTAAGCCTAGGGGTGCCCTCCACTAAGCCTAGGGGTGCCATAGCCTAAGTCTAGGCGTGCCCTAGCCTTAGGCTAGCTGAGCCCTTGCGTTAGCCTAAGCCTAGGGGTGCCCTAGCCTAAGCCTAGGGGTGCCCTAGCCTAAACCTAGGGGTGCCCTAGCCTAAGCTTAGGGGTGCCCTAGCGTAAGCCTAGGGGTGCCATAGCCTAAGCCTAGGGGTGCCCTAGCCTAAGCCTAGGGGTGCACTAGCCTAAGCCTAGGGGAGCCCTAGCGTGAGCCTAAGCCTAGGGGTCCCCAAGCCTAAGCCTAGGGGTGCCCTAGCCTAAACCTTGGGGTGCCCTAGCCTAAGCTTAGGGGTGCCCTAGCGTAAGCCTAGGGGTGCCCTAGCCTAAGCCTAGGGGTGCCCTAGCCTATGCCTAGGGTGCCCTACCCTAAGCCTAGGGGTGCCTTAGCCTAAGCCTAGGGGTGCCCTAGCCTTAGGCTAGCTGAGCCCTTGCCTTAGCCTAAGCCTAAGGGTGCCCTAGCCTAAGGCTAGGGGTGCCTTAGCCTAAGCCTAGGGGTGCCCTAGCGTAAGCCTAGGGGTGCCCTAGTCTTAGGCTAGGGTAGCCCTAGCCTAAGCCTCGGGGTTCCCTAGCCTAAGCCTAGGTGTGCCCTAGGCTAAGCCTAGGGGTGCCCTAGCCTAAGGCTAGGGGTGCCCTAGCCTTAGTCTAGTGGAGCCCTAGTCTTAGCCTAAGCCTAGGGGTGCCCTAGCCTAAGCCTAGGGGTGCCCTAGCCTAAGCCTAGGGGGGTCCTACCCTAAGCCTAGGGTTGCCCTAGCCTAGGCCTAGGGGTGCCCTAGCCTTAGGCTAGGGGAGCCCTAGTCTTAGCCTAAGCCTTGGGGTGCCGTAGCCTAAGACTATGGGTACCCTAGCCTAAGCTTAGGGGTACCATAGTCTAAGCCTAGGGGTGCCCTAGCCTAAGCCTAGGGGTGCCCTAGGGTTAGGCAAGGGGAGCCCTAGCCTTAGCCTAAGCCTAGGGGTGCCCTAGCCTAAGCCTAGGGGTGCCCTAGCCTAAGCCTAGGGGTGCCCTAGCCTAAGCCTAGGGGTGCCATAGCCTAAGGCTAGGGGTGCCCTAGCCTTAGTCTAGTGGAGCCCTAGCCTTAGCCTAAACCTAGGGGTGCCCTAGCCTAAGCCTAGGGGTGCCGTAGCCTAAGCCTAGGGGTGCCGTAGCCTAAGCCAAGGGGTGCCCTAGCCTAAGCCTAGGGGTGCCCTAGCCTAAGCCTAGGGGTTCCCATGCCTAAGCCTAGGGGTGCCCTAGCCTAAGCCTAGGGGTGCCCTAGCCTAAGGCTAGGGGTGCCCTAGCCTAAGTCTAGGGGTGCCCTAGCCTTAGTCTAGTGGAGCCCTAGCCTTAGCATAAGCCTAGGGTTGCTCAAGCCTAAGCCTAGGGGTGCCCTAGCCTAAGCCTATGGGTGCACTAGCCTAAGCCTAGGGGTGCCTTAGCCTTAGGCTAGGGGAGCCCTAGTCTTAACCTAAGCCTAGGGGTGCCCTAGCCTAAGACTATGGGTACCCTAGCCTAAGCTTAGGGGTACCATAGTCTAAGCCTAGGGGTGCCCTAGCCTAAGCCTAGGGGTGCCCTAGGGTTAGGCAAGGGGAGCCCTAGCCTTAGCCTAAGCCTAGGGGTGCCCTAGCCTAAGCCTAGGGGTGCCCTAGCCTAAGCCTAGGGGTGCCCTAGCCTAAGCCTAGGGGTGCCATAGCCTAAGGCTAGGGGTGCCCTAGCCTTAGTCTAGTGGAGCCCTAGCCTTAGCCTAAACCTAGGGGTGCCCTAGCCTAAGCCTAGGGGTGCCGTAGCCTAAGCCTAGGGGTGCCGTAGCCTAAGCCAAGGGGTGCCCTAGCCTAAGCCTAGGGGTGCCCTAGCCTAAGCCTAGGGGTTCCCATGCCTAAGCCTAGGGGTGCCCTAGCCTAAGCCTAGGGGTGCCCTAGCCTAAGGCTAGGGGTGCCCTAGCCTAAGTCTAGGGGTGCCCTAGCCTTAGTCTAGTGGAGCCCTAGCCTTAGCATAAGCCTAGGGTTGCTCTAGCCTAAGCCTAGGGGTGCCCTAGCCTAAGCCTATGGGTGCACTAGCCTAAGCCTAGGGGTGCCTTAGCCTTAGGCTAGGGGAGCCCTAAACTTAGCCTAAGCCTAGGGGTGCCCTAGCCTAAGCCTAGGGGTTCCCTTGCCTAAGCCTAGGGGTGCCCTAGCCTAAGCCTAGGGGTGCCCTAGCCTAAGGCTAGGGGTGCCCTAGCCTTAGTCTAGTGGAGCCCTAGCCTTAGCCTAAGCCTAGGGTTGCCCTAACCAAAGCCTAGGGGTGCCCTAGCCTAAGACTAGGGGTGACCTACCCTAAGCCTAGGGGTGCCCTACCCTTAGGATAGCTGAGCCCTAGCCTTAGCCTAAGCCTAGGGGTGCCCTAGCCTAAGCCTAGGGGTGCCCTAGCCTAAGCCTAGGAGTGCCCTAGCCCAAGCCAAGGGGTGCCCTAGCCTAAGCTTAGGGGTGCCCTAGCCTTGGGCTAGCTGAGCCCTTGCCTTAGCCTAAGCCTAGGAGTGCCATAGCCTAAGCCTAGGGGTGCCCTAGCCTAAGCCTAGGGGTGCCCTAGCCTAAGCCTAGTGGTGCCGTAGCCTTAGGGTAGCTGAGTCCTGGCCGTAGCCTAAGCCTAGGGGTGCCCTAGCCTAAGCCTAGGGGTGCCCTAGCCTAAGCCTAGGGGTGCCCTAGACTAAGCCTAGGAGAGCCCTAGCCTAAGCCAAGGGGTGCCCTAGCCTAAGTCTAGGGGTGCCCTAGCCTAAGCCTAGGAGTGTCCTAGCCTAAGACTAAGGGTGCCCTAGCCTAAGCTTAGGGGTGCCCAAGCGTTAGCCTAGGGGTGCCCTAGCCTAAGCCTAGGGGTGCCCTAGCCTAAGCCTAGGGGTGCCCTAGCCTTAGGCTAGGGGAGCTCTAGCCTTAGCCTAAGGCTTGGGGTTGCCTAGCCTAAGCCTAGGGGTGCCCTAGCCTAAGCCTAGGGGTGCCCTAGCCTAAGCCTAGGGGTACCCTAGCCTTTGGCTAGGGGAGTCCTCGCCTTAGCCGAAGCCATGGGGTGCCCTAGCCTAAGCCTAGGGGTGCCCTAGCCTAAGCCTAGGGGTGCCCTAGACCAAGTAGGGATGCCCTAGCGTTAGGCTAGAGGAGCCCTAGCCTTAGCCTAAACCTAGGGGTGCGCTAGCCTAAGCCTTGGGGTGCCCTAGCCTAAGTCTAGGATTGCCCTATCCTAAATCTAGGGGTACACTAGCCTTGGGCTAGGGGAGCCCTAGCCTTAGCCTAAGCCTAGGGGTGTCCCAGCCTAAGCCTAGGGGTGCCCTAGCCTAAGCCTAGGGGTGCCCTAGCCTAAGCCTTGGGGGAGCCCTAGCCTAAGACTGAGGGTGCCCTAGCCAAAGCCTGGGGGTGCCCTTGCATAAGCCTAGGGGTGCCCTAGCCTTAGGCTAGGGGAGCCCCAGCCTTAGTCTAAGCCTACGGGTGCCCTAGCCAAAGCCTAGGGATGCCCTAGCGTTAGGCTGCAGGAGCCCTAGTCTTAGCCTAAGCCTAGGGGTGCCCTAGCCTAAGCCTAGGGGTGCCCTAGCCTAAGTCTAGGGGTGCCCTAGCCTAAGCCTAGGGGTACCTTAGCCTTAGGTTAGGGGAGTCCTCGCCTTAGCCGAAGCCTTGGGGTGCCCTAGCCAACCCTAGGGGTGCCCTAGCCTAAGCCTAGGGGTGCCCTAGCCCAAGCCTAGGGATGCCCTAGCGTTAGGCTAGAGGAGCCCTAGCCTTAGCCTAAGCATAGGGGTTCCCTAGCCTAAGTCTAGGGGTGTCCTAGCCTAAGCCTTGGAATACCCAAGCCTTAGGCTAGGGGAGCCCTAGCCTTAGCCTAACCCTAGGGGTGCCCTAGCCTAAGCCTAGGGGTGCCCTAGCCTAAGGCTAGGGGTGCCCGAGCCTTAGTCTAGTTGAGCACAAGCCTTAGCCTAAGCCTAGGGGTGCCCTATCCTAAGCCATGGGGTGCCCTAGCCTACGCCTAGGGGTGCCCTAGCCTAAGCCTAGGGTTGCCCTAGCCTAAGACAAGGGGTTCCCTAGCCTTAGGCTAGGGGAGCCCTAGCCTTAGCCTAAGCCTTGGGGCACCCTAGCCTAAACCTAGGGGTTCCCTAACCTAAGGCTAGGGGTGCCCTAGCCTTAGTCTAGTGGAGCACAAGCCTTAGCCTAAGCCTAGGGGTGCCCTATCCTAAGCCATGGGGTGCCCTAGCCTACGCCTAGGGGTGCCCTAGCCTAAGCCTAGGGTTGCCCTAGCCTAAGACAAGGGGTTCCCTAGCCTTAGACTAGGGGAGCCCTAGCCTTAGCCTAAGCCTAGGGGTGCCCTAGCTTAAGCCTAGGGGTGCCATAGCCTAAGCCTCTGGGTGTCCTAGCCTAAGCCTAGGGGTGCCCTAGCCTAAGCCTAGGAATGCCATAGCCTTAGGCTAGGGGAGCCCTAGCCTTAGCCTAAGCCTTGGGGCACCCTAGCCTAAACCTAGGGGTTCCCTAACCTAAGGCTAGGGGTGCCCTAGCCTTAGTCTAGTGGAGCACAAGCCTTAGCCTAAGCCTAGGGGTGCCCTATCCTAAGCCATGGGGTGCCCTAGCCTACGCCTAGGGGTGCCCTAGCCTAAGCCTAGGGTTGCCCTAGCCTAAGACAAGGGGTTCCCTAGCCTTAGACTAGGGGAGCCCTAGCCTTAGCCTAAGCCTAGGGGTGCCCTAGCTTAAGGCTAGGGGTGCCATAGCCTAAGCCTCTGGGTGTCCTAGCCTAAGCCTAGGGGTGCCCTAGTCTAAGCCTAGGAATGCCATAGCCTTAGGCTAGGGGAGCCCTAGCCTTAGCCTAAGCCTTGGGGCACCCTAGCCTAAACCTAGGGGTTCCCTAACCTAAGCATAGGGGTGACCTAGCCTAAGCCTAGGGGTGCCCTAGGCTAAGGCTAGGGGTGCCCTAGCCTTAGTTTAGTGGAGCCCATTCCTTAGCCTACGCTTAGGAGTGCCCTATTCTAAGCCTAGGGGTGCCCTAGCCTAAACCTAGGGGTTCCCTAACCTAAGCCTAGGGGTGCCGTAGCCCAAGCCTAGCGGTGCCTTAACCTAAGCCTAGGGGTTCCCTAGCCTAAGCCTAGGGGTGCCCTAGCCCAAGCCTAGTGGTGCCCTAGCCTAAGCCTAGGGGTTACCTAGCCTAAGCCTAGGGGTGCCCTAGCCTATGGCTAGGGGTGCTCTAGCCTTAGTCTAGTGGAGCCCTAGTCTTAGCCTAAGCCTAGGGGTGCCCTAGCCTAAGCCTAGGGGTGCCCTAGCCTAAGACTAGGGGTGCCCTACCCAAAGCCTAGGGTTGCCCTAGCCTAGGCCTAGGGGTGCCCTAGCCTAAGCGTAGATGTGCCCTAGCCTAAGCCTAGGGTTGACCTACCCTAAGCCAAGGGGTACCCTAGCCTTAGGCTAGCTGAGCCCTATCCTTAGTCTAAGCCTAGGGGTGCCCTAGACTAAGACTAGGGTTGCCCTAGCCTAAGCTTAGGGGTGCCCTAGCGTAAGCCTAGGGGTGCCCTAGCCTAAGCCTAGGGATGCCCTAGCCTAAGCCTTGGGGTGCGCTAGCCTAAGCCTAGGGGTGCCCTTGCCTAAGGTTCGGGGTCCCCTAGTCTAAGCCTAGGGGTGCCCTCCCCTAAGCCTAGGGGTGCCCTAGCCTAAGCCTAGGGGTGCCCTAGCCTTAGGCTAGCTGAGCCCTTGCCTTAGCCTAAGCCTAGGGGTGCCCTAGCCTAAGCCTTGGGGTGCCCTAGCCTAAGTCTAGGGGTGCCCTATCCTAAGCCTAGGGGTACACTAGCCTTAGGCTAGGGGAGCCCTAGCCTTAGCCTAAGCCTAGGGGTTCCCCAGCCTAAGCCTAGGCGTGTCCTAGCCTAAGCCTAGGGGTGCCCAAGCCTAAGCCTAGGGGTGCCCTAGCCTAAGCCTGGGGGTGCCCTAGCCAAAGCCTGGGGGTGCCCTTGCGTAAGCCTAGGGGTGCACTAGCCTTAGGCTAGGGGAGCCCCAGCCTTAGTCTAAGCCTGGGGGTGCCCTAGCCTAAGCCAACGGGTGCCCTAGCCCAAGCCTAGGGATGCCCTAGCGTTAGGCTGGAGGAGCCCTAGCCTTAGCCTAAGCCTAGGGGTGCCCTAGCCCAAGCCTAGGGGTGCCCTAGCCTAAGCCTAGGGGTGCCCTTGCCTATGCCTAGGGGTGCCCTAGCCTAAGGCTAGGGGTGCCCTAGCCTTAGTCTAGTGGAGCCCTAGCCTTAGCCTAAACCTAGGGGTGACCTAGCCTAAGCCTAGGGGTGCTGTAGCCTAAGCCTATGGGTTCCCTAGCCTAAGTCAAGGGGTACCATAGCTTAAGCCTAGGGGTGCCCTAGCCTAAGCCTAGGGGTGCCCTAGCATAAGGCTAGGGGTGCCCTAGCCTTAGTCTAGTGGAGCCCTAGCCTTAGCCTAAACCTAGGGGTGACCTAGCCTAAGCCTAGGGGTGCTGTAGCCTAAGCCTAGGGGTGCCCTAGCCTAAGTCGAGGGGTGCCGTAGCCTAAGCCTAGGGGTGCCCTAGCCTAAGCCTAGTGGTGCCCTAGCCTAAGCCTAGGGGTGCCTGAGCCTAAACTAGGGGTGTCCTAGCCTTAGGCTAGGGGAGCCCTAGCCTTATCCTAAGCCTAGGGGTGCCCAAACCTAAGCCTAGGGGTGCCCTAGCCTAAGCCTAGGGGTGCCATCGCCTAAGCCTAGGGGTGCCCTAGCCTTAGCCTAGGGGTTCCCTAGCCTAAACTTAGGGTTTCCCTAGCCTAAGCCTAGGTGTTCCCTAGCCTAAGCCTAGGGGTTCCCTAGGCTAAGGCTAGGGGTGCCCTAGCCTTAGTCTAGTAGAGCCCTAGCATTAGCCTAAGCTTACGTGTGCCCTATCTTAAGCCTACGGGTGCCCTAGCCTAAGCCTAAAGGTGCCCTAGCCTAAGCCTGGGGGTGCCCTAGCCAAAGCCTGGGGGTGCCCTTGCGTAAGCCTAGGGGTGCCCTAGCCTTAGGCTAGGGGAGCCCCAGCCTTAGTCTAAGCCTGGGGGTGCCCTAGCCTAAGCCAACGGGTGCCCTAGCCCAAGCCTAGGGATGCCCTAGCGTTAGGCTGGAGGAGCCCTAGCCTTAGCCTAAGCCTAGGGGTGCCCTAGCCCAAGCCTAGGGGTGCCCTAGCCTAAGCCTAGGGGTGCCCTAGCCTATGCCTAGGGGTGCCCTAGCCTAAGGCTAGGGGTGCCCTAGCCTTAATCTAGTGGAGCCCTAGCCTTAGCCTAAACCTAGGGGTGACCTAGCCTAAGCCTAGGGGTGCTGTAGCCTAAGCCTAGGGGTTCCCTAGCCTAAGTCGAGGGGTGCCATAGCCTAAGCCTAGGGGTGCCCTAGCCTAAGCCTAGGGGTGCCCTAGCATAAGGCTAGGGGTGCCCTAGCCTTAGTCTAGTGGAGCCCTAGCCTTAGCCTAAACCTAGGGGTGACCTAGCCTAAGCCTAGGGGTGCTGTAGCCTAAGCCTAGGGGTGCCCTAGCCTAAGTCGAGGGGTGCCGTAGCCTAAGCCTAGGGGTGCCCTAGCCTAAGCCTAGTGGTGCCTGAGCCTAAGCCTAGGGGTGTCCTAGCCTTAGGCTAGGGTAGCCCTAGCCTTATCCTAAGCCTAGGGGTGCCCAAACCTAAGCCTAGGGGTGCCCTCGCCTAAGCCTAGGGGTGCCCTAGCCTTAGCCTAGGGGTTCCCTAGCCTAAACTTAGGGTTTCCCTAGCCTAAGCCTAGGTGTTCCCTAGCCTAAGCCTAGGGGTTCCCTAGGCTAAGGCTAGGGGTGCCCTAGCCTTAGTCTAGTAGAGCGCTAGCATTAGCCTAAGCTTACGTGTGCCCTATCTTAAGCCTACGGGTGCCCTAGCCTAAGCCTAAAGGTGCCCTAGCCTAAGGCTAGGGGTGCTGTAGCCTTAGGCTAGGGGAACCCTAGCCTTAGTCTAAGCCTAGGGGTGCCCTAGCCCAAGCCTAGGGATGCCCTAGCCTAAGCCTAGGGGTGTCCTAGCCTAAGCCTAGGGGTGCCCTAGCCTAAGTCTAGGCGTGCCCTAGCCTAAGCCTAGGGGTACCCTAGCCTTTGGCTAGGGGAGTCCTCGCCTTAGCCGAAGCCATGGGGTGCCCTAGCCTAAGCCTAGGGGTGCCCTAGCCTAAGCCTAGGGGTGCCCTAGACCAAGTAGGGATGACCTAGCGTTAGGCTAGAGGAGCCCTAGCCTTAGCCTAAACCTAGGGGTGCGCTAGCCTAAGCCTTGGGGTGCCTTAGCCTAAGTCTAGGGTTGCCCTATCCTAAATCTAGGGGTACACTAGCCTTAGGCTAGGGGAGCCCTAGCCTTAGCCTAAGCCTAGGGGTGCCCTAGCCTAAGCCTAGGGGTGCCCTAGCCTAAGCCTGAGGGTGCCCTAGCCAAAGCCTGGGGGTGCCCTTGAATAAGCCTAGGGGTGCCCTAGCCTTAGGCTAAGGGAGCCCCAGCCTTAGTCTAAGCCTACGGGTGCCCTAGCCCAAGCCTAGGGATGCCCTAGCGTTAGGCTGCAGGAGCCGTAGACTTAGCCTAAGCCTAGGGGTGCCCTAGCCTAAGCCTAGGGGTGCCCTAGCCTAAGTCTAGGCGTGCCCTAGTCTAAGCCTAGGGGTACCGTAGCCTTAGGTTAGGGGAGTCCTCGCCTTAGCCGAAGCCTTGGGGTGCCCTAGCCTAAGCCTAGGGGTGCCCTAGCCTAAGCCTAGGTGTGCCCTAGCCCAAGCCTAGGGATGCCCTAGCGTTAGGCTAGAGGAGCCCTAGCCTTAGCCTAAGCATAGGGGTTCCCTAGCCTAAGTCTAGGGGTGTCCTAGCCTAAGCCTTGGAATACCCAAGCCTTAGGCTAGGGGAGCCCTAGCCTTAGCCTAATCGTAGGGGTGCCATAGCCTAAGCCTAGGGGTGCCCTAGCATTAGCCTAGGGTTGCCCTAGCCTAATCCTAGGGGTGCCCTAGCCTAAGGCTAGGGGTGCCCTAGCCTTAGTCTAGTGGAGCACAAGCCTTAGCCTAAGCCTAGGGGTGCCCTATCCTAAGCCATGGGGTGCCCTAGCCTACGCCTAGGGGTGCCCTAGCCTAAGCCTAGGGTTGCCCTAGCCTAAGAAAAGGGGTTCCCTAGCCTTAGGCTAGGGGAGCACTAGCCGTAGCCTAAGCCTAGGGGTGCCCTAGCTTAAGCCTAGGGGTGCCATAGCCTAAGCCTATGGGTGTCCTAGCCTAAGCCTAGGGGTGCCCTAGCCTAAGCCTAGGAATGCCCTAGCCTTAGGCTAGGGGAGCCCTAGCCTTAGCCTAAGCCTTGGGGCACCCTAGCCTAAACCTAGGGGTTCCCTAACCTAAGCCTAGGGGTGACCTAGCCTAAGCCTAGGGGTGCCCTAGGCTAAGGCTAGGGGTGCCCTAGCCTTAGTTTAGTGGAGCCCTATCCTTAGCCTACGCTTAGGAGTGCCCTATTCTAAGCCTAGGGGTGCCCTAGCCTAAGCCTAGGGGTGCCGTAGCCCAAGCCTAGCGGTTCCTTAACCTAAGCCTAGGGGTTCCCTAGCCTAAGCTTAGTGGTGCCCTAGCCCAAGCCTAGTGGTGCCCTAGCCTAAGCCTAGGGGTTCCCTAGCCTAAACCTAGGGGTGCCCTAGCCTATGGCTAGGGGTGCCCTAGCCTTAGTCTAGTGGAGCCCTAGTCTTAGCCTAAGCCTAGGGGTGCCCTAGCCTAAGCCTAGGGGTGCCCTAGCCTAAGACTCGGGGTGCCCTACCCAAAGCCTAGGGTTGCCCTAGCCTAGGCCTAGGGGTGCCCTAGTCTAAGCGTAGATGTGCCCTAGCCTAAGCCTAGGGTTGACCTACCCTAAGCCAAGGGGTACCCTAGCCTTAGGCTAGCTGAGCCCTATCCTTAGTCTAAGCCTAGGGGTGCCCTAGACTAAGACTAGGGTTGCCCTAGCCTAAGCTTAGGGGTGCCCTAGCGTAAGCCTAGGGGTGCCCTAGCCTAAGGCTAGGGGTGCCCTAGCCTAAGCCTTGGGGTGCCCTAGCCTAAGCCTAGGGGTGCCTATGCCTAAGGTTCGGGGTCCCCTAGTCTAAGCCTAGGGGTGCCCTCCCCTAAGCCTAGGGGTGCCCTAGCCTAAGCCTAGGGGTGCCCTAGCCTTAGGCTAGCTGAGCCCTTGCCTCAGCCTCAGCCTAGGGGTGCCCTAGCCTAAGCCTTGGGGTGCCATAGCATAAGTCTAGGGGTGCCCTATCCTAAGCCTAGGGGTACACTAGCATTAGGCTAGGGGAGCCCTAGCCTTAGCCTAAGCCTAAGGGTGCCCCAGCCTAAGCCTAGGGGTGCCCTAGCCTAAGCCTAGGGGTGCCCAAGCCTAAGCCTAGGGGTGCCCTAGCCTAAGCCTAGGCATGCCCTAGCCAAAGCCTGGGGGTGCCCTTGCGTAAGCCTAGGGGTGCCCTAGCCTTAGGCTAGGGGAGCCCCAGCCTTAGTCTAAGCAGGAGGTGCCCTAGCCTAAGCCTACGGGTGCCCTAGCCCAAGCCTAGGGATGCCCTAGCGTTAGGCTGGAGGAGCCCTAGCCTTAGCCTAAGCCTAGGGGTGCCATAGCCTAAGCCTAGGGGTGCCCTAGCCTAAGTCTAGGGGTGCCCTAGCCTAAGCCTAGGGGTACCATAGCCTTAGGTTAGGGGAGTCCTCGCCTTAGCCGAAGCTTTGTGGTGCCCTAGCCTAAGCCTAGGGGTGCCCTAGCCTAAGACTAGGGGTGCGCTAGCCCAAGCCTAGGGATGCCCTAGCGTTAGGTTAGAGGAGCCCTAGCCTTAGCCTAAGCCTAGGGGTTCCCTAGCCTAAGTCTAGGGGTGTCCTAGCCTAAGCCTTGGGATACCCAAGCCTTAGGCTACGGAAGCCCTAGCCTTAGCCTAAGCCTAGGGGTGCCCTAGCCTAAGCCTAGGGGTGCCCTAGCATTAGCCTAGGGTTGCCCTAGCCTAAGCCTGGGGTGCCTTAGCCTAAGCCTAGGGGTGCCCTAGCGTAAGCCTAGGGGTGCCCTAGCCTAAGCCTAGGAGTGCCCTAGCCTTAGGCTAGGGGAGCCCTAGCCTTAGCCTAAGCCTTGGGGCGCCCTAGCCTAAACCTTGGGGTTCCCTAACCTAAGCCTAGGGGTGACCTAGCCTAAACCTAGGGGTGCCCTAGGCTAAGGCTAGGGGTGCCCTAGCCTTAGTTTAGTGGAGCCCTATCCTTAGCGTATGCTTAGGCGTGCCCTATTCTAAGCCTAGGGGTGCCCTAGCCTAAGCCTAGGGGTGCCGTAGCCCAAGCCTAGGGAAGCCCTAGCATTAGGCTAGAGGAGCCCTAGCTTAGCCTAAGCCTAGGGGTGCCCTAGCCTAAGCCTAGGGGTGCCCTAGCCCAAGTATAGCGGTGCCCTATCCTAAGCCTGGGGGTTCCCTAGCCTAAGCCTAGGTGTGCCCTAGCCTAAGGCTATGGGTGCCCTAGCCTTAGTCTAGAGGAGCCCTAGCCTTAGCCTAAGCCTAGGGGTGCCCTAGCCTAAGCGTAGATGTGCCCTAGCCTAAGCCTAGGGTTGACCTACTCTAAGCCTAGGGGTACCCTAGCCTTAGGCTACCTGAGCCCAATCCTTAGCCTAAGCCTAGGGGTGCCCTAGACTAAGCCTTGGTGTGCCCTAGCCTAAGACTAGCGGTGCCCTAGCCTAAGCCTAGGTGTGCACTAGCCTAAGCCTAGGCGTGCCCTCCACTAAGCCTAGGGGTGCCATAGCCTAAGTCTAGGGGTGCCCTAGCCTTAGGCTAGCTGAGCCCTTGCCTTAGCCTAAGCCTAGGGGTGCCCTAGCCTAAGCCTAGGGGTGCCCTAGCCTAAGCCTAGTGGTGCCCTAGCCTTATGCTAGGGGAGTCCTAGCGTGAGCCTAAGCCTAGGGGTCCCAAAGCCTAAGCCTAGGGGTGCCCTAGCCTAAACCTAGGGGTGCCCTAGCCTAAGCTTAGGGGTGCCCTAGCGTAAGCCTAGGGGTGCCCTAGCCTAAGCCTAGGGGTGCACTAGCCTAAGCCTAGGGGAGCCCTAGCGTGAGCCTAAGCCTAGGGGTCCCCAAGCCTAAGCCTAGTGGTGCCCTAGCCTAAACCTAGGGGTGCCCTAGCCTAAGCTTAGGGGTGCCCTAGCGTAAGCCTAGGGGTGCCCTTGCCTAAGCCTAGGGGTGCCCTAGCCTATGCCTAGGGGTGCCCTACCCTAAGCCTAGGGGTGCCTTAGCCTAAGCCTAGGGGTGCCCTAGCCTTAGGCTAGCTGAGCCCTTGCCTTAGCCTAAGCCTAAGGGTGCCCTAGCCTAAGGCTAGGGGTGCCTTAGCCTAAGCCTAGGGGTGCCCTAGCGTAAGCCTAGGGGTGCCCTAGTCTTAGGCTAGGGTAGCCCTAGCCTAAGCCTCGGGGTTCCCTAGCCTAAGACTAGGTGTGCCCTAGGCTAAGCCTAGGGGTGCCCTAGCCTAAGGCTAGGGGTGCCCTAGCCTTAGTCTAGTGGAGCCCTAGTCTTAGCCTAAGCCTAGGGGTGCCCTAGCCTAAGCCTAGGGGTGCCCTAGCCTAAGCCTAGGGGGGTCCTACCCTAAGCCTAGGGGTGCCCTAGCCTAAGCCTAGGGGGGTCCTACCCTAAGCCTAGGGTTGCCCTAGCCTAGGCCTAGGGGTGTCCTAGCCTTAGGCTAGGGGAGCCCTAGTCTTAGCCTAAGCCTAGGGGTGCCCTAGCCTAAGACTATGGGTACCCTAGCCTAAGCTTAGGGGTACCATAGTCTAAGCCTAGGGGTGCCCTAGCCTAAGCCTAGGGGTGCCCTAGGGTTAGGGAAGGGGAGCCCTAGCCTTAGCCTAAGCCTAGGGGTGCCCTAGCCTAAGCCTAGGGGTGCCCTAGCCTAAGCCTAGGGGTGCCCTAGCCTAAGCCTAGGGGTGCCATAGCCTAAGGCTAGGGGTGCCCTAGCCTTAGTCTAGTGGAGCCCTAGCCTTAGCCTAAACCTAGGGGTGCCCTAGCCTAAGCCTAGGGGTGCCGTAGCCTAAGCCTAGGGGTGCCGTAGCCTAAGCCAAGGGGTGCCCTAGCCTAAGCCTAGGGGTGCCCTAGCCTAAGCCTAGGGGTGCCCTAGCCTAAGCCTAGGGGTTCCTTAGCCTAAGTCTAGGGGTGTCCTAGCATTAGGCTAGGGGAGCCCTAGCCTTATCCTCAACCTAGGTGTGCCCTAGCCCTAGCCTAGGGGTGCCCTAGCCTAAGCCTAGGGGTGCCCTTCCCTAAGCCTAGGGGTGCCCTAGCCTAAGCCTAGGGGTGCCCTAGCCTTAGGCTAGCTGAGCCCTTGCCTTAGCCTAAGCCTAGGAGTGCACAAGCCTAAGCCTAGGGGTGCCCTAGCCTTAGGCTAGCGGAGCCCTAGCTTTAGCCTAAGCCTAGGGGTGCCCTAGCATAAGACTAGGGGTGCGCTAGCCCAAGCCTAGGGATGCCCTAGCGTTAGGTTAGAGGAGCCCTAGCCTTAGCCTAAGCCTAGGGGTGCCCTAGCCTAAGCCTATGGGTGCCCTAGCATTAGCCTAGGATTGCCCTAGCCTAAGCCTGGGGTGCCTTAGCCTAAGCCTAGGGGTGCCCTAGCGTAAGCCTAGGGGTGCCCTAGCCTAAGCCTAGGAGTGCCCTAGCCTTAGGCTAGGGGAGCCCTAGCCTTAGCCTAAGCCTTGGGGCGCCCTAGCCTAAACCTTGGGGTTCCCTAACCTAAGCCTAGGGGTGACCTAGCCTAAGCCTAGGGGTGCCCTAGGCTAAGGCTAGGGGTGCCCTAGCCTTAGTTTAGTGGAGCCCTAGCCTTAGCATAAGCCTAGGGTTGCTCTAGCCTAAGCCTAGCGGTGCCCTAGCCTAAGCCTATGGTTGCACTAGCCTAAGCCTAGGGGTGCCTTAGCCTTAGGCTAGGGGAGCCCTAAACTTAGCCTAGCCTAGGGGTGCCCTAGCCTAAGCCTAGGGGTTCCCTTGCCTAAGCCTAGGGGTGCCCTAGCCTAAGCCTAGGGGTGCCCTAGCCTAAGGGTAGGGGTGCCCTAGCCTTAGTCTAGTGGAGCCCTAGCCTTAGCCTAAGCCTAGGGTTGCCCTAACCAAAGCCTAGGGGTGCCCCAGCCTAAGACTAGGGGTGACCTACCCTAAGCCTAGGGGTGCCCTACCCTTAGGCTAGCTGAGCCCTAGCCTGAGCCTAAGCCTAGGGGTGCCCTAGCCTAAGCCTAGGGGTGCCCTAGCCTAAGCCTAGGAGTGCCCTAGCCTAAGCCAAGGGGTGCCCTAGCCAAAGCTTAGGGGTGCCCTAGCCTTGGGCTAGCTGAGCCCTTGCCTTAGCCTAAGCCTAGGAGTGCCATAGCCTAAGCCTAGGGGTGCCCTAGCCTAAGCCTAGGGGTGCCCTAACCTAAGCCTAGTGGTGCCCTAGCCTTAGGGTAGCTGAGTCCTGGCCGTAGCCTAAGCCTAGGGGTGCCCTAGCCTAAGCCTAGGGGTGCCCTAGCCTAAGCCTACGGGTGCCCTAGACTAAGCCTAGGAGTGCCCTAGCCTAAGCCAAGGGGTGCCCTAGCCTAAGTCTAGGGGTGCCCTAGCCTAAGCCTAGGAGTGTCCTAGCCTAAGACTAAGGGTGCCCTAGCCTAAGCTTAGGGGTGCCCAAGCGTAAGCCTAGGGGTGCCCTAGCCTAAGCCTAGGGGTGCCCTAGCCTAAGCCTAGGGGTGCCCTAGCCTTAGGCTAGGGGAGCCCTAGCCTTAGCCTAAGCCTTGGGGTTGCCTAGCCTAAGCCTAGGGGTGCCCTAGCCTAAGCCTAGGGGTGCCCTAGCCTAAGCCTAGGGGTGCCCTTGCCTTAGGCTAGGGGAGCCCTAGCCTTAGCCTAAGCCTAGGGGTTCCCTAGACTAAGTCTAGGGGTGCCCTAGCCTAAGCCTAGGGGTACCCTAGCCTTAGGCAGGGGAGCCCTAGCCTTAGCCTAAGCCTAGGGGTGCCCTAGCCTAAGCCTATGGGTGCCCTAGCATTAGCCTAGGGTTGCCCTAGCATAAGCCTAGGGGTGCCCTAGCCTAAGCCTAGGGGTGCCCTAGCCTTAGTCTAGTGGAGCCCTAGCCTTAGCCTAAGCCTAGGGGTACCCTATCCTAAGCCTTGGGGCGCCCTAGCCTAAACCTAGTGGTTCCCTAGCCTAAGACTAGGGGTGACCTAGCCTAAGCGTAGGGGTGCCCTAGGCTAAGGCTAGGGGTGCCCTAGCCTTAGTCTAGTGGAGCCCTAGCCTTAGCCTAAGCTTAGGCGTGCCCTATTCTAAACCTAGTGGTGCCCTAGCCTAAGCCTAGGGGTGCCCTAGACCAAGCCTAGGGATGCCCTAGCGTTAGGCTAGAGGATCCCTAGCTTACCCTAAGCCTAGGGGGGCCCTAGCCTAACCCTAGGGGTGCCCTAGCCCAAGCCTAGGGGTGCCCTAGCCTAAGCCTATGGGTTCCCTAACCTAAGCCTAGGGGTGAGCTAGCCTAAGCCTAGGGGTGCCCTATCCTAAGCCTAGGGGAGCCCTAGCCTTAGCCTAAGCCTAGGGGTGCCCCAGCGTAAGCCTAGGGGTGCCCTAGCCTAAGCCTACGAATGCCCTAGCCTAAGCCAAGGGGTGCCCTAGCCTAAGCCTAGGGGTGCCCTAGCCTAAGCCTAGGGGTGCCATAGCCTAAGCCTAGGGGTGTCCTAGCCTAAGGCTAGGGGAGCCCTAGCCATATCCTAAGCCTAGGGGTGCCCTAGCCTAAGCCTAGGGGTGCCGTAGCCTTAGGCTAGGGGAGCCCTAGCCTTAGCCTATGCCTTGGGGCGCCCTAGCCTAAACCTAGGGGTTCCCTAGCCTAAGCCTAGGGGTGAGCTAGGTAAGCCTAGGGGTGCCCTATCCTAAGCCTAGGGGAGCCCTAGCCTTAGCCTAAACCTAGGGGTGCCCCAGCCTAAGCCTAGGGTTGCCCTAGCCTAAGTCTAGGGGAGCCTAGCCTAAGCATAGTGGTGCCCTAACGTAAGCCTAGGGGTTCCCTACCTAAGCCTAGGGGTCCCCTAGCCTAAGCCAACGGGTGCCCTAGCCTAAGCCTAGGGGTGCCCTAGCCTAAGTTTAGTGGTGCCCTAGCTTTAGGCTAGGGGAGCCCTAGCGTTAACCAAAGCCTAGGGTCCCCTAGCCTAAGCCTAGGGGTGCCCTAGCCTAAGCCTAGCGGTGCCCTAGCCTAAGCCTAGGGGTGCCCTAGCCTAAGCCTAGCGGTGCCCTAGCCTAAGCCTAGGGGTGCCCTAGCCTTAGGCTAGCTGAGCCCTTGCCTTAGCCTAAGCCTAGGAGTGCACAAGCCTAAGCCTAGGGGTGCCCTAGCCTAAGCCTAGGGGTGCCCTAGCCTAAGCCTAGTGGTGCCCTAGCCTTTGGCTTGTGGAGCCCTAGCCTTAGCCTAAGCCTAGGGGTGCCCTAGCATAAGACAAAGGGTACCCTAGCCTAAGCTTAGGGGAGCCCTAGCCTAAGCCTAGGGGTGTCCAAGCCTTAGGCTAGGGGAGCCCTAGCCTTAGCCTAAGCCTAGGGGTGCCCTAGCCTAAGCCTAGGGGTGCCCGAGCCTATGCCTATGGGTGCCCTAGCCTAAGCCTAGGGGTGCCTTAGCCTTAGGCTAGGGGAGCCCTAGCCTTAGCCTAAGCCTAGGCGTGCCCTAGCCTAAGCCTAGGGGTTCCCTTGCCTAAGCCTAGGGGTGCCCTAGC
Organism: Tenrec ecaudatus; assembly: GCF_050624435.1. Lineage (NCBI taxonomy): Eukaryota > Metazoa > Chordata > Mammalia > Afrosoricida > Tenrecidae > Tenrec > Tenrec ecaudatus. Next base: position 554,360 of record NW_027459469.1, read on the forward strand.
CTAAGCCTAAGGGTGCCCTAGCCTAAGGCTAGGGGCGCCCTAGCCTTAGTCTAGTGGAGCCCTAGCCTTAGCTTAAGTCTAGGGGTACCCTAGCCTAAGCCTAGGGTTGCCCTAGCCTAAGCCTAGGGGTGCCCTAGCCTTAGGGTAGCTGAGCCCTAGCCGTAGACTAAGCCTAGGGGTGCCCTAGCCTACGCCTAAGGGTGCCCTAACCTAAGCCAAGGGGTGCACTAGCCCAAGCCTAGTGATGCCCTAGCGTTAGGCTAGAGGAGCTCTAGCATAGCCTAAGCCTAGGGGATCACTAGCCTAAGCCTAGGGGTGCCCTAGCCCAAGCCTAGGGGTGCCCTAGCCTAAGCCTAGGGGTTCCCTAGCCTAAGCCTAGGGGTGCTCTAGCCTAAGGCCAGGGGTGCCCTAGCCTTAGTCTAGTGGAGCCCTAGCCTTAGCCTAAGCCTAGGGGTGCCCTAACCTAAGCGTAGATATGCCCTAGCCTAAAACTAGGGGTGACCAACCCTAAGCCTAGGGGTGCCCTAGCCTTAGGCTAGCTGAGCCCTAGCCTTAGCCTAAGCCTAGGGGTGCCCTAGCCTAAGCCTAGGGGTCCCCTAGCCTAAGCCTAGGAGTGCCCTAGCCTAAGCCAAGGGGTGCCCTAGCCCAAGCTTTGGGGTGCCCTAGCCTTAGGCTAGCGGAGCCCTTGCCTTAGCCTAAGCCTAGGGGTTCCCTAGCCTAAGCCTAGAGGTGCCCTAGTCTTAGCCTAGGGGTGCCCAAGCGTAAGGCTAGGGGTGCCCTAGCCTTAGTCTAGTGGAACCCTAGCCTTAGCCTAAGCCTAGGGGTACCCTAGCCTAAGCCTAGGGGTGCCCTAGCCTAAGCCTAGGGGTGCCCTAGCCTTAGGCTAGGGGAGCCCTAGTCTTAGCCTAAGCCTTGGGGTGACCAAGCCTAAGGCTATGGGTGCCCTAGCCTAAGCTTAGGGGTGCCCTAGTCTAAGCCTAGGGGTGCCCTAGCCTACGCATAGGGGTGCCCTAGCCTAAGCCTAGGGGTGCCCTAGCCTTAGGCTAGGGGAGCCCTAGTCTTAGCCTAAGCCTTGGGGTGACCAAGGCTAAGACTATGGGTGCCCTAGCCTAAGCTTAGGGGTGCCCTAGTCTAAGCCTAGGGGTGCCCTAGCCTAAGCCTAGGGGTGCTCTAGCGTTAGGCAAGGGGAGCACTACCCTTAGCCTAAACAAAGGGGTGCCCTAGCCTAAACTTAGGGGTGCCCTAGACTATGCCTAGGGGTGCCCTAGCCTAAGGCTAGGGGAGCCCTAACCTTAGGCTAGAGGAGCCCTAACCTTAGCCTAAGCCTAGGGGTGCCCTAGCCCAAGCCTAGGGGTGCCCTAGCCTAAGCCTAGGGGTTCCCTAGCCTAAGCCTAGGGGTGCCCTAGCCTTAGTCTAGTGGAGCCCTAGCCTTCGCCTAAGCCTAGGGGTGCCCTAGCCTAAGCCTAGGTGTGCCCTAGCCTAAGCCTAGGGGTGCCCAACCCTAAGCCTAGGGGTGCCCTAGCCTAAGCCTAGGGGTGCCCTAGCCTTAGGCTAGCTGAGACCTAGCCTTAGCCTAAGCCTAGGGGTGCCCTAGCCTAAGCCTAGGGGTGCCGTAGCCTAAGCCTAGGGGTGCCGTAGCCTAAGCCAAGGGGTGCCCTAGCCTAAGCCTAGGGTTGCCCTAGCCTAAGCCTAGGGGTGCCCTACCCTAAGCCTAGGGGTGCCCTAGCCTTAGGCTAGCGGAACCCTAGTCTTAGCCTAAGCCTTGGGGTGACCAATCCTAAGACTATGGGTGCCCTAGCCTAAGCTTAGGGGTGCCCTAGTCTAAGCCTAGGAGTGCCCTAGCCTAAGCCTAGGGGTGCCCTAGCGTTAGGCAAGAGGAGCACTAGCCTTAGCCTAAGGAAAGGGGTGCCCTAGCCTAAACTTAGGGGTGCCCTAGCCTAAGCCTAGGGGTGCCCTAGCCTAAGGCTAGGGGAGCCCTAACCTTAGGTTAGAGGAGCCCTAACCTTAGCCTAAACCTAGGGGTGCCCTAGCCCAAGCCTAGGGGTGCCCTAGCCTAAGACTAGGGGTTCCCTAGCCTAAGCCTAGGGGTGACTTATCCAAAGCCTAGGGGTGTCCTAGCCTTAGACTAGGGGAGCCCTAGCCTTATGCTAAGCCTAGGGGTGCCTTAACCTAAGCCTAGGGTTGCCCTAGCCTAAGCCTAGGGGTGCCCTACCCTAAGCCTAGGGGTGCCCTAGCCTTATAGCTAGAGGAGCCCTAGCCTTAGCATAAGCCTAGGTGTGCCCTAGCAAAAGACAAGGGGTGCCCTAGCCTAAGCTTAGGGGCGCCCTAGCCTAAGCCTAGGGGTCCCCTAGCCTAAGCCTAGGGGTGCCCTAGCTTTAGGCTAGGGGGCCCTAGCATTAGCCTAAGCTACGGATGCCCTAGCCTAAGCTTAGGGGTACCCTAGCCTAAGCATAGGGGTGCCCTAGCCTTAGGCTAGGGGAGCCCTAGCCTTAGCCTAAGCCTAGGGGTGCCCTAGCCTAAGCCTAGGGGTGCCCTAGACTAAGCCTAGGGGTGCCCTAGCCTTAGGCTATGGGAGCCCTAGCCTTAGCCTAAGCCAAGGGGTGTCCTAGTATAAGCCTAGGGGTGGCCTAGCCTAAGACTAGGGGTGCCCTAGGCTTAGGGTAGGGGAGCCCTAGCCTTAGCCTAAGCCTAGGGGTGCCCTAGCCTAAGCCTAGGGGTGCCCTAGCCTAAGCCTAGGGGTGCCCTGGACTAAGCCGAGGGGTGCCCTAGTCTTAGGCTAGGGGAGCCCTAGCCTTAGGCTAAGCGTAGGGGTGCCCTAGCCTAAGCTTATGGGTGCCCTAGCCTACGGCTAGGGGTGCCCTAGTCTTAGGCTAGGGGAGCCCTAGCCTTAGCCTAAGTCTAGGTGTGCCCTAGCCTAAGCCTAGGGGTGCCCTAGCCTAAGCCTAGGGGTGCCCTAGCCTAAGCCTAGGGGTGCCCTAGCCTAAGCCTAGGGGTGCCCTAGCCTAAGCTTAGGGGTGCCCTAGCCTAAGCCTAGGGGTGCCCTAGCCTAAATTTAGGGGTGCCCTAGCCTAAGCTTAGGGGTACCCTAGTCTAAGCCTAAGCCTATTGGTGCCCTAGCCCAAACCTATTGGTGCCCTAGCCTAAGCCTAGGGGTGCCCTAGCCTAAGCCTAGGGGAGCCCTAGCCTAAGCTTAGGGGTGCCCTAGCCTAAGTCTAGGGGTACCCTAACCTAAGCTTGGGGGTCTCCCTAGCCTAAGCCTAGGGGTGCCCTAGCCTTAGTCTTATCCTAGGGGTGCCCCAGCCTAAGACTAGGGGTGCCCTAGCCTAAGCCTAGGGGTGCCCTAGCCTAAGCCTAGGGGTGCCATAGCCTTAGGCTATGGGAGCTCAAGCCTTAACCTAAGCCTAGGGGTGCCCTAGTCTAAGCCTAGGGGTACGTTAGCCTTGGGCTAGGGGAGCCCTAGCCTTAGCCTAAGCCTAGGGGTGCCCTAGCCTAAGCCTAGGGGTGCCCTAGCCTTAGGCTAGGGGTGCCCTAGCCTTAGACTCGGGTAGCCCTAGCCTTAGCCTAAGCCTAGGGGTGCCCTAGCCTAAGCCTAGGGGTGCCATAGCCTAAGCCTAGGGGTGCCCTAGCCTTAGGCTAGGGGTGCCCTAGCCTTAGGCTAGGGGAGCCCTAGCCTTAGGTTAGGGGAGCCCTAGCCTTAGTTTAAGCCTAGGGGTGGCCTAGCCTAAGTCTAGGGGTTCCCTAGCCTTAGCCTAGGGGATCCCCAGCCTTAGCCTAATCCTAGGGGTGCCCTAGCCTAAGCCTAGGGTGCCATAGCCTAAGCCTAGGGGTGCCCAAGCCTAAGCCTAAGGGTGCCCTAGCCTTAGGCTCGGGGAGCCCTAGCCTAAGCCTAAGCCTAGTGGAGCCCTAGCCTAAGCCTAGTGGTGCCCAAGCCTAAGTCTAGGGGTGCCCTAGCCGTACCCTAAGGAAGCCCTAGCCTTAGCCTAAGCCTAGGGGTGCCCTAGCCTAAGCTTAGGGGTGCCCTCGCCTAAGCCTAGGGGTGCCCTCGCCTAAGCCTACGGGTGCCCTAGCCATTGGGTAGGGGAGCCCTAGTCTTAACCTAAGCCTAGGGGTGCCCGAGCCTAAGCCTAGGGGTGCCCTAGCCTAAGCCTAGGGGTGCCTTAGCCTAAGCCTAGGAGTGCCATAGCCTAAGCCTAGGGGTGCCGAAGCCTAAGCCTAAGGGTGCCCTAGCCTTAGGCTCGGGGATCCCTAGCCTAAGCCTAAGCCTAGTGGAGCCCTAGCCTAAGCCTAGTGGTGCCCTAGCCTAAGCCTAGGGGTGCCCTCGCCTAAGCCGAGGGGTTCCCTCGCCTAAGCCTACGGGTGCCCTAGCCTTAGGGTAGGGGTGCCCTAGTCTTAACCTAAGCCTAGGGGTGCCCTAGCCTAAGCCTAGGGGTGCCCTAGCCTTAGGTTTGGGGAGCCCTAGCCTTAGCCAAATCCTAGGGGTGCCCTAGCCTAAGCCTAGGGGTGCCCTAGCCTTAGGCTAGGGGAGCCCTAGCATTAGCCTAAGCTACGGATGCCCTAGCCTAAGCTTAGGGGTACCCTAGCCTAAGCATAGGGGTGCCCTAGCCTTAGGCTAGGGGAGCCCTAGCCTTAGCCTAAGCCTAGGGGTGCCCTAGCCTAAGCCTAGGGGTGCCCTAGACTAAGCCTAGGGGTGCCCTAGCCTTAGGCTATGGGAGCCCTAGCCTTAGCCTAAGCCAAGGGGTGTCCTAGTATAAGCCTAGGGGTGGCCTAGCCTAAGACTAGGGGTGCCCTAGGCTTAGGGTAGGGGAGCCCTAGCCTTAGCCTAAGCCTAGGGGTGCCCTAGCCTAAGCCTAGGGGTGCCCTAGCCTAAGCCTAGGGGTGCCCTGGACTAAGCCGAGGGGTGCCCTAGTCTTAGGCTAGGGGAGCCCTAGCCTTAGGCTAAGCGTAGGGGTGCCCTAGCCTAAGCTTAGGGGTGCCCTAGCCTACGGCTAGGGGTGCCCTAGTCTTAGGCTAGGGGAGCCCTAGCCTTAGCCTAAGCCTAGGTGTGCCCTAGCCTAAGCCTAGGGGTGCCCTAGCCTAAGCCTAGGGGTGCCCTAGCCTAAGCCTAGGGGTGCCCTAGCCTAAGCTTAGGGGTGCCCTAGCCTAAGCCTAGGGGTGCCCTAGCCTAATTTAGGGGTGCCCTAGCCTAAGCCTATGGGTGCCCTAGCCTAAGCCCAGGGGTGCCCTAGCCTTAGGCTAGGCGAGACCTAGTCTTAGCCTAATCCTAGGGGTGCCCTAGCCTAAGCCTAGGGGTGCCCTAGCCTAAGGTATGGGTGCCCTAGCCTAAGCTTAGGGGTTCCCTAGTCTAAGCCTAAGCCTATTGGTGCCCTAGCCTAAACCTATTGGTGCCCAAGCCTAAGCCTACGGGTGCCCTAGCCTTAGGCTAGGGGAGCCCTAGCCTTAGCCTAAGCCTAGGGGTGCCCTAGCCTAAGCCTAGGGGCGCCATCGCCTAAGCCTAGGGGTGTCCTAGCCTAAGCCTAGGGGTGCCCTAGCCTAAGCCTAGGGGTGTCCCAGCCTAAGCCTAGTGGTGCCCTACCCTAAGCCTAGGGGTGCCCCAGCCTTAGGCTATGGGAGTCCTAGCCTTAGCCTTAGCCAAGGTGTGTCCAAGTATAAGCCTTGGGGTGGCCTAGCCTAAGTCTAGGGGTGCCCTAGCCTAAGCCTAGGGGTGCCCTAGCCTAGCCTAGGGGTGCCCTAGCCTAAGACTAGGGGTGCCCTAGTAAGCCTAGGTGTGCCCTAGCCTAAACCTAGGGGTACCCTAGCCTTAGGCTAGGGGAGCCCTAGCCTTAGCCTAAGCCTAGGGGTGCCCTAGCCTAAGCCTAGGGGTGCCCTAGCCTAAGCCTAGGGGTGCCCAAGCCTAAGCCTAGGGGTGCCCAAGCCTAAGCCTAGGGGTGCCCAAGCCTAAGCCTAGGGGTGCCCTGGCCTAAGCCTAGGGGTGCCCTGGCCTAAGGCTAGGGGTGCCCTAGTCTTAGGCTAGGGGAGCCCTAGCCTTAGCCTTAGCCTAGGGGTGCCCTAGCCTAAGCCTAGGGGTGCCCTAGCCTTAGGCTAGGGGAGCCCTAGTCTTATCCCAAGCCTTGGGGTGACCAAGCCTAAGACTATGGGTGCCCTAGCCTAAGCTTAGGGGTGCCCTAGTCTAAGCCTAGGGGTGCCCTAGCCTAAGCCTAGGGGTGCTCTAGCGTTAGGCAAGGGGAGCACTAGCCTTAGCCTAAACAAAGGGGTGCCCTAGCCTAAACTTAGGGGTGCCCTAGACTAAGCCTAGGGGTGCCCTAGCCTAAGGCTAGGGGAGCCCTAACCTTAGGCTAGAGGAGCCCTAACCTTAGCCTAAGCCTAGGGGTGCCCTAGCCCAAGCCTAGGGGTGCCCTAGCCTAAGCCTAGGGGTTCCCTAGCCTAAGCCTAGGGGTGACCTAGCCTTAGTCTAGTGGAGCCCTAGCCTTCGCCTAAGCCTAGGGGTGCCCTAGCCTAAGCCTAGTTGTGCCCTAACCTAAGCCTAGGGGTGCCCTACCCTAAGCCTAGGGGTGCCCTAGCCTAAGCCTAGGGGTGCCCTAGCCTTAGGCTAGCTGAGACCTAGCCTTAGCCTAAGCCTAGGGGTGCCCTAGCCTAAGCCTAGGGGTGCCGTAGCCTAAGCCTAGGGGTGCCGTAGCCTAAGCCAAGGAGTGCCCTAGCCTAAGCCTAGGGGTGCCCTAGCCTAAGCCTAGGCGTGCCCTAACCTAAGCCAAGGGGTGCCCTAGCCTAAGCCTAGGGGTGACTTAGCCAAAGCCTAGGGGTGTCCTAGCCATAGACTAGGGGAGCCCTAGCCTTATGCTAAGCCTAGGGGTGCCTTAACCTAAGCCTAGGGTTGCCCTAGCCTAAGCCTAGGGGTGCCCTACCCTAAGCCTAGGGGTGCCCTAGCCTTAGGCTAGCGGAACCCTAGTCTTAGCCTAAGCCTTGGGGTGACCAATCCTAAGACTATGGGTGCCCTAGCCTAAGATTAGGGGTGCCCTAGTCTAAGCCTAGGAGTGCCCTAGCCTAAGCCTGGGGGTGACCTAGCGTTAGGCAAGAGGAGCACTAGCCTTAGCCTAAGCAAAGGGGTGCCCTAGCCTAAACTTAGGGGTGCCCTAGCCTAAGCCTAGGGGTGCCCTAGCCTAAGGCTAGGGGAGCCCTAACCTTAGGTTAGAGGAGCCCTAACCTTAGCCTAAACCTAGGGGTGCCCTAGCCCAAGCCTAGGGGTGCCCTAGCCTAAGACTAGCGGTTCCCTAGCCTAAGCCTAAGGGTGACTTATCCAAAGCCTAGGGGTGTCCTAGCCTTAGACTAGGGGAGCCCTAGCCTTATGCTAAGCCTAGGTGTGCCTTAACCTAAGCCTAGGGTTGCCCTAGCCTAAGCCTAGGGGTGCCCTACCCTAAGCCTAGGGGTGCCCTAGCCTTAGGCTAGAGGAGCCCTAGCCTTAGCATAAGCCTAGGTGTGCCCTAGCAAAAGACAAGGGGTGCCCTAGCTTAAGCTTAGGGGCGCCCTAGCCTAAGCCTAGGGGTCCCCTAGCCTAAGCCTAGGGGTGCCCTAGCTTTAGGCTAGGGGGCCCTAGCATTAGCCTAAGCTACGGATGCCCTAGCCTAAGCTTAGGGGTACCCTAGCCTAAGCATAGGGGTGCCCTAGCCTTAGGCTAGGGGAGCCCTAGCCTTAGCCTAAGCCTAGGGGTGCCCTAGCCTAAGCCTAGGGGTGCCCTAGACTAAGCCTAGGGGTGCCCTAGCCTTAGGCTATGGGAGCCCTAGCCTTAGCCTAAGCCAAGGGGTGTCCTAGTATAAGCCTAGGGGTGGCCTAGCCTAAGACTAGGGGTGCCCTAGGCTTAGGGTAGGGGAGCCCTAGCCTTAGCCTAAGCCTAGGGGTGCCCTAGCCTAAGCCTAGGGGTGCCCTGGACTAAGCCGAGGGGTGCCCTAGTCTTAGGCTAGGGGAGCCCTAGACTTAGGCTAAGCGTAGGGGTGCCCTAGCCTAAGCTTATGGGTGCCCTAGCCTACGGCTAGGGGTGCCCTAGTCTTAGGCTAGGGGAGCCCTAGCCTTAGCCTAAGCCTAGGTGTGCCCTAGCCTAAGCCTAGGGGTGCCCTAGCCTAAGCCTAGGGGTGCCCTAGCCTAAGCCTAGGGGTGCCCTAGCCTAAGCCTAGGGGTGCCCTAGCCTAAGCCTAGGGGTGCCCTAGCCTAAGCTTAGGGGTGCCCTAGCCTAAGCCTAGGGGTGCCCTAGCCTAAATTTAGGGGTGCCCTAGCCTAAGCTTAGGGGTACCCTAGTCTAAGCCTAAGCCTATTGGTGCCCTAGCCCAAACCTATTGGTGCCCTAGCCTAAGCCTAGGGGTGCCCTAGCATAAGCCTAGGGGAGCCCTAGCCTAAGCTTAGGTGTGCCCTAGCCTAAGTCTAGGGGTACCCTAACCTAAGCTTGGGGGTGCCCTAGCCTAAGCCTAGGGGTGCCCTAGCCATAGTCTTATCCTAGGGGTGCCCCAGCCTAAGACTAGGGGTGCCCTAGCCTAAGCCTAGGGGTGCCCTAGCCTAAGCCTAGGGGTGCCATAGCCTTAGGCTATGGGAGCTCAAGCCTTAACCTAAGCCTAGGGGTGCCCTAGTCTAAGCCTAGGGGTACGTTAGCCTTGGGCTAGGGGAGCCCTAGCCTTAGCCTAAGCCTAGGGGTGCCCTAGCCTAAGCCTAGGGGTGCCCTAGCCTTAGGCTAGGGGTGCCCTAGCCTTAGACTCGGGTAGCCCTAGCCTTAGCTTAAGCCTAGGGGTGCCCTAGCCTAAGCCTAGGGGTGCCATAGCCTAAGCCTAGGGGTGCCCTAGCCTTAGCCTAGGGGTGCCATAGCCTAAGCCTAGGGGTGCCCTAGCCTTAGGCTAGGGGTGCCCTAGCCTTAGGCTAGGGGAGCCCTAGCCTTAGGTTAGGGGAGCCCTAGCCTTAGTTTAAGACTAGGGGTGGCCTAGCCTAAGTCTAGGGGTTCCCTAGCCTTAGCCTAGGGGATCCCTAGCCTTAGCCTAAGCCTAGGGGTGCCCTAGCCTAAGCCTAGGGTGCCATAGCCTAAGCCTAGGGGTGCCCAAGCCTAAGCCTAAGGGTGCCCTAGCCTTAGGCTCGGGGAGCCCTAGCCTAAGCCTAAGCCTAGTGGAGCCCTAGCCTAAGCCTAGTGGTGCCCAAGCCTAAGCCTAGGGGTGCCCTAGCCGTACCCAAGGGAGCCCTAGCCTTAGCCTAAGCCTAGGGGTGCCCTAGCCTAAGCTTAGGGGTGCCCTCGCCTAAGCCTAGGGGTGCCCTCGCCTAAGCCTACGGGTGCCCTAGCCATTGGGTAGGGGAGCCCTAGTCTTAACCTAAGCCTAGGGGTGCCCGAGCCTAAGCCTAGGGGTGCCCTAGCCTAAGCCTAGGGGTGCCTTAGCCTAAGCCTAGGAGTGCCATAGCCTAAGCCTAGGGGTGCCGAAGCCTAAGCCTAAGGGTGCCCTAGCCTTAGGCTCGGGGAGCCCTAGCCTAAGCCTAAGCCTAGTGGAGCCCTAGCCTAAGCCTAGTGGTGCCCTAGCCTAAACCTAGGGGTGCCCTAGCCGTAGCCTAAGGGAGCCCTGGCCTTAGCCTAAGCCTAGGGGTGCCCTCGCCTAAGCCGAGGGGTTCCCTCGCCTAAGCCTACGGGTGCCCTAGCCTTAGGGTAGGGGTGCCCTAGTCTTAACCTAAGCCTAGGGGTGCCCTAGCCTAAGCCTAGGGGTGCCCTAGCCTTAGGTTTGGGGAGCCCTAGCCTTAGCCAAATCCTAGGGGTGCCCTAGCCTAAGCCTAGGGGTGCCCTAGCCTTAGGCTAGGGGAGCCCTAGCATTAGCCTAAGCTACGGATGCCCTAGCCTAAGCTTAGGGGTACCCTAGCCTAAGCATAGGGGTGCCCTAGCCTTAGGCTAGGGGAGCCCTAGCCTTAGCCTAAGAGTAGGGGTGCCCTAGCCTAAGCCTAGGGGTGCCCTAGACTAAGCCTAGGGGTGCCCTAGCCTTAGGCTATGGGAGCCCTAGCCTTAGCCTAAGCCAAGGGGTGTCCTAGTATAAGCCTAGGGGTGGCCTAGCCTAAGACTAGGGGTGCCCTAGGCTTAGGGTAGGGGAGCCCTAGCCTTAGCCTAAGCCTAGGGGTGCCCTAGCCTAAGCCTAGGGGTGCCCTAGCCTAAGCCTAGGGGTGCCCTGGACTAAGCCGCGGGGTGCCCTAGTCTTAGGCTAGGGGAGCCCTAGCCTTAGGCTAAGCGTAGGGGTGCCCTAGCCTAAGCCTAGGTGTGCCCTAGCCTAAGCCTAGGGGTGCCCTAGCCTAAGCCTAGGGGTGCCCTAGCCTAAGCCTAGGGGTGCCCTAGCCTAAGCTTAGGGGTGCCCTATCCTAAGCCTAGGGGTGCCCTAGCCTAATTTAGGGGTGCCCTAGCCTAAGCCTATGGGTGCCCTAGCCTAAGCCCAGGGGTGCCCTAGCCTTAGGCTAGGCGAGACCTAGTCTTAGCCTAATCCTAGGGGTGCCCTAGCCTAAGCCTAGGGGTGCCCTAGCCTAAGGTATGGGTGCCCTAGCCTAAGCTTAGGGGTTCCCTAGTCTAAGCCTAAGCCTATTGGTGCCCTAGCCTAAACCTATTGGTGCCCAAGCCTAAGCCTACGGGTGCCCTAGCCTTAGGCTAGGGGAGCCCTAGCCTTAGCCTAAGCCTAGGGGTGCCCTAGCCTAAGCCTAGGGGCGCCATCGCCTAAGCCTAGGGGTGTCCTAGCCTAAGCCTAGGGGTGCCCTAGCCTAAGCCTAGGGGTGTCCCAGCCTAAGCCTAGTGGTGCCCTACCCTAAGCCTAGGGGTGCCCCAGCCTTAGGCTATGGGAGTCCTAGCCTTAGCCTTAGCCAAGGTGTGTCCAAGTATAAGCCTTGGGGTGGCCTAGCCTAAGTCTAGGGGTGCCCTAGCCTAAGCCTAGGGGTGCCCTAACCTAAGCCTAGGGGTGCCCTAGCCTAAGACTAGGGGTGCCCTAGTAAGCCTAGGTGTGCCCTAGCCTAAACCTAGGGGTACCCTAGCCTTAGGCTAGGGGAGCCCTAGCCTTAGCCTAAGCCTAGGGGTGCCCTAGCCTAAGCCTAGGGGTGCCCTAGCCTAAGCCTAGGGGTGCCCAAGCCTAAGCCTAGGGGTGCCCAAGCCTAAGCCTAGGGGTGCCCAAGCCTAAGCCTAGGGGTGCCCAAGCCTAAGCCTAGGGGTGCCCTGGCCTAAGGCTAGGGGTGCCCTAGTCTTAGGCTAGGGGAGCCCTAGCCTTAGCCTTAGCCTAGGGGTGCCCTATCCTAAGCCTAGGGGTGCCCTAGCCTTAGGCTAGGGGAGCCCTAGCCTTAGCCTAAGCGTAGGGGTGCCGTAGCCTAAGCCTAGGGGTGCCCTAGGGTTAGGCAAGGGGACCCCTAGCCTTAGCCTAAGCCTAGGGGTGCCCTAGCCTAAGCCTAGGGTGCCATAGCCTAAGCCTAGGGGTGCCCAAGCCTAAGCCTAAGGGTGCCCTAGCCTTAGGCTCGGGGAGCCCTAGCCTAAGCCTAAGCCTAGTGGAGCCCTAGCCTAAGCCTAGTGGTGCCCAAGCCTAAGCCTAGGGGTGCCCTAGCCGTACCCAAGGGAGCCCTAGCCTTAGCCTAAGCCTAGGGGTGCCCTAGCCTAAGCTTAGGGGTGCCCTCGCCTAAGCCTAGGGGTGCCCTCGCCTAAGCCTACGGGTGCCCTAGCCATTGGGTAGGGGAGCCCTAGTCTTAACCTAAGCCTAGGGGTGCCCGAGCCTAAGCCTAGGGGTGCCCTAGCCTAAGCCTAGGGGTGCCTTAGCCTAAGCCTAGGAGTGCCATAGCCTAAGCCTAGGGGTGCCGAAGCCTAAGCCTAAGGGTGCCCTAGCCTTAGGCTCGGGGAGCCCTAGCCTAAGCCTAAGCCTAGTGGAGCCCTAGCCTAAGCCTAGTGGTGCCCTAGCCTAAACCTAGGGGTGCCCTAGCCGTAGCCTAAGGGAGCCCTGGCCTTAGCCTAAGCCTAGGGGTGCCCTCGCCTAAGCCGAGGGGTTCCCTCGCCTAAGCCTACGGGTGCCCTAGCCTTAGGGTAGGGGTGCCCTAGTCTTAACCTAAGCCTAGGGGTGCCCTAGCCTAAGCCTAGGGGTGCCCTAGCCTTAGGTTTGGGGAGCCCTAGCCTTAGCCAAATCCTAGGGGTGCCCTAGCCTAAGCCTAGGGGTGCCCTAGCCTAAGCCTAGGGGTGCCCTAGCCTTAGGCTAGGGGAGCCCTAGCATTAGCCTAAGCTACGGATGCCCTAGCCTAAGCTTAGGGGTACCCTAGCCTAAGCATAGGGGTGCCCTAGCCTTAGGCTAGGGGAGCCCTAGCCTTAGCCTAAGAGTAGGGGTGCCCTAGCCTAAGCCTAGGGGTGCCCTAGACTAAGCCTAGGGGTGCCCTAGCCTTAGGCTATGGGAGCCCTAGCCTTAGCCTAAGCCAAGGGGTGTCCTAGTATAAGCCTAGGGGTGGCCTAGCCTAAGACTAGGGGTGCCCTAGGCTTAGGGTAGGGGAGCCCTAGCCTTAGCCTAAGCCTAGGGGTGCCCTAGCCTAAGCCTAGGGGTGCCCTAGCCTAAGCCTAGGGGTGCCCTGGACTAAGCCGCGGGGTGCCCTAGTCTTAGGCTAGGGGAGCCCTAGCCTTAGGCTAAGCGTAGGGGTGCCCTAGCCTAAGCTTAGGGGTGCCCTAGCCTACGGCTAGGGGTGCCCTAGTCTTAGGCTAGGGGAGCCCTAGCCTTAGCCTAAGCCTAGGTGTGCCCTAGCCTAAGCCTAGGGGTGCCCTAGCCTAAGCCTTGGGGTGCCCTAGCCTAAGCCTAGGGGTGCCCTAGCCTAAGCTTAGGGGTGCCCTATCCTAAGCCTAGGGGTGCCCTAGCCTAATTTAGGGGTGCCCTAGCCTAAGCCTATGGGTGCCCTAGCCTAAGCCCAGGGGTGCCCTAGCCTTAGGCTAGGCGAGACCTAGTCTTAGCCTAATCCTAGGGGTGCCCTAGCCTAAGCCTAGGGGTGCCCTAGCCTAAGGTATGGGTGCCCTAGCCTAAGCTTAGGGGTTCCCTAGTCTAAGCCTAAGCCTATTGGTGCCCTAGCCTAAACCTATTGGTGCCCAAGCCTAAGCCTACGGGTGCCCTAGCCTTAGGCTAGGGGAGCCCTAGCCTTAGCCTAAGCCTAGGGGTGCCCTAGCCTAAGCCTAGGGGCGCCATCGCCTAAGCCTAGGGGTGTCCTAGCCTAAGCCTAGGGGTGCCCTAGCCTAAGCCTAGGGGTGTCCCAGCCTAAGCCTAGTGGTGCCCTACCCTAAGCCTAGGGGTGCCCCAGCCTTAGGCTATGGGAGTCCTAGCCTTAGCCTTAGCCAAGGTGTGTCCAAGTATAAGCCTTGGGGTGGCCTAGCCTAAGTCTAGGGGTGCCCTAGCCTAAGCCTAGGGGTGCCCTAACCTAAGCCTAGGGGTGCCCTAGCCTAAGACTAGGGGTGCCCTAGTAAGCCTAGGTGTGCCCTAGCCTAAACCTAGGGGTACCCTAGCCTTAGGCTAGGGGAGCCCTAGCCTTAGCCTAAGCCTAGGGGTGCCCTAGCCTAAGCCTAGGGGTGCCCTAGCCTAAGCCTAGGGGTGCCCAAGCCTAAGCCTAGGGGTGCCCAAGCCTAAGCCTAGGGGTGCCCAAGCCTAAGCCTAGGGGTGCCCTAGCCTAAGCCTAGGGGTGCCCTGGCCTAAGGCTAGGGGTGCCCTAGTCTTAGGCTAGGGGAGCCCTAGCCTTAGCCTTAGCCTAGGGGTGCCCTATCCTAAGCCTAGGGGTGCCCTAGCCTTAGGCTAGGGGAGCCCTAGCCTTAGCCTAAGCGTAGGGGTGCCCTAGCCTAAGCCTAGGGGTGCCCTAGGGTTAGGCAAGGGGACACCTAGCCTTAGCCTAAGCCTAGGGGTGCCCTAGCCTAAGCCTAGGGGTGCCATAGCCTAAGCCTTGGGGTGCCCTAGCCTAAGTTTAGGGGTGCCCTAGCCTAAGCCTACGGGTGCCCTAGCCTAAGCCTAGGGGTGCCCTAGCCTAAGCCTAGGGGTGCCCTAGCCTTAGGCTAGGGAGCCCTAGCTTTAGCCTAAGCCTAGAGGTGCCCTAGCCTAAGACTAGGGGTGTCCTAGCCTAAGCTTAGGGGTGCCCTAGCATAAGCCTAGGGGTGCCCTAACCTAAGCCTAGGGGTGCCCTAGGGTTAGGCAAGGGGACCCCTAGCCTTAGCCTAAGCCTAGGGGTGCCCTAGCCTAAGCCTAGGGGTGCCATAGCCTAATCCTTGGGGTGCCCTAGCCTAAGTTTAGGGGTTCCCTAGCCTAAGCCTACGGGTGCCCTAGCCTAAGCCTAGGGGTGCCCTAGCCTAAGCCTAGGGGTGCACTAGCCTTAGGCTAGGGGGCCCTAGCTTTAGCCTAAGCCTAGAGGTGCCTTAGCCTAAGCCTAGGGGTGCCCTAGCCTAAGCCTAGGGGTGCCATAGCCAAAGCCTTGGGGTGCCCTAGCCTAAGCCTAGGGGTGCCCTATCCTAAGCTTTGGGGTGCCCTAGCCTTAGGCTAGCTGAGCCCTAGCCTTAGCCTAAGCCTAGGGGTGCCCTAGCCTAAGCCTAGGGGTGCCCTAGGGTTAGGCACGGGGAGCCCTAGCCTTAGCCTAAGCCTAGGGGTGCCCTAGCCTAAGCCTAGGGGTGCCATAGCTAAGCCTTGGGGTGCCCTAGCCTAAGCCTAGGGGTGCCCTAGCCTAAGCCTAGATGTGCCCTAGCCTAAGCCTAGGAGTGCCCTACCCTAAGCCTCGGGGTGCCCTAGCCTAAGCCTAGGGGTGCCCTAGCCTTAGGCTAGCTGAGCCCTAGCCTTAGACTAAGCCTAGGGGTGCCCTAGCCTAAGCCTTGGGGTGCCATATCCTAAGCCAAGGGGTGCTATAGCCTAAACCTAGGGGTGCCCTAGCCTTAGGCTAGGGGAGCCCTAGACTTAGCCTAAGCCTAGGGGTGCCCTAGCCTTAGGCTAGGGGAGCCCTAGACTTAGCCTAAGCCTAGGGGTGCCCTAGCCTAAGACTAGGGGTGCCCTAGCCTAAGTTTAGGGGTGCCCTAGCGTAAGCCTAGGGGTGCCCTAGCCTAAGCCTAGGGGTGCCCTAGCCTAAGCCTAGGGGTGCCCGAACCTAAGCCTAGGGGTGCCCTAGCCTAAGCCTAGGGGTGTCCTAGCCTAAGCCTAGGTGTACCCTAGCCTTAGGCTAGGGGAGTCCACGCCTTAGCCGAAGCCTAGGGGTGCCCTAGCCTAAGCCTAGTGGTGCCCTAGCCTTAGGCTAGGGGAGCCCTAGCCTTAGCCTAAGCCTAGGGGTGCCCTAGCCTAAGCCTAGGGGTGCCCTAGGGTTAGGCAAGAGGAGCCCTAGCCTTAGCCTTAGCCTAGGGGTGCCCTAGCCTAAGTTTAGGGGTGCCCTATCCTAAGCCTAGGGGTGCCCTAGCCTAAGTGTAGAGGTGCCCTAGCCTAAGCCTAGGGGTGCCCTAGCCTACGCCTAGGGGTGCCCTAGCCTAAGCCTAGTGGTGCCCTAGCCTTAGGCAAGGGGGGCCCTAGCCTTAGCCTAAGCATAGGGATGCCCAAGCCTAAGCCTAGGGGTGCCCTAGGGTTAGGCAAGGGGAGCCCTAGCCTTAGCCTAAGCCTAGGGGTGCCCTAGCCTAAGTTTAGGGGTGCCCTATCCTAAGCCTAGGGGTGCCCTAGCCTAAGTGTAGGGGTGACCTAGCCTATGCCTAGAGAGCCCTAGCCTTAGGCTAGGGGGCCCTAGCCTTAGCCTAAGCCTAGGGGTGCCCTAGACTAAGCCTAGGGGTGCCCAAGCCTAAGCGTAGGGGTGCCCTAGCCTAAGTCTAGGGGTGCCCTAGTCTAAGGCTAAGGGTGCCCTAGCCTTAGACTCGGGGATCCCTAGCCTTAGCCTAAGCCTAGGGGTGCCCTAGCCTAAGCCTAGGGGTGCCATAGCCTAAGCCTAGGGGTGCCCTAGCCTTAGGCTAGGGGTGCCCTAGCCTTAGGCTAGGGGAGCCCTAGCCTTAGGCTAGGCGAGCCCTAGCCTTAGTTTAAGCCTAGGGGTGGCCTAGCCTAAGTCTAGGTGTTCCCTAGCCTTAGCCTAGGGGATCCCTAGCCTTAGCCTAAGCCTAGGGGTGCCCTAGCCTAAGCCTAGGGTGCCATAGCCTAAGCCTAGGGGTGCCCAAGCCTAAGCCTAAGGGTGCCCTAGCCTTAGGCTCGGGGAGCCCTAGCCTAAGCCTAACCCTAGTGGAGCCCTAGCCTAAGCCTAGTGGTGCCCAAGCCTAAGCCTAGGGGTGCCCTAGCCGTAGCCTAAGGGAGCCCTAGCCTTAGCCTAAGCCTAGGCGTACCCTAGCCTTAGGCTAGGGGAGTCCTCGCCTTAGCCGAAGCCTAGGGGTGCCCTAGCCTAAGCCTAGGGGTGCCCTAGCCTAAGCCTAGTGGTGCCCTAGCCTTAGGCTAGGGGAGCCCTAGCCTTAGCCTAAGCCTAGGGGTGCCCTAGCCTAAGCCTAGGGGTGCCCTAGGGTTAGGCAAGAGGAGCCCTAGCCTTAGCCTTAGCCTAGGGGTGCCCTAGCCTATGTTTAGGGGTGCCCTATCCTAAGCCTAGGGGTGCCCTAGCCTAAGTGTAGGGGTGCCCTAGCCTAAGCCTAGGGGTGCCCTAGCTTACGCCTAGGGGTGCCCTAGCCTAAGCCTAGTGGTGCCCTTGCCTTAGGCAAGGGGAGCCCTAGCCTTAGCCTAAGCATAGGGATGCCCTAGCCTAAGCCTAGGGGTGCCCTAGGGTTAGGCAAGGGGAGCCCTAGCCTTAGCCTAAGCCTAGGGGTGCCCTAGCCTAAGTTTAGGGGTGCCCTATCCTAAGCCTAGGGGTGCCATAGCCTAAGCCTAGGGGTGCCCTAGCCTAAGCCTAGGGGTGCCATAGCCTAAGCCTAGGGGTGCCCTAGCCTTAGGCTAGGGGTGCCCTAGCCTTAGGCTAGGGGTGCCCTAGCCTTAGGCTAGGGGTGCCCTAGCCTTAGGCTAGGGGTGCCCTAGCCTTAGGCTAGGGGAGCCCTAGCCTTAGGCTAGGGGAGCCCTAGCCTTAGTTTAAGCCTAGGGGTGGCCTAGCCTAAGTCTAGGGGTTCCCTAGCCTTAGCCTAGGGGATCCCTAGCCTTAGCCTAAGCCTAGGGGTGCCCTAGCCTAAGCCTAGGGTGCCATAGCCTAAGCCTAGGGGTGCCCAAGCCTAAGCCTAAGGGTGCCCTAGCCTTAGGCTCGGGGAGCCCTAGCCTAAGCCTAAGCCTAGTGGAGCCCTAGCCTAAGCCTAGTGGTGCCCAAGCCTAAGCCTAGGGGTGCCCTAGCCGTAGCCTAAGGGAGCCCTAGCCTTAGCCTAAGCCTAGGGGTGCCCTAGCCTAAGCTTAGGGGTGCCCTCGCCTAAGCCTAGGGGTGCCCTCGCCTAAGCCTACGGGTCCCCTAGCCATTGGGTAGGGGAGCCCTAGTCTTAACCTAAGCCTAGGGGTGCCCGAGCCTAAGCCTAGGGGTGCCCTAGCCTAATCCTAGGGGTGCCTTAGCCTAAGCCTATGAGTGCCATAGCCTAAGCCTAGGGGTGCCGAAGCCTAAGCCTAAGGGTGCCCTAGCCTTAGGCTCGGGGAGCCCTAGCCTAAGCCTAAGCCTAGTGGAGCCCTAGCCTAAGCCTAGTGGTGCCCTAGCCGTAGCCTAAGGGTGCGCTAGCCTTAGGCTCGGGGAGCCCTAGCCTAAGCCTAAGCCTAGTGGAGCCCTAGCCTAAGCCTAGGGGTGCCCTAGCCGTAGCCTAAGGGAGCCCTAGCCTTAGCCTAAGCCTAGGGGTGCCCTCGCCTAAGCCGAGGGGTTCCCTCGCCTAAGCCTACGGGTGCCCTAGCCTTAGGGTAGGGGTGCCCTAGTCTTAACCTAAGCCTAGGGGTGCCCTAGCCTAAGCCTAGGGGTGCCCTAGCCTTAGTTTATGGAGCCCTAGCCTTAGCCAAATCCTAGGGGTGCCCTAGCCTAAGCCTAGGGGTGCCCTAGCCTTAGGCTAGGGGAGCCCTAGCATTAGCCTAAGCTACGGATGCCCTAGCCTAAGCTTAGGGGTACCCTAGCCTAAGCATAGGGGTGCCCTAGCCTTAGGCTAGGGGAGCCCTAGCCTTAGCCTAAGCCTAGGGGTGCCCTAGCCTAAGCCTAGGGGTGCCCTAGCCTTAGGCTATGGGAGCCCTAGCCTTAGCCTAAGCCAAGGGGTGTCCTAGTATAAGCCTAGGGGTGGCCTAGCCTAAGACTAGGGGTGCCCTAGGCATAGGGTAGGGGAGCCCTAGCCTTAGCCTAAGCCTAGGGGTGCCCTAGCCTAACCTAGGGGTGCCCTAGCCTAAGCCTAGGGGTGCCCTGGACTAAGCCGAGGGGTGCCCTAGTCTTAGGCTAGGGGAGCCCTAGCCTTAGGCTAAGCGTAGGGGTGCCCTAGCCAAAGTTTAGGGGTGCCCTGGCCTACGGCTAGGGGTGCTCTAGTCTTAGGCTAGGGGAGCCCAAGCCTTAGCCTAAGCCTAGGTGTGCCCTAGCCTAAGCCTAGGGGTGCCCTAGCCTAAGCCTAGGGGTGCCCTAGCCTAAGCCTAGGGGTGCCCTAGCCTAAGCCTAGGGGTGCCCTAGCCTAAGCCTAGGGGTGCCATAGCCTAAGCTTAGGGGTGCCCTAGCCTAAGCCTAGGGGTGCCCTAGCCTAAATTTAGAGGTGCCCTAGCCTAAGCCTATGGGTGCCCTAGCCTAAGCTTAGGGGTGCCCTAGTCTAAGCCTAAGCCTATTGGTGCCCTAGCCTAAACCTATTGGTGCCCAAGCCTAAGCCTACGGGTGCCCTAGCCTTAGGCTAGGGGAGCCCTAGCCTTAGCCTAAGCCTAGGGGTGCCCTAGCCTAAGCCTAGGGGCGCCATCGCCTAAGCCTAGGGGTGTCCTAGCCTAAGCCTAGGGGTGCCCTAGCCTAAGCCTAGGGGTGTCCCAGCCTAAGCCTAGGGGTGCCCTACCCTAAGCCTAGGGGTGCCCCAGCCTTAGGCTATGGGAGTCCTAGCCTTAGCCTTAGCCAAGGTGTGTCCAAGTATAAGCCTTGGGGTGGCCTAGCCTAAGTTTAGGGGTGCCCTAACCTTAGGGTAGGGGAGCCCTAGCCTTAGCCTAAGCGTAGTGGTGCCCTAGCCTAAGCCTAGGGGTGCCCTAGCCTAAGCCTAGGGGTGCCCTGGACTAAGCCTAGGTGTGCCCTAGTCTTAGGCTAGGGGAGCCCTAGCCTTAGCCTAAGCCTAGGGGTGCCCTAGCCTAAGCCTAGGGGTGCCCTAGCCTAAGACTAGGGGTGCCCTAGTAAGCCTAGGTGTGCCCTAGCCTAAACCTAGGGGTTCCCTAGCCTTAGGCTAGGGGAGCCCTAGCCTTAGCCTAAGCCTAGGGGTGCCCTAGCCTAAGCCTAGGGGTGCCCTAGCCTAAGCCTAGGGGTGCCCTAGCCTAAGCCTAGGGGTGCCCTAGCCTAAGCCTAGGGGTGCCCTAGCCTAAGCCTAGGGGTGCCCTAGCCTAAGCCTAGGGGTGTCCTAGCCTAAGCCTAGGGGTGTCCTAGCCTAAGCCTAGGTGTACCCTAGCCTTAGGCTAGGGGAGTCCTCGCCTTAGCCGAAGCCTAGGGGTGCCCTAACCTAAGCCTAGGGGTGCCCTAGCCTAAGCCTAGTGGTGCCCTAGCCTTAGGCTAGGGGAGCCCTAGCCTTAGCCTAAGCCTAGGGGTGCCCTAGCCTAAGTGTAGGGGTGCCCTAGCCTAAGCCTAGGGGTGACCTAGCCTACGCCTAGGGGTGCCCTAGCCTAAGCCTAGTGGTGCCCTAGCCTTAGGCAAGGGGAGCCCTAGCCTTAGCCTAAGCATAGGGGTGCCCTAGCCTAAGCCTAGGGGTGCCCTAGGGTTAGGCAAGGGGAGCCCTAGCCTTAGCCTAAGCCTAGGGGTGCCCTAGCCTAAGTTTAGGGGTGCCCTATCCTAAGCCTAGGGGTGCCCTAGCCTAAGTGTAGGGGTGAACTGGCCTATGCCTAGAGAGCCCTAGCCTTAGGCTAGGGGCCCTAGCCTTAGCCTAAGCCTAGGGGTGCCCTAGACTAAGCCTAGGGGTGCCCTAGCCTAAGCGTAGGGGTGCCCTAGCCTAAGCCTAGGGGTGCCCTAGTCTAAGACTAAGGGTGCCCTAGCCTTAGACTCGGGGATCCCTAGCCTTAGCCTAAGCCTAGGGGTGCCCTAGCCTAAGCCTAGGGGTGCCCTAGCCTTAGGCTAGGGGAGCCCTAGCCTTAGCCTAAACCTAGGGTTGCCCTAGCCTAAGCCTATGGGTGCCCTAACCTTAGGCTAGGGGACCCCTAGCTTTAGCCTAAACCTAGGGGTGCCCTAGCATAAGCCTAGGGGTCACCTAGCCTACGCCTAGGGGTGCCTTAGCCTTAGGCTAGGGGATCCCTAGCCTTAGCCTAAGCCTAGGGGTTCCCAAGCATAAGTGTAGGGGTGCCCTAGCCTTAGCCTAGGGGTGCCCTAGCCTAAGCCTAGGGGTGCCTTAGACTAACCCTAGGGGTCCCCTAGCTTTAGTCTAAGCCTAGGGTTGCCCTAGCCTAAGTTTAGGGGTGCCTTAGCCTTAGGCTAGCTGATCCCTAGCCTTCGCCTAAGTCTAGGGGTGCCCTAGCCTAAGCCTAGGGGTGCCCTAGCCTAAGCCTAGGGGTGCCCTAGCCTACGCCTAGGGGTGGCCTAGCCTAAGCCTAGTGGTGCCCTAGCCTTAGGCTAGGGGAGCCCTAGCCTTCGCCTAAGCCTAGGGGTGCCCTAGCCTAAGCCTTGGGGTGCCCTAGCCTAAGTTTAGGGGTGCCCTAGCCTAAACCTAGGGGTGCCCTAGCCTAAGCCTAGTGGTGCCCTAGGGTTAGGCAAGGGGAGCCTTAGCCTTAGCGTAAGCCTAGGGTTGCCCTAGCCTAAGTTTAGGGGTGCCCTAGCCTATGCCTAGGGGTGCCCTAGCCTAAGCCTAGGGGTGCCCAAACCTTAGGCTAGGGGTCCCTAGCCTTAGACTAAGCCTAGGGGTGCCCTAGCCTAAAACTAGGGGTGCCCTAGCCTAAGCTTAGGGGTGCCGTAGCCTAAGCCTAGGGGTGCCCTAGCCAAAGCCTTGCGGTGCCCTAGGGTTAGGAAAGGGGAGCCCTAGCCTTAGCCTAAGCCTAGGGGTGCCCTAGCCTAAGCCTAGGGGTGCCCTAGCCTAAGCCTAGGGGTGCCCTAGCCTAAGCCTAGGGGTGCCCTAGAATAAGCCTAGGGGTGCCCTAGCCTAAGCCTAGGGGTGCCCTAGCCTTAGGCTAGGGGAGTCCTAGCTTTAGCCTAAGCCTAATGGTGCCCTATACTAAGCCTAGGGGTGCCCTAGCCTTAGGCTAGGGGAGCCCTAACCTTAGCCTAAGCCTAGGGGTGCCTTAGCACAAGCCTAGAGGTGCCCTAGCCTAAGCATAGGGGTGCCCTAGCCTAAGACTAGGGGTGCCCTAGCCTAAGCTTAGGGGTGCCCTAGCCTAAGCCTAGGCGTGCCCTAGCCTAAGCGTAGGGGTGCCCTAGGGTTAGGCAAGGGGAGCCCTAGCCATAGCCTAAGCCTAGGGGTGCCCTAGCCTAAGTTTAGGGGTGCCCTAGCCTAAGCCTAGGGGTGCCCTAGCCTAAGCCTAGGGGTGCCCTAGCCTAAGCCTAGGGGTGCCCAAGCCTTAGGCTAGGGGTCCCTAGCCTTAGCCTAAGCCTAGGGTTGCCCTAGTCTAAAACTAGGGGTGCCCTAGCCTAAGCTTAGGGGTGCCGTAGCCTAAGCCTAGGGTTGCCCTAGCCTAAGCCTAGCGGTGCCCTAGGGTTAGGAAAGGGGAGCCCTAGCCTTAGCCTAAGCCTAGGGGTGCCCTAGCCTAAGCCTAGGGGTGCCCTAGCCTAAGCCTAGGGGTGCCCTAGAATAAGCCTAGGGGTGCCCTAGCCTAAGTCTAGGGGTGCCCTAGCCTTAGGCTAGGGGAGCCCTAGCTTTAGCCTAAGCCTAGGGGTGCCCTAGCCTAAGCCTAATGGTGCCCTATACTAAGCCTAGGGCTGCCCTAGCCTAAGCCTAGGGGTGCCCTAGCCTTAGGCTAGGGGAGCCCTAACCTTAGCCTAAGCCTAGGGGTGCCTTAGCACAAGCCTAGAGGTACCCTAGCCTAAGCCTAGGGGTGCCCTAGCCTAAGCCTAGGGGTGCCCTAGCCTAAACCTAGGGGTGCCCTAGCCTTAGGCTAGGGAAGCGCTAACCTTAGCCTAAGCCTAGGGGTGCCCTAACACAAGCCTAGGGGTGCCCTAGCCTAAGCCTAGGGGTGCCCTAGCCTAAGCCAAGGGGTGCCCTAGCCTAAGCCTAGGGGTGCCCTAGCCTAAGCATAGGGGTGTCCTACCCTAAGCCTAGGGGTGCCCTAGCCTAAGCGTATGGGTGCCCTAGCCTTAGGCTAGCTGAGCCCTAGCCTTAGCCTAAGCCTAGGGGTGCCCTACCCTAAGCCTAGGGGTGCCCTAGCCTAAGCCAAGGGGTGCCATAGCCTAAGCCTAGGGGTGCCCGAGCCTAAGCCTAGGGGTGCCCGAACCGAAGCCTAGGGGTTCCCTAGCCTAAACCTAGGGGTGTCCTAGCCTTAGGCTAGGGGAGTCCTAGCCTTATCCTAAGACTAGGGGTACCCTAGCCTAAGCCTAGGGGTGCCTTAGCCTAAGCCTAGGTGTACCCTAGCCTTATGCTAGGGGATTCCTCGCTTTAGACGAAGCCTTGGGGTGCCCTATCCTAAGCCTAGGGGTGCCCTAACCTATGCCTAGGGGTGCCCTAGCCTATGCCTAGGTGTGCCCTAGCCTAAGCCTAGGGGTGCCCTCGGGTTAGGCAAGGGGAGCCCTAGCCTTTGCCTAATCCTAGGGGTGCCCTAGCCTAAGTTTAGGGGTGCCCTAGCCTAAGCCTAGGGGTGCCCTAGCCTAAGGGCAGGGGTGCCCTACCCTAAGCCTAGGGGTGCCCTAGCCTTAGGCTAGGGGGGCCTAGCCTTAGCCTAAGCCTAGGGGTGCCCTAGCCTAAGCCTGCGGGTGCCCTAGCCTAAGACTATGGGTGCCCTAGCCTAAGCCTAGGGGTGCCCTAGCCTAAGCCTAGGGGTGCCCTAACCTAAGCCTAGGGGTGCCCAAGTCTTAAGCTAGGGGAGCCCTTGCCTTAACCTAAGCCTAGGGGTGCCCTAGCCTAAGCCTAGGGGTGCCCTAGCCTAAGCCTAGGGGTGCCCTAGTCTGAGCCTAAGGGTGCCCTAGCCTTAGACTCGGGGATCCCTAGCCTTAGCCTAAGCCTAGGGGTGCCCTAGCCTAAGCCTAGGGGTGCCCTAGCCTAAGCTTAGGGGTGTCCTAGCCTAAGCCTAGGGGTGCCCTAGCCTAAGCCCATGGGTGCCCTAACCTTAGGCTAGGGGAACCCTAGCTTTAGCCTAAGCCTAGGGGTGCCCTAGCATAAGCCTAGGGGTCACCTAGCCTACGCCTAGGGGTGCGTTAGCCTTAGTCTACGGGATCCCTAGCCTTAGCCTAAGCCTAGGGGTTCCCTAGCCTAAGTGTAGGGGTGCCCTAGCCTTAGCCTAGGGTGACCCTTGCCTAAGCCTAGGGCCAGCCTAGCCTAAGCCTAGTGGTTCCCTAGCATTAGGCTAGGGGAACCCTAGCCTTCTCCTAAGCCCAGGGGTGCCCTAGCCTAAGCCTAGGGGTGCCCTAGCCTAAGCCTTGGGGTGCCCTAGGGTTAGGCAAGGGGAGCCCTAGCCTTAGCCTAAACCTAGGGGTGCTCTAGCCTTAAACTAGTGGTGCCCTAGCCTAAACTTAGGGGTGCCCTAGTGTAAGCCTAGGGGTGCCCTAGCATAAGCTTAGGGGTGCCCTAGCCTAAGCCTAGGGGTGCCCAAGCCTTAGGCTAGGGAAGCCCTAAACTTAGCCTAAGCCTAGGGGTGCCCTAACACAAGCCTAGGGGTGCCCTAGCCTAAGCCTAGGGGTGCCCTAGCCTAAGCCTAGGGGTGCCCTAGCCTTAGGATAGCTGAGCCCTAGCCTTAGCCTAAGCCTAGGGGTGCCCTACCCTAAGCCTAGGGGTGCCCTAGCCTAAGCCTTGGGGTGCCCGAACCGAAGCCTAGGGGTGCCCTAGCCTAAGCCTAGGGGTGTCGTAGCCTTAGGCTAGGGGAGTCCTAGCCTTATCCTAAGGCTAGGGGTGCCCTATCCTAAGCCTAGGGGTGCCCTAACCTATGCCTAGGGGTGCCCTAGCCTACGACTAGGGGTGCCCTAACCTATGCCTAGTAGTGCCCTAGCCTTAGGCTAGGGGAGCCCTAGCTTTAGCCTAAGCCTAGGGGTGCCCTAGCATAAGCCTAGGGGTCACCTAGCCTACGCTTAGGGGTGCGTTAGCCTTAGGCTAGGGGATCCCTAGCCTTAGCCTAAGCCTAGGGGTTCCCTAGCCTAAGTGTAGGGGTGCCCTAGCCTTAGCCTAGGGTGGCCCTTGCCTAAGCCTAGGGCCAGCCTAGCCTAAGCCTAGTGGTGCCCTAACATTAGGCTAGGGGAACCCTAGCCTTCTACTAAGCCTAGGGGTGCCCTAGCCTAAGCCTAGGGGTGCCCTAGCCTAAGCCTTGGGGTGCACTAGGGTTAGGCATGGGGAGCCCTAGCCTTAGCCTAAACCTAGGGGTGCTCTAGCCTTAGACTAGGGGTGCCCTAGCCTAAGCTTAGGGGTGCCCTTGTGAAAGCCTAGGGGTGCCCTAGCGTAAGCTTAGGGGTGCCCTAGCCTAAGCCTAGGGGTGCCCTAGCCTTAGGCTAGGGAAGCCCTAACCTTAGCCTAAGCCTAGGGGTGCCCTAACACAAGCCTAGGGGTGCCCTAGCCTAAGCCTAGGGGTGCCCTAGCCTAAGCCTAGGGGTGCCCTTGCCTAGGCCTAGATGTGCCCTAGCCTAAGCTTAGGGGTGCCCTAGCCTTAGGATAGCTGAGCCCTCGCCTTAGCCTAAGCCTAGGGGTGCCCTACCCTAAGCCTAGGGGTGGCCTAGCCTAAGCCAAGGGGTGCCATATCCTAAGCCTAGGGGTGCCCGAGCCTAAGACTAGGGGTGCCCTAGCCTAAGCTAAGGGGTGCCCTTGCGTAAGCCTAGGGGTGCCCTAGCCTAAGCCTAGGGATGCCCTAGCCTAAGCCTAGGGGTGCCCGAACCGAAGCCTAGGGGTGTCCTAGCCTTAGGCTAGGGGAGTCCTCGCTTAGCCGAAGCCTTGGGGTGCCCTATCCTAAGCCTAGGGGTGCCTTAACCTAAGCCTAGGGGTGCCCTAGCCTATGCCTAGGGGTGCCCTAACCTAAGCCTAGTCGTGCCCTAGCCTTAGGCTAGGGTAGCCCTAGCCTTAGCCTAAGCCTAGGGGTGCCCTAGCCTAAGCCTAGGGGTGCCCTAGGGTTAGGCAAGGGGAGCCCTAGCCTTAGCCTAATCCTAGGGGTGCCCTAGCCTAAGTTTAGGGGTGCCCTAGCCTAAGCCTAGGGGTGCCCTAGCCTAAGGGCAGGGGTGCCATACCCTAAGCCTAGGGGTGGCCTAGCCTTAGGCTAGGGGGGCCTAGCCTTTGCCTAAGCCTAGGGGTGCCCTAGCCTAAGCCTACGGGTGCCCTAGCCTAAGCCTAGGGGTGCCCTAGCCTAAGCCTAGGGGTGCCCTAGCCTAAGCCTAGGGGTGCCCTAACCTAAGCCTAGGGGTGCCCAAGTCTTAAGCTAGGGGAGCCCTAGCCTTAACCTAAGCCTAGGGGTGCCCTAGCCTAAGCCTAGGGGTGCCCTAGCCTAAGCCTAGGAGTGCCCTAGTCTAAGCCTAAGGGTGCCCTAGCCTTAGACTCAGGGATCCCTAGCCTTAGCCTAAGCCTAGGGGTGCCCTAGCCTAAGCCTAGGGGTGCACTAGCCTAAGCCTAGGGGTGCCCTAGCCTAAGCCTAGGGGTGCCCTAGCCTAAGCCTAGGGGTGCCCTAGCCTAAGCCTAGGGGTGCCCTAGCCTAAGCCTATGGGTGCCCTAACCTTAGGCTAGGGGAGCCCTAGCTTTAGCCTAAGCCTAGGGGTGCCCTAGCATAAGCCTAGGGGTCACCTAGTCCACGCCTAGGGGTGTGTTAGCCTTAGGCTAGGGGATCCCTAGCCTTAGCCTAATCCTAGGGGTTCCCTAGCCTAAGTGTATGGGTGCCCTAGACTTAGCCTAGGGTGTCCCTTGCGTAAGCCTAGGGCCAGCCTAGCCTAAGCCTAGTGGTGCCCTAGCCTTAGGCTAGGGGAACCCTAGCCTTCTCGTAAGCCTAGGGGTGCCCTAGCCTAAGCCTAGGGGTGCCCTAGCCTAAGGCTTCGGGTGCCCTAGGGTTAGGCAATGGGAGCCCTAGCCTTAGCCTAAGCCTAGGGGTGCCCTAGCCTAAGTTTAGGGGTGCCCTAGCCTAAGCCTAGGGGTGCCGTAGCCTAAGCATAGGGGTGCCCAAGCCTAAGACTAGGGGTGCCCTAGCCTAAGCTTAGGGGTGCCGTAGCCTAAGCCTAGGGGTGCCCTAGCCTAAGCCTAGGGGTGCCCTAGAGTTAGGCAAGGGGAGCCCTAGCCTTAGCCTAAGCCTAGGGGTGCCCTAGCCTAAGCCTAATGGTGCCCTATACTAAGCCTAGGGGTGCCCTAGCCTAAGCCTAGGGGTGCCCTAGCCTTAGGCTAGGGGAGCCCTAACCTTAGCCTAAGCCTAAGGGTGCCCTAGCACAAGCCTAGGGGTGCCCTAGCCTAAGCCTAGGGGTGCCCTACCCTAAGCCTAGGGGTGCCCTAGCCTAAGCCTAGGGGTGCCCTAGCCTTAGGCTAGCTGAGCCCTAGCCTTAGCCTAAGCCTAGGGGTGCCCTAGCCTAAGCTTAGGGGTGCCCTAGCCTAAGCCAAGGGGTGCCCTAGCCTAAACCAAGGGGTGACCTAGCCAAAGCCTAGGGGTGCCCTCGCCTTAGGCTAGGGGAGCCCTACCCTTAGCCTAAGCCTAGGGGTGCCCTAGCCTAAGCCTAGGGGTGCCCTAGCCTAAGCCTAGGGGTGCCCTAGCCTAAGCCTAGGGGTGCCCGAACCTAAGCCTAGGGGTGCCCTAGCCTAAGCCTTGGGGTGTCCTAGCCTTAGGCTAGGGGAGTCCTAGCCTTATCCTAAGCCTAGGGGTGCCCTAGCCTAAGCCTAGGGGTGCCCTAGCCTAAGCCTAGGTGTACCCTAGCCTTAGGCTGTGGGAGTCCTCACCTTAGCCGGATCCTTGGGGTGCCCTAGCCTAAGCCTAGGCGTGCCCTAGTCATAGGCTAGGGGAGCCCTCGCCTTAGCCTAAGTTTAGGGGTGCCCTAGCGTAAGCTTAGGGGTTCCCTAGCCTAAGCCTAGGGGTGCCCTAGCATAAGCCTAGGGGTGCCCTAGCCTGAGCCTAGGGGTGCCCTAGCCTGAGCCTACGGGTGCCCTAGCCTGAGGCTAGGGGAGCCCTAGGCTTAGTCTACCTAGGATTGCCCTAGCCTAAGCCAAGGGGTGCCATAGCCTGAGTCTTGTGGTGCCCTAGCCTGAGGCTAGAGGAGCCGTAGCCTTAGCCTAACCCTAGGGGTGCCATAGGCTAAGTCTAGGGATGCCCTAGACTGAGCCTAGGGGTGCCCTAGCCTTAAGCTAGGGGAGCCCTACACATAGCCTAAGCCTAGGGCTGCCCTAGCCTAAGCCTAGGGGTGCCCTAGCCAAAGCCTAGGGGAGCCCTAGCCTAAGCCTAGGGGTGCCTTAGCCTTAGCCTAGGGGTCCCCTCGCATTAGCCTAAGCCTAGGGGAGCCCTAACCTAAGCCTAGGGGTCCCTTAGCCTAAACCTAGGGGTCCCTTAGCCTTAGCCTAAGCCTAGGTGTGCCTTCGGCTGAGCCTAGGTGTGCCCTAGCCTAAGCCTAGGGGTGCCTTAGCCTAAGCCTAGGGGTCCCCTAGCCTTAGTCTAAGCCTAGGGGTGCCCTAGCCTAAGGCTAGGGGTGCCCTAGCCTAAGCCTCGGGGTGCCTTAGCCTAAGCCTAGGGGTCCCCTCGCATTAGCCTAAGCCTAGTGGTTCCCTAGCATTAGCGTAAGCCTAGGGGTGCACTAGCCTAAGCCTATGGGTGCCCTAGCCTAAGCCTAGGGGTGCCCTAGCCATAGGCTAGGGGAGCCCTAGCCTTAGCCTAATCTTAGGGGTGCCCTAGCCTAAGCTTAGGGGTTTCCTAGCCTAAGCCTAGGGGTGCCCTAGCATAAGCCTAGGGGTGCCCTAGCCTGAGCCTAGGGGTGCCCTAGCCTGAGCCTAGGGGTGCCCTAGCCTGAGCCTACGGGTGCCCTAGCCTGAGGATAGGGGAGCCCTAGCCTTAGTCTAGCCTAGGATTGCCCTAGCCTAAGCCTAGGGGTGCCATAGCCTGAGTCTTGTGGTGCACTAGCCTGAGTCCAGAGGAGCCGTAGCCTTAGCCTAAGCCTAGGGGTTCCCTAGCCTAAGCCTAGGGGAGCCCTAGCCTTAGCCTAAGCCTAGGGGTGCCATAGCCTAAGCCTAGGGATGCCCTAGACTGAGCCTAGGGGTGCCCTAGCCTTATGCTAGGGGAGCCCTATCCTTAGCCTAAACCAAGGGGTGCCCTAGCCTAAGCCTAGGGTTGCCGTATCCTGAGCCTAGGGGTGCTCTAGCCTTAGCCTAGGGGTGCCCTAGCCTAAGCCTAGGGGTGCCTTAGCCTAAGCCTAGGGGTCCCCTAGCCTTAGTCTAAGCCTAGTGGTGCCTTAGCCTAAGCCTAGGGGTCCCCTAGCATTACCCTAAGCCTAGGGGTGCCCTAACATAAGCCTAGGGGTCCCTCAGCCTAAACCTAGGGGTCCCTTAGCCTTACCTTAAGTCTAGGTGTGCCTTAGGCTGAGCCTAGGGGTGCCGTAGCCTTAGCCTAGGGGTGCCCTAGCCTGAGCCCAGGGGAGCCCTAGCTTTAGCCTAAACTTAGGGGTGCCCTAGCCTAAGCCTAGGGGTGCCTTAGCCTAAGTCTAGTGGTCCCCTAGCCTTAGCCTAAGCCTAGGGGTGCCCTAGCCTAAGCCTATGGGTGCCCTAGCCATAGGCTAGCGGAGCCCTAGCCTTAGCCTAAGCTTAGGGGTGCCCTAGCCTAAGCTTAGGCGTTCCCTAGCCTAAGCCTAGGGGTGCCCTAGCATAAGCCTAGGGGTGCCCTAGCCTGAGTCTAGGGGTGCCCTAGCCTGAGCCTACAGGTGCCCTAGCCTGAGGCTAGGGGAGCCGTAGCCTTAGTCTAGCCTAGCATTGCCCTAGCCTAAGCCTAGGGGTGCCATAGCCTGAGTCTTGTGGTGCACTAGCCTGAGGCTAGGGAGCCGTAGCCTTAGCCTAAGCCTAGGGGTGCCCTATCCTAAGCCTAGGGGTTCCCTAGCCTAAGCCTAGGGGTGCCCTAGCCTAAGCCTACGGGTGCCCTCGCCTTAGGCTAGGGGAGCCCTAGCCTTAGCCTAAGCCTAGGGGTGCCCTAGCCTAAGCCTAGGGGTGCCCTAGCCTAAGCCTAGGGGTGCCCTAGCCTAAGCCTAGGGGTGCCCTAGCCTAAGCCTAGGGGTGCCCTAGCCTAAGCCTAGGGGTGCCATAGCCTAAGCCTAGGGATGCCCTAGACTGAGCCTAGGGGTGCCCTAGCCTTAGGCTACGGGAGCCCTACACATAGCTTAAGCCTAGGGCTGCCCTAGCCTAAGCCTAGGGGTGCCCTAGCGTAAGCCTAGGAGAGCCCTAACCTAAGCCTAGGGGTGCCCTAGCCTAAGCTTAGGGGTGCCCTAGCCTAAGCCTAGTGGTGCCCAAGCCTTAGGCTAGGGGAGCCCTAGCCTTAGCCTAAGCCTACGGGTGCCTTAGCTTAAGCCTAGGAGAGCCCTAACCTAAGGCTAGGGGTGCCCTAGCCTAAGCTTAGGGGTGCCCTAGCCTAAGCCTAGGGGTGCCCTAGCCTTAGGCTAGGGGAGACCTAGCCTTAGCCTAAGCCTATGGGTGCCCTAGCCTCAGCCTAGGGGTGCCCTAACCTAAGCCTAGGGGTGCCCTAGCCTAAGTCTAGGGGTGCCCTAGCCTAAGCCTAGGGGTGCCCTAGAATAAGCCTAGAGGTGTCCTAGCCTAAGCCTAGGGGTGCCCTAGCCTTAGGCTAGGAGAGCCCTAGCCTTAGCCTAAGCCTAGGGGTGCCCTAGCCTAAGCCTAATGGTGCCCTATACTAAGCCTAGGGGTCCCCTAGCCTAAGCCTAGGGGTGCCCTAGCCTTAGGCTAGGGGATCCCTAACCTTAGCCTAAGCTTAGGGGTGCCCTAGCACAAGCCTAGGGGTGCCCTAGCCTAAGTCTAAGGGTGCCCTATCCTTAGCCTAGGGGTGCCCTAGCCTAAGCTTGGATGTGCCCTAGCCTAAGCCTAGGGTGCCCTACCCTAAGCCTAGGGGTGCCCTAGCCTAAGCCTAGGGGTGCCCTAGCCTTAGGCTAGCTGAGCCCTTGCCTTAGCCTAAGCCTAGGGGTGCCCTAGCCTAAGCTTAGGGGTGCCCTAGCCTGAGCCAAGGGGTGACCTAGCCTAAGCCTGGGGTGCCCTAGCCTTAGGCTAGGGGAGCCCTAGCCTTATCCTAAGCCTAGGGGTGCCCTAGCCTAAGCCTAGGGGTGCCCTAGCCTAAGCCTAGGGGTGCCCTAGCCTAAGTCTAGGGGTGCCCGAACCTAAGCCTAGGGGTGCCCTAGCCTAAGCCTAGGGTGCCCTAGCCATAGGCTAGGGGAGCCCTAGCTTTAGCCTAAGCTTAGGGGTGCCCTAGCCTAAGCTTAGGGGTTCCCTAGCCTAAGCCTAGGGGTGCCCTAGCATAAGCCTAGGGGTGCCCTAGCCTGAGCCTCGGGGTGCCCTAGCCTGAGCCTACAGTGCCCTAGCCTGAGGCTAGGGGAGCCCTAGCCTTAGTCTAGCCTAGGATTGCCCTAGCCTAAGCCTAGGGGTGCCATAGCCTGAGTCTTATGGTGCACTAGCCAGAGGCTAGAGGAGCCGTAGCCTTAGCCTAAGCCTAGGGGTGCCCTAGCCTAAGCCTAGGGGTGCTCTAGCCTAAGCCTACGTGTGCCCTCGCCTTAGGCTAGGGGAGCCCTAGCTTAGCCTAAGCCTAGGGCTGCCTTAGCCTAAGCCTAGGGGTGCCCTAGCCTAAGCCTAGGGGAGCCCTAGCCTAAGCCTAGGGGTGCCCTAGCCTAAGCTTAGGGGTGACCTAGCCTGAGCCTAGGGGTGCCCTAGCCTTAGGATTGGGGAGCCCTAGCCTTAGCCTAAGCCTAGGGGTGC
Organism: Tenrec ecaudatus; assembly: GCF_050624435.1. Lineage (NCBI taxonomy): Eukaryota > Metazoa > Chordata > Mammalia > Afrosoricida > Tenrecidae > Tenrec > Tenrec ecaudatus. Next base: position 585,435 of record NW_027459469.1, read on the forward strand.
CCTAGCCTAAGACTAGGGGTGCCCTAGCCTAAGCTTAGGGGTGCCCTAGCCTAAGCCTAGGGGTCCCCTAGCCTAACGCTAGGGGTGCCCTAGCCTTAGGCTAGGGGAGCCCTAGCCTTAGCCTAATCCTAGGGGTGCCCTAGCCTAAGCCTAGGAGTGCCCTAGCCTAAGGCTAGGGGTGCCCTAGCCTTAGGCTAGGGGAGCCCTAGCCTTAGCCTAAGCCAAGGGGTGCCCTAGCCTAAGCCTAGGGGTGCCCTAGCCTAAGCCTAGGGGTGCCCTAGCTTAAGCCTAGGGGTGCCCTAGTCTAAGCTTAAGAGTGCCCTAGCCTGAGACTAGGGTAGCCCTAGCCTTAGCCTAAGCCTAGGGCTGCCCTAGCCTAAGCCTAGGGGTGCCCTAGCCTAAGCCTAGGGGTGCCCTAGCCTAAGCCTAGGGGTTCCCTAGCCTTAGGGTAGGGGAGCCCTATCCTTAGCCTAAACCAAGGGGTGCCCTAGCCTAAGCCAAGGGGTGCCGAAGCCTGAGTCTTTTGGTGCCCTAGCCTGAGGCTAGAGGAGCCATAGCCTTAGCCTAACCCTAGGGGTGCCATAGCCTAAGCCTAGGGATGCCCTAGACTGAGCCTAGGGGTGCCCTAGCCTTAGGCTAGGGGAGCCCTACACATAGCCTAAGCCTAGGGCTGCCCTAGCCTAAGCCTAGGGGTGCCCTAGCCAAAGCCTAGAGGAGCCCTAGCCTAAGCCTAGGGGTGCCTTAGCCTAAGCCTAGGGGTTCCCTCGCATTAGCCTAAGCCTAGGGGAGCCCTAACCTTAGCCTAGGGGTCCCTTAGCCTATACCTAGGTTTCCCTTAGCCTTAGCCTAAGCCTAGGTGTGCCTTCGGCTGAGCCTAGGGGTGCCCTAGCCTAAGCCTAGGGGTGCCTTAGCCTAAGCCTAGGGGTCCCCTAGCCTTAGTCTAAGCCTAGGTGTGCCCTAGCCTAAGGCTAGGGGTGCCCTAGCCTAAGCATCGGGGTGCCTTAGCCTAAGCCTAGGGGTCCCCTCGCATTAGCCTAAGCCTAGGGGAGCCCTAACCTAAGCCTAGGGGTCCCTTAGCCTAAGCCTAGTGGTCCCCTAGCATTAGCCTAAGTCTAGGGGTGCAGTAGCCTAAGCCTATGGGTGCCCTAGCCTAAGCCTTGGGGTGCCCTAGCCATAGGCTAGGGGAGCCCTAGCCTTAGCCTAAGCTTAGGGGTGCCCTAGCCTAAGCTTTGGGGTTCCCTAGCCTAAGCCTAGGGGTGCCCTAGCATAAGCCTAGGGGTGCCCTAGCCTAAGGCTAGGGGTGCCCTAGCCTAAGCCTAGGGGTGCCATAGCCTGAGTCTTGTGGTGCACTAGCCTGAGTCCAGAGGAGCCGTAGCCTTAGCCTAAGCCTAGGGGTGCCCTAGCCGAAGCCTAGGGGTTCCCTAGCCTAAGCCTAGGGGAGGCCTAGCCTAAGCCTACGGGTGCCCTCGCCTTAGGCTAGGGGAGCCCTAGCCTTAGCCTAAGCCTAGGGGTGCCATAGCCTAAGCCTAGGGATGCCCTAGACTGAGCCTAGGGGTGCCCTAGCCTTATGCTAGGGGAGCCCTATCCTTAGCCTAAACCAAGGGGTGCCCTAGCCTAAGCCTAGGGTTGCCGTATCCTGAGCCTAGGGGTGCTCTAGCCTTAGCCTAGGGGTGCCCTAGCCTAAGCCTAGGGGTGCCTTAGCCTAAGCCTAGGGGTCCCCTAGCATTAGCCTAAGCCTAGGGGTGCCCTAACCTAAGCCTAGGGGTCCCTCAGCCTAAACCTAGGGGTCCCTTAGCCTTACCTTAAGTCTAGGTGTGCCTTAGGCTGAGCCAAGGGGTGCCGTAGCCTTAGCCTACGGGTGCCCTAGCCTGAGCCCAGGGGAGCCCTAGCTTTAGCCTAAACTTAGGGGTGCCCTAGCCTAAGCCTAGGGGTGCCTTAGCCTAAGTCTAGTGGTCCCCTAGCCCTAGCCTAAGCCTAGGGGTGCCCTAGCCTAAGCCTATGGGTGCCCTAGCCATAGGCTAGCGGAGCCCTAGCCTTAGCCTAAGCTTAGGGGTGCCCTAGCCTAAGCTTAGGGGTTCCCTAGCCTAAGCCTAGGGGTGCCCTAGCATAAGCCTAGGGGTGCCCTAGCCTGAGTCTAGGGGTGCCCTAGCCTGAGCCTACAGGTGCCCTAGCCTGAGGCTAGGGGAGCCGTAGCCTTAGTCTAGCCTAGCATTGCCCTAGCCTAAGCCTAGGGGTGCCATAGCCTGAGTCTTGTGGTGCACTAGGCTGAGGCTAGGGAGCCGTAGCCTTAGCCTAAGCCTAGGGGTGCCCTATCCTAAGCCTAGGCGTTCCCTAGCCTAAGCCTAGGGGTGCCCTAGCCTAAGCCTACGGGTGCCCTCGCCTTAGGCTACGGGAGCCCTAGACATAGCTTAAGCCTAGGGCTGCCCTAGCCTAAGCCTAGGGGTGCCCTAGCGTAAGCCTAGGAGAGCCCTAACCTAAGCCTAGGGGTGCCCTAGCCTAAGCTTAGGGGTGCCCTAGCCTAAGCCTAGTGGTGCCCAAGCCTTAGACTAGGGGAGCCCTAGCCTTAGCCTAAGCCTAGGGGTGCCCTAGCCTAAGCCTAGGAGTGCCTTTGCCAAACCTAGGGGTGCCCTAGCCTTAGGATAGGGGAGCCCTAGCCTTAGCCTAAGCCTACGGGTGCCTTAGCTTAAGCCTAGGAGAGCCCTAACCTAAGGCTAGGGGTGCCCTAGCCTATGCTTAGGGGTGCCCTAGCCTAAGCCTAGGGGTGCCCTAGCCTAAGTCTAGGGGTGCCGCAGCCTAAGCCTAGGGGTGCCCTAGAATAAGCATAGGGGTGCCCTAGCCTAAGCCTAGGGGTGCCCTAGCCTTAGGCTAGGGGAGCCCTAGCCTTAGCCTAAGCCTAGGGGTGCCCTAGCCTAAGCCTAATGGTGCCCTATACTAAGCCTAGGGGTGCCCTAGCCTAAGCCTAGGGGTGCCCTAGCCTTAGGCTAGGGGAGCCCTAACCTTAGCCTAAGCCTAGGGGTGCCCTAGCACAAGCCTAGGGGTGCCCTAGCCTAAGCCTAAGGGTGCCCTATCCTTAGCCTAGGGGTGCCTGAACCTAAGCCTAGGGGTGCCCTAGCCTAAGCCTAAGGGTTCCCTAGCCATAGGCTAGGGGAGCCCTAGCCTTAGCCTAAGCTTAGGGGTGCCCTAGCCTAAGCTTAGGGGTTCCCTAGCCTAAGCCTAGGGGTGCCCTAGCATAAGCCTAGGGGTGCCCTAGCCTGAGCCTCGGGGTGCCCTAGCCTGAGCCTACAGTGCCCTAGCCTGAGGCTAGGGGAGCCCTAGCCTTAGTCTAGCCTAGGATTGCCCTAGCCTTAGCCTAGGGGTGCCATAGCCTGAGTCTTATGGTGCACTAGCCAGAGGCTAGAGGAGCCGTAGCCTTAGCCAAAGCCTAGGGGTGCCCTAGCCTAAGCCTAGGGGTGCTCTAGCCTAAGCCTACGTGTGCCCTCGCCTTAGGCTAGGGGAGCCCTAGCCTTAGCCTAAGCCTAGGGCTGCCTTAGCCTAAGCCTAGGGGTGCCCTAGCCTAAGCCTAGGGGAGCCCTAGCCTAAGCCTAGGGGTGCCCTAGCCTAAGCTTAGGGGTGCCCTAGCCTGAGCCTAGGGGTGCCCTAGCCTTAGGCTTGGGGAGCCCTAGCCTTAGCCTAAGCCTAGGGGTGCCCTAGCCTAAGACTAGGGGTGCCCTAGAATAAGCTTAGGGGTGCCCTAGCCTAAGCCTAGGGGTCCCCTAGCCTAACGCTAGGGGTGCCCTAGCCTTAGGCTAGGGGAGCCCTAGCCTTAGCCTAATCCTAGGGGTGCCCTAGCCTAAGCCTAGGAGTGCCCTAGCATAAGGCTAGGGGTGCCCTAGCCTTAGGCTAGGGGAGCCCTAGCCTTAGCCTAAGCCTAGGGGTGCCCTAGCCTAAGCCTAGGGGTGCCCTAGCCTAAGCCTAGGGGTGCCCTAGCCTAAGCCTAGGGGTGCCCTAGTCTAAGCTTAAGAGTGCCCTAGCCTTAGACTAGGGTAGCCCTAGCCTTAGCCTAAGCCTAGGGCTGCCCTAGCCTAAGCCTAGGGGTGCCCTAGCCTAAGCCTAGGGGTGCCCTAGCCTTAGGGTAGGGGAGCCCTATCCTTAGCCTAAACCAAGGGGTGCCCTAGCCTAAGCCAAGGGGTGCCGAAGCCTGAGTCTTGTGGTGCCCTAGCCTGAGGCTAGAGGAGCCATAGCCTTAGCCTAACCCTAGGGGTGCCATAGCCTAAGCCTAGGGATGCCCTAGACTGAGCCTAGGGGTGCCCTAGCCTTAGGCTAGGGGAGCCCTACACATAGCCTAAGCCTAGGGCTGCCCTAGCCTAAGCCTAGGGGTGCCCTAGCCAAAGCCTAGGGGAGCCCTAGCCTAAGCCTAGGGGTCCCCTCGCATTAGCCTAAGCCTAGGGGAGCCCTAACCTAAGCCTAGGGGTCCCTTAGCCTAAACCTAGGGGTCCCTTAGCCTTAGCCTAAGCCTAGGTGTGCCTTCGGCTGAGCCTAGGGGTGCCCTAGCCTAAGCCTAGGGGTGCCTTAGCCTAAGCCTAGGGGTCCCCTAGCCTTAGTCTAAGCCTAGGTGTGCCCTAGCCTAAGGCTAGGGGTGCCCTAGCCTAAGCCTCGGGGTGCCTTAGCTTAAGCCTAGGGGTCCCCTCGCATTAGCCTAAGCCTAGGGGAGCCCTAACATAAGCCTAGGGATCCCTTAGCCTAAGCCTAGTGGTCCCCTAGCATTAGCCTAAGCCTAGGGGTGCACTAGCCTAAGCCTATGGGTGCCCTAGCCTAAGCCTAGGGGTGCCCTAGCCATAGGCTAGGGGAGCCCTAGCCTTAGCCTAAGCTTAGGGGTGCCCTAGCCTAAGCTTAGGGGTTGCCTAGCCTAAGACTAGGGGTGCCCTAGCATAAGCCTAGGGGTGCCCTAGCCTGAGCCTAGGGGTGGCCTAGCCTGAGCCTACGGGTGCCCTAGCCTGAGGATAGGGGAGCCCTAGCCTTAGTCTAGCCTAAGATTGCCCTAGCCTAAGCCTAGGGGTGCCATAGCCTGAGTCTTGTGGTGCACTAGCCTGAGTCCAGAGGAGCCGTAGCCTTAGCCTAAGCCTAGGGGTGCCCTAGCCTAAGCCTAGGGGTTCCCTAGCCTAAGCCTAGGGGAGGCCTAGCCTAAGCCTACGGGTGCCCTCGCCTTAGGCTAGGGGAGCCCTAGCCTTAGCCTAAGCCTAGGGGTGCCATAGCCTAAGCCTAGGGATGCCCTAGACTGAGCCTAGGGGTGCCCTAGCCTTATGCTAGGGGAGCCCTATCCTTAGCCTAAACCAAGGGGTGCCCTAGCCTAAGCCTAGGGTTGCCGTATCCTGAGCCTAGGGGTGCTCTAGCCTTAGCCTAGGGGTGCCCTAGCCTAAGCCTAGGGGTGCCTTAGCCTAAGCCTAGGGGTCCCCTAGCCTTAGTCTAAGCCTAATGGTGCCTTAGCCTAAGCCTAGGGGTCCCCTAGCATTAGCCTAAGTCTAGGGGTGCCCTAACCTAAGCCTAGGGGTCCCTCAGCCTAAACCTAGGGGTCCCTTAGCCTTACCTTAAGTCTAGGTGTGCCTTAGGCTGAGCCTAGGGGTGCCGTAGCCTTAGCCTAGGGGTGCCCTAGCCTGAGCCCAGGGGAGCCCTAGCTTTAGCCTAAACTTAGGGGTGCCCTAGCCTAAGCCTAGGGGTGCCTTAGCCTAAGTCTAGTGGTCCCCTAGCCTTAGCCTAAGCCTAGGGGTGCCCTAGCCTAAGCCTATGGGTGCCCTAGCCTACGCCTAGGGGTGCCCTAGCCATAGGCTAGCGGAGCCCTAGCCTTAGCCTAAGCTTAGGGGTGCCCTAGCCTAAGCTTAGGGGTTCCCTAGCCTAAGCCTAGGGGTGCCCTAGCATAAGCCTAGGGGTGCCCTAGCCTGAGTCTAGGGGTGCCCTAGCCTGAGCCTACAGGTGCCCTAGCCTGAGGCTAGGGGAGCCGTAGCCTTAGTCTAGCCTAGCATTGCCCTAGCCTAAGCCTAGGGGTGCCATAGCCTGAGTCATGTGGTGCACTAGCCTGAGGCTAGGGAGCCGTAGCCTTAGCCTAAGCCTAGGGGTGCACTATCCTAAGCCTAGGGGTTCCCTAGCCTAAGCCTAGGGGTGCCCTAGCCTAAGCCTACGGGTGCCCTCGCCTTAGGCTAGGGGAGCCCTAGCCTTAGCCTAAGCCTAGGGGTGCCATAGCCTAAGCCTAGGGATGCCCTAGACTGAGCCTACGGGTGCCCTAGCCTTAGGCTACGGGAGCCCTAGACATAGCTTAAGCCTAGGGCTGCCCTAGCCTAAGCCTAGGGGTGCCCTAGCGTAAGCCTAGGAGAGCCCTAACCTAAGCCTAGGGGTGCCCTAGCCTAAGCTTAGGGGTGCCCTAGCCTAAGCCTAGTGGTGCCCAAGCCTTAGGCTAGGGGAGCCCTAGCCTTAGCCTAAGCCTAGGGGTGCCCTAGCCTAAGCCTAGGAGTGCCTTTGCCAAACCTAGGGGTGCCCTAGCCTTAGGATAGGGGAGCCCTAGCCTTAGCGTAAGCCTACGGGTGCCTTAGCTTAAGACTAGGAGAGCCCTAACCTAAGGCTAGGGGTGCCCTAGCCTAAACTTAGGGGTGCCCTAGCCTAAGCCTAGGGGTGCCCTAGCCTAAGTCTAGGGGTGCCGTAGCCTAAGCCTAGGGGTGCCCTAGAATAAGCCTAGGGGTGCCCTAGCCTAAGCCTAGGGGTGCCCTAGCCTTAGGCTTGGGGAGCCCTAGCCTTAGCCTAAGCCTAGGGGTGCCCTAGCCTAAGCCTAATGGTGCCCTATACTAAGCCTAGGGGTGCCCTAGCCTAAGCCTAGGGGTGCCCTAGCCTTAGGCTAGGGGAGCCCTAACCTTAGCCTAAGCCTAGGGGTGCCCTAGCACAAGCCTAGGGGTGCCCTAGCCTAAGCCTAAGGGTGCCCTATCCTTAGCCTAGGGGTGCCCTAGCCTAAGCCTAGATGTGCCCTAGCCTAAGCCTAGGGGTGCCCTACCCTAAGCCTAGGGGTGCCCTAGCCTTAGACTAGGGGAGCCCTAGCCTTATCCTAAGCCTAGGGGTGCCCTAGCCTAAGCCTAGGGGTGCCCTAGCCTAAGCCTAGGGGTGCCCTAGCCTAAGCCTAGGGGTGCCTGAACCTAAGCCTAGGGGTGCCCTAGCCTAAGCCTAGGGGTGCCCTAGCCATAGGCTAGGGGAGCCCTAGCCTTAGCCTAAGCTTAGGGGTGCCCTAGCCTAAGCTTAGGAGTTCCCTAGCCTAAGCCTAGGGGTGCCCTAGCATAAGCCTAGGGGTGCCCTAGCCTGAGCTTCGGGGTGCCCTAGCCTGAGCCTACAGTGCCCTAGCCTGAGGCTAGGGGAGCCCTAGCCTTAGTCTAGCCTAGGATTGCCCTAGCCTTAGCCTAGGGGTGCCATAGCCTGAGTCTTATGGTGCACTAGCCAGAGGCTAGAGGAGCCGTAGCCTTAGCCTAAGCCTAGGGGTGCCCTAGCCTAAGCCTAGGGGTGCTCTAGCCTAAGCCTACGTGTGCCCTCGCCTTAGGCTAGGGGAGCCCCAGCCTTAGCGTAAGCCTAGGGCTGCCTTAGCCTAAGCCTAGGGGTGCCCTAGCCTAAGCCTAGGGGAGCCCTAGCCTAAGCCTAGGGGTGCCCTAGCCTAAGCTTAGGGGTGCCCTAGCCTGAGCCTAGGGGTGCCCTAGCCTTAGGCTTGGGGAGCCCTAGCCTTAGCCTAAGCCTAGGGGTGCCCTAGCCTAAGACTAGGGGTGCCCTAGCATAAGCCTAGGGGTGCCCTAGCCTGATTCTAGGGGTGCCCTAGCCTGAGCCTACAGGTGCCCTAGCCTGAGGCTAGGGGAGCCGTAGCCTTAGTCTAGCCTAGCATTGCCCTAGCCTAAGCCTAGGGGTGCCATAGCCTGAGTCTTGTGGTGCACTAGCCTGAGGCTAGGGAGCCGTAGCCTTAGCCTAAGCCTAGGGGTGCCCTATCCTAACCCTGGGGTTCCCTAGCCTAAACCTAGGGGTGCCCTAGCCTAAGCCTACGGGTGCCCTCGCCTTAGGCTAGGGGAGCCCTAGCCTTAGCCTAATCCTAGGGGTGCCATAGCCTAAGCCTAGGGATGCCCTAGACTGAGCCTAGGGGTGCCCTAGCCTTAGGCTACGGGAGCCCTAGACATAGCTTAAGCCTAGGGCTGCCCTAGCCTAAGCCTAGGGGTGCCCTAGCGTAAGCCTAGGAGAGCCCTAACCTAAGCCTAGGGGTGCCCTAGCCTAAGCTTAGGGGTGCCCTAGCCTAAGCCTAGTGGTGCCCAAGCCTTAGGCTAGGGGAGCCCTAGCCTTAGCCTAAGCCTAGGGGTGCCCTAGCCTAAGCCTAGGAGTGCCTTTGCCAAACCTAGGGGTGCCCTAGCCTTAGGATAGGGGAGCCCTAGCCTTAGCCTAAGCCTAGGGCTGCCTTAGGCTAAGCCTAGGGGTGCCCTAGCCTAAGCCTAGGGGAGCCCAAGCCTAAGCCTAGGGGTGCCCTAGCCTAAGACTAGGGGTGCCCTAGCCTAAGCTTAGGGGTGCCCTAGCCTAAGCCTAGGGGTCCCCTAGCCTAACGCTAGGGGTGCCCTAGCCTTAGTCTAGGGGAGCCCTAGCCTTAGCCTAATCCTAGGGGTGCCCTAGCCTAAGCCTAGGAGTGCCCTAGCCTAAGGCTAGGGGTGCCCTAGCCTTAGGCTAGGGGAGCCCTAGCCTTAGCCTAAGCCTAGGGGTGCCCTAGCCTACGCCTAGCGGTGCCCTAGCCTAAGCCTAGGGGTGCCCTAGCCTAAGCCTAGGGGTGCCCTAGTCTAAGCTTAAGAGTGCCCAAACCTTAGACTAGGGTAGCCCTAGCCTTAGCCTAAGCCTAGGGCTGCCCTAGCCTAAGCCTAGGGGTGCCCTTGCCTAAGCCTAGGGGTGCCCTAGCCTTAGGGTAGGGGAGCCCTATCCTTAGCCTAAACCAAGGGGTGCCCTAGCCTAAGCAAAGTGGTGCCGAAGCCTGAGTCTTGTGGTGCCCTAGCCTGAGGCTAGAGGAGCTATAGCCTTAGCCTAACCCTAGGGGTGCCATAGCCTAAGCCTAGGGATGCCCTAGACTGAGCCTATTGGTGCCCTAGCCTTAGGCTAGGGGAGCCCTACACATAGCCTAAGCCTAGGGCTGCCCTAGCCTAAGCCTAGGGGTGCCCTAGCCAAAGCCTAGGGGAGCCCTAGCCTAAGCCTAGGGGTGCCTTAGCCTAAGCCTAGGGGTCCCCTCGCATTAGCCTAAGCCTAGGGGAGCCCTAACCTAATCCTAGGGGTCCCTTAGCCTAAACCTAGGGGTCCCTTAGCCTTAGCCTAAGCCTAGGTGTGCCTTCGGCTGAGCCTAGGGGAGCCCTAGCCTAAGCCTAGGGGTGCCTTAGCCTAAGCCTAGGGGTCCCCTCGCATTAGCCTAAGCCTAGGGGAGCCCTAGCCTAAGCCTAGGGGTGCCTTAGCCTAAGCCTAGGGGTCCCCTCGCATTAGCCTAAGCCTAGGGGAGCCCTAACCTAAGCCTAGGGGTCCCTTAGCCTAAACCTAGGGGTCCCTTAGCCTTAGCCTAAGCCTAGGTGTGCCTTCGGCTGAGCCTAGGGGTGCCCTAGCCTAAGCCTAGGGGTGCCTTAGCCTAAGCCTAGGGGTCCCCTAGCCTTAGTGTAAGCCTAGGTGTGCCCTAGCCTAAGGCTAGGGGTGCCCTAGCCTAAGCCTCGGGGTGCCTTACCCTAAGCCTAGGGGTCCCCTCGCATTAGCCTAAGCCTAGGGGAGCCCTAACCTAAGCCTAAGGGTCCCTTAGCCTAAGCCTAGTGGTCCCCTAGCATTAGCCTAAGCCTAGGGGTGCACTAGCCTAAGCCTATGGGTGCCCTAGCCTAAGCCTAGGGGTGCCCTAGCCATAGGCTAGGGGAGCCCAAGCCTTAGCCTAAGCTTAGGGGTGCCCTAGCCTAAGCTTAGGGGTTCCCTAGCCTAAGCCTAGGGGTGCCCTAGCATAAGCCTAGGGGTGCCCTAGCCTGAGCCTAGGGGTGGCCTAGCCTGAGCCTGCGGGTGCCCTAGCCTGAGGATAGGGGAGCCCTAGCCTTAGTCTAGCCTAAGATTGCCCTAGCCTAAGCCTAGGGGTGCCATAGCCTGAGTCTTGTGGTGCACTAGCCTGAGTCCAGAGGAGCCGCAGCCTTAGCCTAAGCCTAGGGGTGCCCTAGCCTAAGCCTAGGGGTTCCCTAGCCTAAGCCTAGGGGAGGCCTAGCCTAAGCCTACGGGTGCCCTCGCCTTAGGCTAGGGGAGCCCTAGCCTTAGCCTAAGCCTAGGGGTGCCATAGCCTAAGCCTAGGGATGCCCTAGACTGAGCCTAGGGGTGCCCTAGCCTTATGCTAGGGGAGCCCTATCCTTAGCCTAAACCAAGGGGTGCCCTAGCCTAAGCCTAGGGTTGCCGTATCCTGAACCTAGGGGTGCTCTAGCCTTAGCCTAGGGGTGCCCTAGCCTAAGCCTAGGGGTGCCTTAGCCTAAGCCTAGGGGTCCCCTAGCCTTAGTCTAAGCCTAGTGGTGCCTTAGCCTAAGCCTAGGGGTCCCCTAGCATTAGCCTAAGCCTAGGGGTGCCCTAACCTAAGCCTAGGGGTCCCTCAGCCTAAACCTAGGGGTCCCTTAGCCTTACCTTAAGTCTAGGTGTGCCTTACGCTGAGCCTAGGGGTGCCGTAGCCTTAGCCTAGGGGTGCCCTAGCCTGAGCCCAGGGGAGCCCTAGCTTTAGCCTAAACTTAGGGGTGCCCTAGCCTAAGCCTAGGGGTGCCTTAGCCTAAGTCTAGTGGTCCCCTAGCCTTAGCCTAAGCCTAGGGGTGCCCTAGCCTAAGCCTATGGGTGCCCTAGCCTAAGCCTAGGGGTGCCCTAGCCATAGGCTAGCGGAGCCCTAGCCTTAGCCTAAGCTTAGGGGTGCCCTAGCCTTAGGCTAGGGGAGACCTAGCCTTAGCCTAAGCCTATGGGTGCCCTAGCCTCAGCCTAGGGGTGCCCTAGCCTAAGCCTAGGGGTGCCCTAGCCTAAGCCTAGGGGTGCCCTAGCCTAAGCCTAGGGGTGCCCTAGCCTAAGCCTAGATGTGCCCTAGCCTAAGCCTAGGGGTGCCCTACCCTAAGCCTAGGGGTGCCCTAGCCTAAGCCTAGGGGTGTCCTACCCTTAGGCTAGCTGAGCCCTAGCCTTAGCCTAAGCCTAGGGGTGCCCTAGCCTAAGCTTAGGGGTGCCCTAGCCTGAGCCAAGGGGTGACCTATCCTAAGCCTAGGGGTGCCCTAGCCTTAGGCTAGGGGAGCCCTAGCCTTATCCTAAGCCTAGGGCTGCCCTAGCCTAAGCCTAGGGGTGCCCTAGCCTAAGACTAGGGGTGCCCTAGCCTAAGCCTAGGGGTGCCCGAACCTAAGCCTAGGGGAGCCCTAGCCTTAGCCTAAGCGTAGTGGTGCCCTAGCCTAAGCCTAGGGGTGCCCTAGCCTAAGCCTAGGGGTGCCCTGGACTAAGCCTAGGTGTGCCCTAGTCTTAGGCTAGGGGAGCCCTAGCCTTAGCCTAAGCCTAGGGGTGCCCTAGCCTAAGCCTAGGGGTGCCCTACCCTAAGCCTAGGGGTGTCCTAGCCTAAGCTTAGGGGTGCCCTAGCATAAGTTAGGGGTGCCCTAACCTAAGCCTAGGGGTGCCCTATGGTTAGGCAAGGGGAGCCCTAGCCTTAGCCTAAGCCTAGGGTTGCCCTAGCCTAAGCATAGGGGTGCCATAGCCAAAGCCTTGGGGTGCCCTAGCCTAAGCCTAGGGTGCCCTATCCTAAGCCTAGGGGTGCCCTAGCCTTAGGCTAGCTGAGCCCTAGCCTTAGCCTAAGCCTAGGGGTGCCCTAGCCTAAGCCTAGGGGTGCCCTAGCATAAGCCTAGGGGTGCCCTAGCCTGAGTCTAGGGGTGCCCTAGCCTGAGCCTACAGGTGCCCTAGCCTGAGGCTAGGGGAGCCGTAGCCTTAGTCTAGCCTAGCATTGCCCTAGCCCAAGCCTAGGGGTGCCATAGCCTGAGCCTTGTGGTGCACTAGCCTGAGGCTAGGGAGCCGTAGCCTTAGCCTAAACCTAGGGGTTCCCTAGCCTAAGCCAAGGGGTGCCCTAGCCTAAGCCTACGGGTGCCCTCGCCTTAGGCTAGGGGAGCCCTAGCCTTAGCCTAAGCCTAGGGGTGCCATAGCCTAAGCCTAGGGATGCCCTAGACTGAGCCTAGGGGTGCCCTAGCCTTAGGCTACGGGAGCCCTAGACATAGCTTAAGCCTAGGGCTGCCCTAGCCTAAGCCTAGGGGTGCCCTAGCGTAAGCCTAGGAGAGCCCTAACCTAAGCCTAGGGGTGCCGTAGCCTAAGCTTAGGGGTGCCCTAGCCTAAGCCTAGTGGTGCCCAAGCCTTAGGCTAGGGGAGCCCTAGCCTTAGCCTAAGCCTAGGGGTGCCCTAGCCTAAGCCTAGGAGTGCCTTTGCCAAACCTAGGGGTGCCCTAGCCTTAGGATAGGGGAGCCCTAGCCTTAGCCTAAGCCTACGGGTGCGTTAGCTTAAGCCTAGGAGAGCCCTAACCTAAGCCTAGGGGTGCCTTAGCCTAAGCTTAGGGGTGCCCTAGCCTAAGCCTAGGGGTGCCCTAGCCTTAGGCTAGGGGAGACCTAGCCTTAGCCTAAGCCTAGGGGTGCCCTAGCACAAGCCTAGGGGTGCCCTAGCCTAAGCCTAGGGGTGCCCTAGCCTTAGCCTAGGGGTGCCCTAGCCTAAGCCTAGATGTGCCCTAGCCTAAGCCTAGGGGTGCCCTACCCTAAGCCTAGGGGTGCCCTAGCCTAAGCCTAGGGGTGTCCTAGCCTTAGGCTAGCTGAGCCCTAGCCTTAGCCTAAGCCTAGGGGTGCCCTAGCCTAAGCTTAGGGGTGCCCTAGCCTGAGCCAAGGGGTGACCTATCCTAAGCCTAGGGGTGCCCTAGCCTTAGGCTAGGGGAGCCCTAGCCTTATCCTAAGCCTAGGGGTGCCCTAGCCTAAGCCTAGGGGTGCCCTAGCCTAAGACTAGGGGTGCCCTAGCCTAAGCCTAGGGGTGCCCGAACCTAAGCCTAGGGGAGCCCTAACCTTAGCCTAAGCGTAGTGGTGCCCTAGCCTAAGCCTAGGGGTGCCCTAGCGTAAGCCTAGGGGTGCCCTGGACTAAGCCTAGGTGTGCCCTAGTCTTAGGCTAGGGGAGCCCTAGCCTTAGCCTAAGCCTAGGGGTGCCCTAGCCTAAGCCTAGGGGTGCCCTAGCCTAAGCCTAGGAGTGCCCAAGCCTAAGCCTAGGGGTGCCCTAGCCTAAGCCTAGGGGTGCCATGGCCTAAGACTAGGGGAGCCCTAGCCTTAGCCTTAGCCTAGGGGTGTCCTAGCCTAAGCCTAGGGGTACCCTAGCCTTAGGCAAGGGGAGCCCTAGCCTAAGCTTAAGCCTAGGGGTGCCCAACCTGCCTAAGCCTAGGGGTGCCCTATCCTAAGCCTAGGGGTGCCCTAGCCTTAGGCTAGGGGAGCCCTAGCCTTAGCCTAAGCGTAGGGGTGCCCTAGCCTAAGCCTAGGGGTGCCCTAGGGTTAGGCAAGGGGAGCCCTAGCCTTAGCCTAAGCCTAGGGGTGCCCTAGCCTAAGCCTAGGGATGCCATAGCCTAAGCCTTGGGGTGCCCTAGCCTAAGTTTAGGGGTGCTCTAGCCTAAGCCTACCGGTGCCCTAGCCTAAGCCTAGGGGTGCCCTAGCCTAAGCCTAGGGGTGCCCTAGCCTTAGGCTAGGGGGCCCTAGCTTTAGCCTAAGCCTAGGGGTGCCCTAGACTAAGACTAGGGGTGTCCTAGCCTAAGCTTAGGGGTGCCCTAGCATAAGCCTAGGGGTGCCCTAACCTAAGCCTAGGGTGCCCTAGGGTTAGGCAAGGGGAGCCCTAGCCTTAGCCTAAGCCTAGGGGTGCCCTAGCCTAAGCCTAGGGGTGCCATAGCCAAAGCCTTGGGGTGCCCTAGCCTAAGCCTAGGGTGCCCTATCCTAAACCTAGGGGTGCCCTAGCCTTAGGCTAGCTGAGCCCTAGCCTTAGCCTAAGCCTAGGGGTGCCCTAGCCTAAGCCTAGGGGTACCCTAGGGTAAGGCACGGGGAGCCCTACCCTTAGTCTAAGCCTAGGGGTGCCCTAACCTAAGCCTAGGGGTGCCATAGCCTAAACCTTGGGGTGCCCTAGCCTAAGCCTAGGGGTGCCCTAGCCTAAGCCTAGATGTGCCCTAGCCTAAGCCTAGGAGTGCCCTACCCTAAGCCTCGGGGTGCCCTAGCCTAAGCCTAGGGGTGCCATAGCCAAAGCCTTGGGGTGCCCTAGCCTCAGCCTAGGGTGCCCTATCCTAAGCCTAGGGGTGCCCTAGCCTGAGCCTAGCTGAGCCCTAGCCTTAGACTAAGCCTAGGGGTGCCCTAACCTAAGCCTTGGGGTGCCCTATCCTAAGCCAAGGGGTGCCCTAGCCTAAACCTAGGGGTGCCCTAGCCTTAGGCTAGGGAAGCCCTAGACTTAGCCTAAGCCTAGGGGTGCCCTAGCCTTAGGCTAGGGGAGCCCTAGACTTAGCCTAAGCCTAGGGGTGCCCTAGCCTTAGGCTAGGGGAGCCCTAGCCTTAGCCTAAGCCTAGGGGTGCCCTAGCCTAAGACTAGGGGTGCCCTAGCCTAAGTTTAGGGGTGGCCTAGCGTAAGCCTAGGGGTGCCCTAGCCTAAGCCTAGGGGTGCCCTAGCCTAAGCCTAGGGGTGCCCGAACCTAAGGCTAGGGGTGCCCTAGCCAAAGCCTAGGGGTGTCCTAGCCTTAGGCTAGGGGAGTCCTAGCCTTATCCTAAGCCTAGGGGTGCGCTAGCCTAAGCCTAGGGGTGTCCTAGCCTCAGCCTAGGTGTACCCTAGCCTTAGGCTAGGGGAGTCCTCGCCTTAGCCGAAGCCTAGGGGTGCCCTAGCCTAAGCCTAGGGGTGCCCTAGCCTAAGCCTAGTGGTGCCCTAGCCTTAGGCTAGGGGAGCCCTAGCCTTAGCCTAAGCCTAGGGGTGCACTAGCCTAAGCCTAGGGGTGCCCTAGGGTTAGGCAAGGGGAGCCCTAGCCTTAGCCTAAGCCTAGGGGTGCCCTAGCCTAAGTTTAGGGGTGCCCTATCCTAAGCCTAGGGGTGCCCTAGCCTAAGTGTAGGGGTGCCCTAGCCTAAGCCTAGGGGTGCCCTAGCCTACGCCTAGGGGTGCCCTAGCCTAAGCCTAGTGGTGCCCTAGCCTTAGGCAAGGGGAGCCCTAGCCTTAGCCTAAGCCTAGGGGTTTCCTAGCCTAAGCCTAGGGGTGCCCTAGGGTTAGGCAAGGGGAGCCCTAGCCTTAGCCTAAGCCTAGGGGTGCCCTAGCCTAAGTTTAGGGGTGCCCTATCCTAAGCCTAGGGGTGCCCTAGCCTAAGTGTAGGGGTGCCCTAGCCTAAGCCTAGGGGTGCCCTAGCCTTAGGCTAGGGGGCCCTAGCCTTAGCCTAAGCCTAGGGGTGCCCTAGACTAAGCCTATGGGTGCCCTAGCCTAAGCGTAGGGGTGCCCTAGCCTAAGCCTAGGGGTGCCCTAGTCTAAGGCTAAGGGTGCCCTAGCCTTAGACTCGGGGATCCCTAGCCTTAGCCTAAGCCTTGGGGTGCCCTAGCCTAAGCCTAGGGGTGCCCTAGCCTAAGCCTTGGGGTGCCCTAGCCTAAGCCTAGGGGTGCCCTAGCCTTAGGCTAGGGGAGCCCTAGCCTTAGCCTAAACCTAGGGTGTCCCTAGACTAAGCCTATGGGTGCCCTAACCTTAGGCTAGGGGACCCCTAGCTTTAGCCTAAACTTAGGGGTGCCCTAGCATAAGCCTAGGGGTCACCTAGCCTACGCCTAGGGGTGCCTTAGCCTTAGGCTAGGGGATCCCTAGCCTTAGCCTAAGCCTAGAGGTTCCCAAGCATAAGTGTAGGGGTGCCCTAGCCTTAGCCTAGGGGTGCCCTAGCCTAAGCCTAGGGGTGCCTTAGACTAAGCCTAGGGGTCCCCTAGCCTTAGTCTAAGCCTAGGGTTGCCCTAGCCTAAGCTTAGGGGTGCCTTAGCCTTGGGCTAGCTGAGCCCTAGCCTTCGCCTAAGTCTAGGGGTGCCCTAGCCTAAGCCTAGGGGTGCCCTAGCCTAAGCCTAGGGGTGCCCTAGCCTACGCCTAGGGGTGCCCTAGCCTAAGCCTAGTGGTGCCCTAGCCTTAGGCTAGGGGAGCCCTAGCCTTCGCCTAAGCCTAGGGGTGCCCTAGCCTAAGCCTAGGGGTGCCCTAGCCTAAGCTTAGGGGTGCCCTAGCCTAAACCTAGGGGTGCCCTAGCCTAAGCCTAGTGATGCCCTAGTGTTAGGCAAGGGGAGCCCTAGCCTTAGCCTAAGCCTAGGGGTGCCCTAGCCTAAGTTTAGGGGTGCCCTAGCCTAAGCCTAGGGGTGCGATAGCCTAAGCCTAGGGGTGCCCAAACCTTAGGCTAGGGGTCCCTAGCCTTAGCCTAAGCCTAGGGGTGCCCTAGCCTAAAACATGGGGTGCCCTAGCCTAAGCTTAGGGGTGCCGTAGCCTAAGCCTAGGGGTGCCCTAGCCTAAGCCTAGCGGTGCCCTAGGGTTAGGAAAGGGGAGCCCTAGCCTTAGCCTAAGCCTAGGGGTGCCCTAGCCTAAGCCTAGGGGTGCCCTAGCCTAAGCCTAGGGGTGCCCTAGAATAAGCCTAGGGGTGCCCTAGCCTAAGCCTAGGGGTGCCCTAGCCTAAGCGTAGGGGTGCCCTAGGGTTAGGCAAGGGGAGCCCTAGCCTTAGCCTAAGCCTAGGGGTGCCTTAGCACAAGCCTAGAGGTGCCCTAGCCTAAGCATAGGGGTGCCCTAGCCTAAGACTAGGGGTGCCCTAGCCTAAGTTAGGGGTGCCCTAGCCTAAGCCTAGGCGTGCCCTAGCCTAAGCGTAGGGGTGCCCTAGGGTTAGGCAAGGGGAGCCCTAGCCTTAGCCTAAGCCTAGGGGTGCCCTAGCCTAAGTTTAGGGGTGCCCTAGCCTAAGCCTAGGGGTGCCCTAGCCTAAGCCTAGGGGTGCCCTAGCCTAAGCCTAGGGGTGCCCTAGCCTAAGCCTAATGGTGCCCTATACTAAGCCTAGGGGTGCCCTAGCCTAAGCCTAGGGGTGCTCTAGCCTTAGGCTAGGGGAGCCCTAACTTTAGCCTAAGCCTAGGGGTGCCTTAGCACAAGCCTAGAGGTGCCCTAGCCTAAGCCTAGGGGTGCCCTAGCCTAAGCCTAGGGGTGCCCTAGCCTTAGGCTAGGGAAGCGCTAACCTTAGCCTAAGCCTAGGGGTGCCCTAACACAAGCCTAGGGGTGCCCTAGCCTAAGCCTAGGGGTGCCCTAGCCTAAGCCAAGGGGTGCCCTAGCCTAAGCCTAGAGGTGCCCTAGCCTAAGCATAGGGGTGTCCTACCCTAAGCCTAGGGGTGCCCTAGCCTAAGCCTAGGGGTGCCCTAGCCTTAGGCTAGCTGAGCCCTAGCCTTAGCCTAAGCCTAGGGGTGCCCTACCCTAAGCCTAGGGGTGCCCTAGCCTAAGCCAAAGGGTGCCATAGCCTAAGCTTAGGGGTGCCCGAGCCTAAGACTAGGGGTGCCCTAGCCTAAGATCAGGGGTGCCCTTGCGTAAGCCTAGGGGTGCCCTAGCCTAAGCCTAGGGGTCCCCTATCCTAAGCCTAGGGGTGCCCGAACCGAAGTCTAGGGGTGCCCTAGCCTAAGCCTAGGGGTGTCCTAGCCTTAGGCTAGGGGAGTCCTAGCCTTATCCTAAGACTAGGGGTACCCTAGCCTAAGCCTAGGGGTGACTTAGCTTAAGCCTAGGTGTACCCTAGCCTTAGGCTAGGGGAGTCCTCGCCTTAGCCGAAGCCTTGGGGTGCCCTATCCTAAGCCTAGGGGTGCCCTAACCTATGCCTAGGGGTGCCCTAGCCTACGCCTAGGGGTGCCCTAGCCTAAGCCTAGGGGTGCCCTAGGGTTAGGCAAGGGGAGCCCTAGCCTTAGCCTAATCCTAGGGGTGCCCTAGCCTAAGTTTAGGGGTGCCCTCGCCTAAGCCTAGGGGTGCCCTAGCCTAAGGGCAGGGGTGCCCTACCCTAAGCCTAGGGGTGCCCTAGCCTTAGGCTAGGGGGTCCTAGCCTTAGCCTAAGCCTAGGGGTGCCCTAGCCTAAGCCTACGGGTGCCCTAGCCTAAGACTAGGGGTGCCCTAGCCTAAGCCTAGGGGTGCCCTAGCCTAAGCCTAGGGGTGCCCTAACCTAAGCCTAGGGGTGCCCAAGTCTTAAGCTTGGGGACCCCTTGCCTTAACCTAAGCCTAGGGGTGCCCTAGCCTAAGCCTAGTGGTGCCCTAGCCTAAGACTAGGGGTGCCCTAGTCTAAGCCTAAGGGTGCCCTAGCCTTAGACTCGGGGATCCCTAGCCTTAGCCTAAGCCTAGGGGTGCCCTAGCCTAAGCCTAGGGGTTCCCTAGCCTAAGCTTAGGGGTGCCCTAGCCTAAGCCTAGGGGTGCCCTAGCCTAAGCCCATGGGTGCCCTAACCTTAGGCTAGGGGAGCCCTAGCTTTAGCCTAAGCCTAGGGGTGCCCTAGCATAAGCCTAGGGGTCACCTAGCCTACGCCTAGGGGTGCGTTATTCTTAGGCTAGGGGATCCCTAGCCTTAGCCTAAGCCTAGGGGTTCCCTAGCCTAAGTGTAGGGGTGCCCTAGCCTTAGCCTAGGGTGACCCTTGCCTAAGCCTAGGGCCAGCCTAGCCGAAGCCTAGTGGTGCCCTAGCATTAGGCTAGGGGAACCCTAGCCTTCTCCTAAGCCCAGGGGTGCCCTAGCCTAAGCTTAGGGGTGCCCTAGCCTGAGCCAAGGGGTGACCTATCCTAAGCCTAGGGGTGCCCTAGCCTTAGGCTAGGGGTGCCCGAACCTAAGCCTAGGGGAGCCCTAGCCTTAACCTAAGCCTAGGGGTGCCCTAGCCTAAACCTAGGGGTGCCCTAGCCTAAGCCTAGGGGTGCCCAAGCCTAAGCCTAGGGGTGCCCTAGCCTAAGCCTAGGGGTGCCCTGGCCTAAGGCTAGGGGAGCCCTAGCCTTAGCCTTAGCCTAGGGGTGTCCTAGCCTAAGCCTAGGGGTACCCTAGCCTTAGGCAAGGGGAGCCCTAGCCTAAGCCTAAGCCTAGGGGTGCCCTAGCCTGCCTAAGCCTAGGGGTGCCCTATCCTAAGCCTAGGGGTGCCCTAGCCTTAGGCTAGGGGAGCCCTAGCCTTAGCCTAAGCGTAGGGGTGCCCTAGCCTAAGCCTAGGGGTGCCGTAGGGTTAGGCAAGGGGAGCCCTAGCCTTAGCCTAAGCCTAGGGGTGCCCTAGCCTAAGCCTAGGGGTGCCATAGCCTAAGCCTTGGGGTGCCCTAGCCTAAGTTTAGGGGTGCCCTAGCCTAAGCCTACGGGTGCCCTAGCCTAAGCCTAGGGGTGCCCTAGCCTAAGCCAAGGGGTGCCCTAGCCTTAGGCTAGGGGGCCCTAGCTTTAGCCTAAGCCTATGGGTGCCCTAGACTAAGACTAGGGGTGTCCTAGCCTAAGCTTAGGGGTGCCCTAGCATAAGCCTAGGGGTGCCCTAACCTAAGCCTAGGGGTGCCCTAGGGTTAGGCAAGGGGAGCCCTAGCCTTAGCCTAAGCCTATGGGTGCCCTAGCCTAAGCCTAGGGGTGCCATAGCCAAAGCCTTGGGGTGCCCTAGCCTAAGCCTAGGGTGCCCTATCCTAAGCCTAGGGGTGCCCTAGCCTTAGGCTAGCTGAGCCCTAGCCTTAGCCTAAGCCTAGGGGTGCCATAGCCTAAGCCTAGGGGTGCCCTAGGGTTAGGCACGGGGAGCCCTAGCCTTAGTCTAAGCCTAGGGGTGCCCTAGCCTAAGCCTAGGGGTGCCATAGCCTAAGCCTTGGGGTGCCCTAGCCTAAGCCTAGGGGTGCCCTAGCCTAAGCCTAGATGTGCCCTAGCCTAAGCCTAGGAGTGCCCTACCCTAAGCCTCGGGGTGCCCTATCCTAAGCCAAGGGGTGCCCTAGCCTAAACCTAGGGGTGCCCTAGCCTTAGGCTAGGGGAGCCCTAGACTTAGCCTAAGCCTAGGGGTGCCCTAGCCTTAGGCTAGGGGAGCCCTAGACTTAGCCTAAGCCTAGGGGTGCCCTAGCCTTAGGCTAGGGGAGCCCTAGACTTAGCCTAAGCTTAGGGGTGCCCTAGCTTTAGGCTAGGGCAGCCCTAGCCTTAGCCTAAGCCTAGGGGTGCCCTAGCCTAAGACTAGGGGTGCCCTAGCCTAAGTTTAGGGGTGCCCTAGCGTAAGCCTAGGGGTGCCCTAGCCTAAGCCTAGGGGTGCCCTAGCCTAAGCCTAGGGGTGCCCGAACCTAAGCCTAGGGGTGCCCTAGCCAAAGCCTAGGGGTGTCCTAGCCTTTGGCTAGGGGAGTCCTAGCCTTATCCTAAGCCTAGGGGTGCGCTAGCCTAAGCCTAGGGGTGTCCTAACCTAAGCCTAGGTGTACCCTAGCCTTAGGCTAGGGGAGTCCTCGCCTTAGCCGAAGCCTAGGGGTGCCCTATCCTAAGCCTAGGGGTGCCCTAGCCTAAGCCTAGTGGTGCCCTAGCCTTAGGCTAGGGGAGCCCTAGCCTTAGCCTAAGCCTAGGGGTGCACTAGCCTAAGCCTAGGGGTGCCCTAGGGTTAGGCAAGGGGAGCCCTAGCCTTAGCCTAAGCCTAGGGGTGCCCTAGCCTAAGTTTAGGGGTGCCCTATCCTAAGCCTAGGGGTGCCCTAGCCTAAGTGTAGGGGTGTCCTAGCCTAAGCCTAGGGGTGCCCTAGCCTACGCCTAGGGGTGCCCTAGCCTAAGCCTAGTGGTGCCCTAGCCTTAGGCAAGGGGAGCCCTAGCCTTAGCCTAAGCCTAGGGGTTTCCTAGCCTAAGCCTAGGGGTGCCCTAGGGTTAGGCAAGGGGAGCCCTAGCCTTAGCCTAAGCCTAGGGGTGCCCTAGCCTAAGTTTGGGGGTGCCCTATCCTAAGCCTAGGGGTGCCCTAGCCTAAGTGTAGGGGTGCCCTAGCCTAAGCCTAGGGGTGCCCTAGCCTTAGGCTAGGGGGCCCTAGCCTCAGCCTAAGCCTAGGGGTGCCCTAGCCTAAGCCTAGGGGTGCCCTAACCTAAGCCTAGGGGTGCCCTAGCCTAAGCCTAGGGGTGCCCTAGCCTTAGGCTAGGGGAGCCCTAGCCTTAGCCTAAACCTAGGGTGGCCCTAGCCTAAGCCTATGGGTGCCCTAACCTTAGGCTAGGGGACCCCTAGCTTTAGCCTAAACCTAGGGGTACCCTAGCATAAGCCTAGGGGTCACCAGGCCTACGCCTAGGGGTGCCTTAGCCTTAGGCTAGGGGATCCCTAGCCTTAGCCTAAGCCTAGGGGTTCCCAAGCATAAGTGTAGGGGTGCCCTAGCCTTAGCCTAGGGGTGCCCTAGCCTAAGCCTAGGGGTGCCTTAGACTAAGCCTAGGGGTCCCCTAGCCTTAGTCTAAGCCTAGGGTTGCCCTAGCCTAAGCTTAGGGGTGCCTTAGCCTTGGGCTAGCTGAGCCCTAGCCTTCGCCTAAGTCTAGGGGTGCCCTAGCCTAAGCCTAGGGATGCCCTAGCCTAAGCCTAGGGGTGCCCTAGCCTACGCCTAGGGGTGCCCTAGCCTAAGCCTAGTGGTGCCCTAGCCTTAGGCTAGGGGAGCCCTAGCCTTCGCCTAAGCCTAGGGGTGCCCTAGCCTAAGCCTAGGGGTGCCCTAGCCTAAGCTTAGGGGTGCCCTAGCCTAAACCTAGGGGTGCCCTAGCCTAAGCCTAGTGATGCCCTAGGGTTAGGCAAGGGGAGCCCTAGCCTTAGCCTAAGCCTAGGGGTGCCCTAGC
The DNA here is from genome assembly GCF_050624435.1 of Tenrec ecaudatus. Lineage (NCBI taxonomy): Eukaryota > Metazoa > Chordata > Mammalia > Afrosoricida > Tenrecidae > Tenrec > Tenrec ecaudatus. The sequence goes on from NW_027459469.1 coordinate 607,196, forward strand.
CTAAGTTTAGGGGTGCCCTAGCCTAAGCCTAGGGGTGCCCTAGCCTAAGCCTAGGGGTGCCCAAACCTTAGGCTAGGGTTCCCTAGCCTTAGCCTAAGCCTAGGGGTGCCCTAGCCTAAAACTAGGGGTGCCCTAGCCTAAGCTTAGGGGTGCCGTAGCCTAAGCCTAGGGGTGCCCTAGCCTAAGCCTAGTGGTGCCCTAGGGTTAGGAAAGGGGAGCCCTAGCCTTAGCCTAAGCCTAATGGTGCCCTATACTAAGCCTAGGGCTGCCCTAGCCTAAGCCTAGGGGTGCCCTAGCCTTAGGCTAGGGGAGCCCTAACCTTAGCCTAAGCCTAGGGGTGCCTTAGCACAAGCCTAGAGGTGCCCTAGCCTAAGCATAGGGGTGCCCTAGCCTAAGACTAGGGGTGCCCTAGCCTAAGCTTAGGGGTGCCCTAGCCTAAGACTAGGCGTGCCCTAGCCTAAGCGTAGGGGTGCCCTAGGGTTAGGCAAGGGGAGCCCTAGCCTTAGCCTAAGCCTAGGGGTGCCCTAGCCTAAGTTTAGGGGTGCCCTAGCCTAAGCCTAGGGGTGCCCTAGCCAAAGCCTAGGGGTGCCCTAGCCTAAGCCTAGGGGTGCGCAAGCCTTAGGCTAGGGGTCCCTAGCCTTAGCCTAAGCCTAGGGTTGCCCTAGTCTAAAACTAGGGGTGCCCTAGCCTAAGCTTAGGGGTGCCGTAGCCTAAGCATAGGGGTGCCCTAGCCTAAGCCTAGCGGTGCCCTAGGGTTAGGAAAGGGGAGCCCTAGCCTTAGCCTAAGCCTAGGGGTGCCCTAGCCTAAGCCTAGGGGTGCCCTAGAATAAGCCTAGGGGTGCCCTAGCCTAAGCCTAGGGGTGCCCTAGCCTTAGGCTAGGGGAGCCCTAGCTTTAGCCTAAGCCTAGGGGTGCCCTAGCCTAAGCCTAATGGTGCCCTATACTAAGCCTAGGGGTGCCCTAGCCTAAGCCTAGGGGTGCTCTAGCCTTAGGCTAGGGGAGCCCTAACCTTAGCCTAAGCCTAGGGGTGCCTTAGCACAAGCCTAGAGGTGCCCTAGCCTAAGCCTAGGGGTGCCCTAGCCTAAGCCTAGGGGTGCCCTAGCCTAAGCCTAGGGGTGCCCTAGCCTTAGGTTAGGGAAGCGCTAACCTTAGCCTAAGCCTAGGGGTGCCCTAACACAAGCCTAGGGGTGCCCTAGCCTAAGCCTAGGGGTGCCCTAGCCTAAGCCAAGGGGTGCCCTGGCCAAAGCCTAGAGGTGCCCTAGCCAAAGCATAGGGGTGTCCTACCCTAAGCCTAGGGGTGCCCTAGCCTAAGCCTATGGGTGCCCTAGCCTTAGGCTAGCTGAGCCCTAGCCTTAGCCTAAGCCTAGGGGTGCCCTAGCCTAAGCGTAGGGGTGCCCTAGCCTAAGACTAGGGGTGCCCTAGTCTAAGGCTAAGGGTGCCCTAGCCTTAGACTCGGGGATCCCTAGCCTTAGCCTAAGCCTAGGGGTGCCATAGCCTAAGCCTAGGGGTGCCCTAGCCTAAGCCTAGGGGTGCCCTAGCCTAAGCCTAGGGGTGCCCTAGCCTTAGGCTAGGGGAGCCCTAGCCTTAGCCTAAATCTAGGGTGGCCCTAGCCTAAGCCTATGGGTGCCCTAACCTTAGGCTAGGGGACCCCTAGCTTTAGCCTAAACCTAGGGGTACCCTAGCATAAGACTAGGGGTCACCAGGCCTACGCCTAGGGGTGCCCTAGCCTAAACCTAGGGGTGCCCTAGCCTTAGGTTAGGGAAGCGCTAACCTTAGCCTAAGCCTAGGGGTGCCCTAACACAAGCCTAGGGGTGCCCTAGCCTAAGCCTAGGGGAGCCCTAGCCTAAGCCAAGGGGTGCCCTGGCCAAAGCCTAGAGGTGCCCTAGCCAAAGCATAGGGGTGTCCTACCCTAAGCCTAGGGGTGCCCTAGCCTAAGCCTAGGGGGGCCCTAGCCTTAGGCTAGCTGAGCCCTAGCCTTAGCCTAAGCCTAGGGGTGCCCTACCCTAAGCCTAGGGGTGCCCTAGCCTAAGACAAGGGGTGCCATAGACTAAGCCTAGGGGTGCCCGAGCCTAAGACTAGGGGTACCCTAGCCTAAGCTTAGGGGTGCCCTTGCGTAAGCCTAGGGGTGCCCTAGCCGAAGCCTAGGGGTGCCCTATCCTAAGCCTAGGGGTGCCCGAACCGAAGTCTAGGGGTGCCCTAGCCTAAGCCTAGGGGTGTCCTAGCCTTAGGCTAGGGGAGTCCTTGCCTTATCCTAAGACTAGGGGTACCCTAGCCTAAGCCTAGGGGTGACTTAGCTTAAGCCTAGGTGAACCCTAGCCTTAGGCTAGGGGAGTCCTCGCCTTAGCCGAAGCCTTGGGGTGCCCTATCCTAAGCCTAGGGGTGCCCTAACCTATGCCTAGGGGTGCCCTAGCCTACGCCTAGGGGTGCCCTAGCCTAAGCCTAGGGGTGCCCTAGGGTTAGGCAAGGGGACCCCTAGCCTTAGCCTAATCCTAGGGGTGCCCTAGCCTAAGTTTAGGGGTGCCCTCGCCTAAGCCTAGGGGTGCCCTAGCCTAAGGGCAGGGGTGCCCTACCCTAAGCCTAGGGGTGCCCTAGCCTTAGGCTAGGGCGTCCTAGCCTTAGCCTAAGCCTAGGGGTGCCCTAGCCTAAGCCTACGGTTGCCCTAGCCTAAGACTAGGGGTGCCCTAGCCTAAGCCTAGGGGTGCCCTAGCCTAAGCCTAGGGGTGCCCTAACCTAAGCCTAGGGGTGCCCAAGTCTTAAGCTAGGGGAGCCCTTGCCTTAACCTAAGCCTAGGGGTGCCCTAGCCTAAGCCTAGGGGTGCCCTAGCCTAAGACTAGGGGTGCCCTAGTCTAAGCCTAAGGGTGCCCTAGCCTTAGACTCGGGGATCCCTAGCCTTAGCCTAAGCCTAGGGGTGCCCTAGCCTAAGCCTAGGGGTGCCCTAGCCTAAGCCTAGGGGTGCCCTAGCCTAAGCCTAGGGGTGCCCTAGCCTAAGCCCATGGGTGCCCTAACCTTAGGCTAGGGGAGCCCTAACTTTAGCCTAAGCCTAGGGGTGCCCTAGCATAAGCCTTCGGGTCACCTAGCCTACGCCTAGGGGTGCGTTATTCTTAGGCTAGGGGATCCCTAGCCTTAGCCTAAGCCTAGGGGTTCCCTAGCCTAAGTGTAGGGGTGGCCTAGCCTTAGCCTAGGGTGACCCTTGCCTAAGCCTAGGGCCAGCCTAGCCTAAGCCTAGTGGTGCCCTAGCATTAGGCTAGGGGAACCCTAGCCTTCTCCTAAGCCCAGGGGTGCCCTAGCCTAAGCCTAGGGGTGCCCTAGCCTAAGCCTTGGGGTGCCCTAGGGTTAGGCAAGGGGAGCCCTAGCCTTAGCCTAAACCTAGGGGTGCTCTAGCCTTAAACTAGGGGTGCCCTAGCCTAAGTTTAGGGGTGCCCTAGTGTAAGCCTAGGGGTGCCCTAGCGTAAGCTTAGGGGTGCCCTAGCCTAAGGCTAGGGGTGCCCTAGCCTTAGGCTAGGGAAGCCCTAACCTTAGCCTAAGCCTAGGGGTGCCCTAACACAAGCCTAGGGGTGCCCTAGCCTAAGCCTAGGGGTGCCCTAGCCTAAGCCTAGGGGTGCCCTAGCCTAGGCCTAGATGTGCCCTAGCCTAAGCATAGGGGTGTCCTACCCTAAGCCTAGGGGTGCCCTAGCCTAAGCCTAGGGGTGCCCTAGCCTTAGGATAGCTGAGCCCTAGCCTTAGCCTAAGCCTAGGGGTGCCCTACTCTAAGCCTAGGGGTGCCCTAGCCTAAGCCTAGGGGTGCCCGAACCGAAGCCTAGGGGTGCCCTAGCCCAAGCCTAGGGGTGTCGTAGCCTTAGGTTAGGGGAGTCCTAGACTTATCCTAAGACTAGGGGTGCCCTATCCTAAGCCTAGGGGTGCCCTAACCTATGCCTAGGGGTGCCCTAGCCTACGCCTAGGGGTGCCCTAACCTAAGCCTAGTGGTGCCCTAGCCTTAGGCGAGGGGAGCCCTAGACATATCCTAAGCCTAGGGGTGCCCTAGCCTAAGCCTACGGGTGCCGGAGCCTAAGACTAGGGGTGCCCTAGCCTAAGCCTAAGGGTGCCCTAGCCTAAGCCTAGGGGTGCCCTAACCTAAGCCTAGGGGTGCCCTAACCTAAGCCTAGGGGTCCCCAAGTCTTAAGCTAGGGGAGCCCTTGCCTTAACCTAAGCCTAGGGGTGCCCTAGCCTAAGCCTAGGGGTGCCCTAGTCTAAGCCTAAGGGTGCCCTAGCCTTAGACTCGGGGATCCCTAGCCTTAGCCTAAGCCTAGGGGTGCCCTAGCCTAAGCCTAGGGGTGCCCTAGCCTAAGCCTAGGGGTGCCCTAGCCTAAGCCTAGGGGTGCCCTAGCCTAAGCCCATGGGTGCCCTAACCTTAGGCTAGGGGAGCCCTAGCTTTAGCCTAAGCCTAGGGGTGCCCTAGCATAAGCCTAGGGGTGCCCTAGCCTTAGGATAGCTGAGCCCTAGCCTTAGCCTAAGCCTAGGGGTGCCCTACCCTAAGCCTAGGGGTGCCCTAGCCTAAGCCTTGGGGTGCCCAAACCGAAGCCTAGGGGTGCCCTAGCCTAAGCCTAGGGGTGTCGTAGCCTTAGGCTAGGGGAGTCCTAGCCTTATCCTAAGGCTAGGGGTGCCCTATCCTAAGCCTAGGGGTGCCCTAACCTATGCCTAGGGGTGCCCTAGCCTACGCCTAGGGGTGCCCTAACCTAAGCCTAGTGGTGCCCTAGCCTTAGGCTAGGGGAGCCCTAGCCTTAGCCTAAGCCTAGGTGTGCCCTAGCCTAAGCCTAGGGGTGCCCTAGGGTTAGGCAAGGGGAGCCCTAGCCTTAGCCTAATACTAGGGGTGTCCTAGCCTAAGTTTAGGGGTGCCCTAGCCTAAGCCTAGGGGTGCCCTAGCCTAAGGGCAGGGGTGCCCTACCCTAAGCCTAGGGGTGCCCTAGCCTTAGGCTAGGGGTCCTAGCCTTAGCCTAAACCTAGGGGTGCCCTAGCCTAAGCCTACGGGTGCCCTAGCCTAAGCCTAGGGGTGCCCTAGCCTAAGCCTAGGGGTGCCCTAGCATTAGACTCGGGGATCCCTATCCTTAGCCTAAGCCTAGGAGTGCCCTAGGCTAAGCCTAGGGGTGCCCTAGCCTAAGCCTAGGGGTGCCCTAGCCTAAGCCTAGGGGTGCCCTAGCCTAAGCCTATGGGTGCCCTAACCTTAGGCGAGGGGAGCCCTAGCTTTAGTCTAAGCCTAGGGGTGCCCTAGCATAAGCCTAGGCGTCACCTAGCCTACGCTTAGGGGTGCGTAAGCCTTAGGCTAGGGGATCCCTAGCCTTAGCCTAAGCCTAGGGGTTCCCTAGCTTAAGTGTAGGGGTGCCCTAGCCTTAGCCTAGGGTGGCCCTTGCCTAAGCCTAGGGCCAGCCTAGCCTAAGCCTAGTGGTGCCCTAACATTAGGCTAGGGGAACCCTAGCCTTCTCCTAAGCCTAGGGGTGCCCCAGCCTAAGCCTAGGGGTGCCCCAGCCTAAGCCTAGGGGTGCCCTAGCCTAAGCCTTGGGGTGCCCTAGGGTTAGGCAAGGGGAGCCCTAGCCTTAGCCTAAACCTAGGGGTGCTCTAGCCTTAGACTAGGGGTGCCCTAGCCTAAGCTTAGGGGTGCCCTAGTTTAAGCCTAGGGGTGCCCTAGCGTAAGCTTAGGGGTGCCCTAGCCTAAGCCTAGGGGTGCCCTAGCCTTAGGCTAGGGAAGCCCTAACCTTAGCCTAAGCCTAGGGGTGCCCTAGCCTAAGCCTAGGGGTGCCCTAGCCTAAGCCTAGGGGTGCCCTAGCCTAGGCCTAGATGTGCCCTAGCCTAAGCTTAGGGGTGCCCTAGCCTTAGGATAGCTGAGCCCTAGCCTTAGCCTAAGCCTAGGGGTGCCCTACCCTAAGCCTAGGGGTGACCTAGCCTAAGCCAAGGGGTGCCCGAGCCTAAGACTAGGGGTGCCCTAGCCTAAGCTTAGGGGTGCCCTTGCGTAAGCCTAGGGGTGCCCTAGCCTAAGCCTAGGGATGCCCTAGCCTAAGCCTAGGGTGCCGAACCGAAGCCTAGGGGTGCCCTAGCCTAAGCCTAGGGGTGTCCTAGCCTTAGGCTAGGGGAGTCCTAGCCTATCCTAAGACTAGGGGTGCCCTAGCCTAAGCCTAGGGGTGCCCTAGCCTAAGCCTAGGTGTACCCTAGCCTTAGGCTAGGGGAGTCCTCGCCTTAGCCGAAGACTTGGGGTGCCCTATCCCAAGCCTAGGGGTGCCCTAACCTAAGCCTAGGGGTGCCCTAGCCTACGCCTAGGGGTGCCCTAACCTAAGCCTAGTCGTGCCCTAGCCTTAGGCTAGGGGAGCCCTAGACTTAGCCTAAGCCTAGGGGTGCCCTAGCCTAAGCCTAGGGGTGCCCTAGGGTTAGGCAAGGGGAGCCCTAGCCTTAGCCTAATCCTAGGGGTGCCCTAGCCTACGTTTAGGGGTGCCCTAGCCTAAGCCTAGGGGTGCCCTAGCCTAAGGGCAGGGGTGCCATACCCTAAGCCTAGGGGTGCCCTAGCCTTAGGCTAGGGGGGCCTAGCCTTTGCCTAAGCCTAGGGGTGCCCTAGCCTAAGCCTACGGGTGCCCTAGCCTAAGCCTAGGGGTGCCATAGCCTAAGCCTAGGGGTGCCCTAACCTAAGCCTAGGGGTGCCCAAGTCTTAAGCTAGGGGAGCCCTAGCCTTAACCTAAGCCTAGGGGTGCCCTAGCCTAAGCCTAGGGGTGCCCTAGCCTAAGCCTAGGAGTGCCCTAGTCTAAGCCTAAGGGTGCCCTAGCCTTAGACTCGTGGATCCCTAGCCTTAGCCTAAGCCTAGGGGTGCCCTAGCCTAAGCCTAGGGGTGCCCTAGCCTAAGACTAGGGGTGCCCTAGCCTAAGCCTAGGGGTGCCCTAGCCTAAGCCTAGGGGTGCCCTAACCTTATGCTAGGGGAGCCCTAGCTTTAGCCTAAGCCTAGGGGTTGCCCTAGCATAAGCTTAGGGGTCACCTAGTCTACTCCTAGGGGTGTGTTAGCCTTAGGCTAGGGGATCCCTAGCCTTAGCCTAAGCCTAGTGGTTCCCTAGCCTAAGTGTCGGGGTGCCCTAGCCTTAGCTTAGGGTGTCCCTTGCCTAAGCCTAGGGCCAGCCTAGCCTAAGCCTAGTGGTGCCCTAGCCTTAGGCTAGGGGAACCCTAGCCTTCTCATAAGCCTAGGGGTGCCCTAGCCTAAGCCTAGGGGTGCCCTAGCCTAAGCCTTCGGGTGCCCTAGGGTTAGGCAATGGGAGCCCTAGCCTTAGCCTAAGCCTAGGGGTGCCCTAGGCTAAGACTAGGGGTGCCCTAGCCTAAGCTTAGGGGTGCCGTAGCCTAAGCCTAGGGGTGCCCTAGCCTAAGCCTAGGGGTGCCCTAGCCTAAGCCTAATGGTGCCCTATACTAAGCCTAGGGGTGCCCTAGCCTAAGCCTAGGGGTGCCCTAGCCTTAGGCTAGGGGAGCCCTAACCTTAGCCTAAGCCTAGGGGTGCCCTAGCACAAGCCTAGGGGTGCCCTAGCCTAAGCCTAGGGGTGCCCTACCCTAAGCCTAGGGGTGCCCTAGCCTAAGCCTAGGGGTGCCCTAGCCTTAGGCTAGCTGAGCCCTACCCTTAGCCTAAGCCTAGGGGTGCCCTAGCCTAAGCTTAGGGGTGCCCTAGCCTAAGCCTAGGGGTGCCCTAGCCTAAGCCTAGGGGTGCCCTAGCCTAAGCCTAGGGGTGCCGGAACCTAAGCCTAGGGGTGCCCTAGCCTAAGCCTAGGGGTGTCCTAGCCTTAGGCTAGGGGAGTCCTAGCCTTATCCTAAGCCTAGGGGTGCCCTAGCCTAAGCCTAGGGGTGCCCTAGCCTAAGCCTAGGTGTACCCTAGCCTTAGGCTGGGGGAGTCCTCACCGTAGCCGGAGCCTTGGGGTGCCCTAGCCTAAGCCTAGGGGTGCCCTAGCCATAGGCTAGGGGAGCCCTAGCCTTAGCCTAAGCTTAGGGGTGCCCTAGCCTAAGCTTAGGGGTTCCCTAGCCTAAGCCTAGGGGTGCCCTAGCATAAGCCTAGGGGTGCCCTAGCCTGAGCCTAGTGGTGCCCTAGCCTGAGCCTACGGGTGCCCTAGCCTGAGGCTAGGGGAGCCCTAGCCTTAGTCTACCTAGGATTGCCCTAGCCTAAGCCAAGGGGTGCCATAGCCTGAGTCTTGTGGTGCCCTAGCCTGAGGCTAGAGGAGCCGTAGCCTTAGCCTAACCCTAGGGGTGCCATAGCCTAAGCCTAGGGATGCCCTAGACTGAGCCTAGGGGTGCCCTAGCCTTAAGCTAGGGGAGCCCTACACATAGCCTAAGCCTAGGGCTGCCCTAGCCTAAGCCTAGGGGTGCCCTAGCCAAAGCCTAGGGGTCCCCTCGCATTAGCCTATGCCTAGGGGAGCCCTAACCTAAGCCTAGGGGTCCCTTAGCCTAAACCTAGGGGTCCCTTAGCCTTAGCCTAAGCCTAGGTGTGCCTTCGGCTGAGCTAGGGGTGCCCTAGCCTAAGCCTACGGGTGCCTTAGCCTAAGCCTAGGGGTCCCCTAGCCTTAGTCTAAGCCTAGGGGTGCCCTAGCCTAAGGCTAGGGGTGCCCTAGCCTAAACTCGGGGTGCCTTAGCCTAAGCCTAGGGGTCCCCTCGCATTAGCCTAAGCCTAGGGGAGCCCTAACCTAAGCCTAGGGGTCCCTTAGCCTAAGCCTAGTGGTCCCCTAGCATTAGCCTAAGCCTAGGGGTGCACTAGCCTAAGCTTAGGGGTGCCCTAGCCTAAGCTTAGGGGATCCCTAGCCTAAGTCTAGGGGTGCCCTAGCATAAGCCTAGGGGTGCCCTAGCCTGAGCCTAGGGGTGCCCTAGCCTGAGCCTACGGGTGCCCTAGCCTGAGGATAGGGGAGCCCTAGCCTTAGACTAGCCTAAGATTGCCCTAGCCTAAGCCTAGGGGTGCCATAGCCTGAGTCTTGTGGTGCACTAGCCTGAGTCCAGAGGAACCGTAGCCTTAGCCTAAGCCTAGGGGTGCCCTAGCCTAAGCCTAGGGGTTCCCTAGCCTAAGCCTAGGGGAGCCCTAGCCTTAGCCTAAGCCTAGGGGTGCCATAGCCTAAGCCTAGGGATGCCCTAGACTGAGCCTAGGGGTGCCCTAGCCTTATGCTAGGGGTGCCCTAGCCTTAGGCTAGGGGAGACCTAGCCTTAGCCTAAGCCTATGGGTGCCCTAGCCTCAGCCTAGGGGTGCCCTAGCCTAAGCCTAGGGGTGCCCTAGCCTAAGTCTAGGGGTGCCCTAGCCTAAGCCTAGGGGTGCCCTAGAATAAGCCTAGGGGTGCCCTAGCCTAAGCCTAGGGGTGCCCTAGCCTTAGGCTAGGGGAGCCCTAGCCTTAGCCTAGGCCTAGGGGTGCCCTAGCCTAAGCCTAGGGGTGCCCTAGCCTTAGGCTAGGGGATCCCTAACCTTAGCCTAAGCCTAGGGGTGCCCTAGCACAAGCCTAGGGGTGCCCTAGCCTAAGCCTAAGGGTGCCCTATCCTTAGCCTAGGGGTGCCCTAGCTTAAGCCTAGGGGTGCCCTACCCTAAGCCTAGTGGTGCCCTAGCCTAAGCCTAGGGGTGCCCAAGCCTTAGGCTAGCTGAGCCCTAGCCTTAGCCTAAGCCTAGGGGTGCCCTAGCCTAAGCTTAGGGGTGCCCTAGCCTGAGCCAAGGGGTGACCTAGCCTAAGCCTAGGGGTGCCCTAGCCTTAGGCTAGGGGAGCCCTAGCCTTATCCTAAGCCTAGGGGTGCCCTAGCCTAAGCCTAGGGGTGCCCTAGCCTAAGCCTAGGGGTGCCCTAGCCTAAGACTAGGGGTGCCCTAGCCTAAGCCTAGGGGTGCCCGAACCTAAGCCTAGGGGTGCCCTAGCCTAAGCCTAGGGGTGCCCTAGCCTAAGCCTAGGGGTGCCCTAGCATAAGCCTAGGGGTGCCCTAGCCTGAGCCTAGGGGTGCCCTAGCCTGAGCCTACGGGTGCCCTAGCCTGAGGCTAGGGGAGCCCTAGCCTTAGTCTACCTAGGATTGCCCTAGCCTAAGCCAAGGGGTGCCATAGCCTGAGTCTTGTGGTGCCCTAGCCTGAGGCTAGAGGAGCCGTAGCCTTAGCCTAACCCTAGGGGTGCCATAGCCTAAGCCTAGGGATGCCCTAGACTGAGCCTAGGGGTGCCCTAGCCTTAAGCTAGGGGAGCCCTACACATAGCCTAAGCCTAGGGCTGCCCTAGCCTAAGCCTAGGGGTGCCCTAGCCAAAGCCTAGGGGAGCCCTAGCCTAAGCCTAGGGGTGCCTTAGCCTAAGCCTAGGGGTCCCCTCGCATTAGCCTAAGCCTAGGGTAGCCCTAACCTAAGCCTAGGGGTCCCTTAGCCTAAACCTAGGGGTCCCTTAGCCTTAGGCTAAGCCTAGGTGTGCCTTCGGCTGAGCTAGGGGTGCCCTAGCCTAAGCCTAGGGGTGCCTTAGCCTAAGCCTAGGGGTCCCCTAGCCTTAGTCTAAGCCTAGGGGTGCCCTAGCCTAAGGCTAGGGGTGCCCTAGCCTAAACCTCGGGGTGCCTTAGCCTAAGCCTAGGGGTCCCCTCGCATTAGCCTAAGCCTAGGGGAGCCCTAACCTAAGCCTAGGGGTCCCTTAGCCTAAGCCTAGAGGTCCCCTAGCATTAGCCTAAGCCTAGGGGTGCACTAGCCTAAGCTTAGGGGTGCCCTAGCCTAAGCTTAGGGGTTCCCTAGCTTAAGCCTAGGGGTGCCCTAGCATAAGCCTAGGGGTGCCCTAGCCTGAGCCTAGGGGTGCCCTAGCCTGAGCCTACGGGTGCCCTAGCCTGAGGATAGGGGAGCCCTAGCCTTAGTCTAGCCTAAGATTGCCCTAGCCTAAGCCTAGGGGTGCCATAGCCTGAGTCTTGTGGTGCACTAGCCTGAGTCCAGAGGAGCCGTAGCCTTAGCCTAAGCCTAGGGGTGCCCTAGCCTAAGCCTAGGGGTTCCCTAGCCTAAGCCTAGGGGAGCCCTAGCCTTAGCCGAAGCCTAGGGGTGCCATAGCCTAAGCCTAGGGATGCCCTAGACTGAGCCTAGGGGTGCCCTAGCCTTATGCTAGGGGTGCCCTAGCCTTAGGCTAGGGGAGACCTAGCCTTAGCCTAAGCCTATGGGTGCCCTAGCCTCAGCCTAGGGGTGCCCTAGCCTCAGCCTAGGGGTGCCCTAGCCTAAGCCTAGGGGTGCCCTAGCCTAAGTCTAGGGGTGCCCTAGCCTAAGCCTAGGGGTGCCCTAGAATAAGCCTAGGGGTGCCCTAGCCTAAGCCTAGGGGTGCCCTAGCCTTAGGCTAGGGGAGCCCTAGCCTTAGCCTAGGCCTAGGGGTGCCCTAGCCTAAGCCTAGGGGTGCCCTAGCCTTAGGCTAGGGGATCCCTAACCTTAGCCTAAGCCTAGGGGTGCCCTAGCACAAGCCTAGGGGTGCCCTAGCCTAAGCCTAAGGGTGCCCTATCCTTAGCCTAGGGGTGCCCTAGCTTAAGCCTAGATGTGCCCTAGCCTAAGCCTAGGGGTGCCCTACCCTAAGCCTAGTGGTGCCCTAGCCTAAGCCTAGGGGTGCCCAAGCCTTAGGCTAGCTGAGCCCTAGCCTTAGCCTAAGCCTAGGGGTGCCCTAGCCTAAGCTTAGGGGTGCCCTAGCCTGAGCCAAGGGGTGACCTAGCCTAAGCCTAGGGGTGCCCTAGCCTTAGGCTAGGGGAGCCCTAGCCTTATCCTAAGCCTAGGGGTGCCCTAGCCTAAGCCTAGGGGTGCCCTAGCCTAAGCCTAGGGGTGCCCTAGCCCAAGACTAGGGGTGCCCTAGCCTAAGCCTAGGGGTGCCCGAACCTAAGCCTAGGGGTGCCCTAGCCTAAGCCTAGGGGTGCCCTAGCCTAAGCCTAGGGGTGCCCTAGCATAAGCCTAGGGGTGCCCTAGCCTGAGCCTAGGGGTGCCCTAGCCTGAGCCTACGGGTGCCCTAGCCTGAGGCTAGGGGAGCCCTAGCCTTAGTCTACCTAGGATTGCCCTAGCCTAAGCCAAGGGGTGCCATAGCCTGAGTCTTGTGGTGCCCTAGCCTGAGGCTAGAGGAGCCGTAGCCTTAGCCTAACCCTAGGGGTGCCATAGCCTAAGCCTAGGGATGCCCTAGACTGAGCCTAGGGGTGCCCTAGCCTTAAGCTAGGGGAGCCCTACACATAGCCTAAGCCTAGGGCTGCCCTAGCCTAAGCCTAGGGGTGCCCTAGCCAAAGCCTAGGGGAGCCCTAGCCTAAGCCTAGGGGTGCCTTAGCCTAAGCCTAGGGGTCCCCTCGCATTAGCCTAAGCCTAGGGTAGCCCTAACCTAAGCCTAGGGGTCCCTTAGCCTAAACCTAGGGGTCCCTTAGCCTTAGGCTAAGCCTAGGTGTGCCTTCGGCTGAGCTAGGGGTGCCCTAGCCTAAGCCTAGGGGTGCCTTAGCCTAAGCCTAGGGGTCCCCTAGCCTTAGTCTAAGCCTAGGGGTGCCCTAGCCTAAGGCTAGGGGTGCCCTAGCCTAAACCTCGGGGTGCCTTAGCCTAAGCCTAGGGGTCCCCTCGCATTAGCCTAAGCCTAGGGGAGCCCTAACCTAAGCCTAGGGGTCCCTTAGCCTAAGCCTAGAGGTCCCCTAGCATTAGCCTAAGCCTAGGGGTGCACTAGCCTAAGCTTAGGGGTTCCCTAGCTTAAGCCTAGGGGTGCCCTAGCATAAGCCTAGGGGTGCCCTAGCCTGAGCCTAGGGGTGCCCTAGCCTGAGCCTACGGGTGCCCTAGCCTGAGGATAGGGGAGCCCTAGCCTTAGTCTTGCCTAAGATTGCCCTAGCCTAAGCCTAGGGGTGCCATAGCCTGAGTCTTGTGGTGCACTAGCCTGAGTCCAGAGGAGCCGTAGCCTTAGCCTAAGCCTAGGGGTGCCCTAGCCTAAGCCTAGGGGTTCCCTAGCCTAAGCCTAGGGGAGCCCTAGCCTTAGCCGAAGCCTAGGGGTGCCATAGCCTAAGCCTAGGGATGCCCTAGACTGAGCCTAGGGGTGCCCTAGCCTTATGCTAGGGGTGCCCTAGCCTTAGGCTAGGGGAGACCTAGCCTTAGCCTAAGCCTATGGGTGCCCTAGCCTCAGCCTAGGGGTGCCCTAGCCTCAGCCTAGGGGTGCCCTAGCCTAAGCCTAGGGGTGCCCTAGCCTAAGTCTAGGGGTGCCCTAGCCTAAGCCTAGGGGTGCCCTAGAATAAGCCTAGGGGTGCCCTAGCCTAAGCCTAGGGGTGCCCTAGCCTTAGGCTAGGGGAGCCCTAGCATTAGCCTAAGCCTAGGGGTGCCCTAGCCTAAGCCTAGGGGTGCCCTAGCCTTAGGCTAGGGGATCCCTAACCTTAGCCTAAGCCTAGGGGTGCCCTAGCACAAGCCTAGGGGTGCCCTAGCCTAAGCCTAAGGGTGCCCTATCCTTAGCCTAGGGGTGCCCTAGCTTAAGCCTAGATGTGCCCTAGCCTAAGCCTAGGGGTGCCCTACCCTAAGCCTAGTGGTGCCCTAGCCTAAGCCTAGGGGTGCCCTAGCCTTAGGCTAGCTGAGCCCTAGCCTTAGCCTAAGCCTAGGGGTGCCCTAGCCTTCGCCTAGGGGTGCCCTAACCTAAGCCTAGTCGTGCCCTAGCCTTAGGCTAGGGGAGCCCTAGACTTAGCCTAAGCCTAGGGGTGCCCTAGCCTAAGCTTAGGGGTGCCCTAGGGTTAGGCAAGGGGAGCCCTAGCCTTAGCCTAATCCTAGGGGTGCCCTAGCCTACGTTTAGGGGTGCCCTAGCCTAAGCCTAGGGGTGCCCTAGCCTAAGGGCAGGGGTGCCATACCCTAAGCCTAGGGGTGCCCTAGCCTTAGGCTAGGGGGGCCTAGCCTTTGCCTAAGCCTAGGGGTGCCCTAGCCTAAGCCCACGGGTGCCCTAGCCTAAGACTAGGGGTGCCCTAGCCTAAGACTAGGGGTGCCCTAGCCTAAGCCTAGGGGTGCCCTAACCTAAGCCTAGGGGTGCCCAAGTCTTAAGCTAGGGTAGCCCTAGCCTTAACCTAAGCCTAGGGGTGCCCTAGCCTAAGCCTAGGGGTGCCCTAGCCTAAGCCTATGGGTGCCCTAACCTTAGGCTAGGGGAGCCCTAGCTTTAGCCTAAGCCTAGGGGTTGCCCTAGCATAAGCCTAGGGGTCACCTAGTCTACGCCTAGGGGTGTGTTAGCCTTAGGCAAGGGGATCCCTAGCCTTAGCCTAAGCCTAGTGGTTCCCTAGCCTAAGTGTCGGGGTGCCCTAGCCTTAGCCTAGGGTGTCCCTTGCCTAAGCCTAGGGCCAGCCTAGCCTAAGCCTAGTGGTGCCCTAGCCTTAGGCTAGGGGAACCCTAGCCTTCTCATAAGCCTAGGGGTGCCCTAGCCTAAGCCTAGGTGTGCCCTAGCCTAAGCCTTCGGGTGCCCTAGGGTTAGGCAATGGGAGCCCTAGCCTTAGCCTAAGCCTAGGGGTGCCCTAGCCTAAGACTAGGGGTGCCCTAGCCTAAGCTTAGGGGTGCCGTAGCCTAAGCCTAGGGGTGCCCTAGCCTAAGCCTAGGGGTGCCCTAGCCTAAGCCTAATGGTGCCCTATACTAAGCCTAGGGGTGCCCTAGCCTAAGCCTAGGGGTGCCCTAGCCTTAGGCTAGGGGAGCCCTAACCTTAGCCTAAGCCTAGGGGTGCCCTAGCACAAGCCTAGGGGTGCCCTAGCCTAAGCCTAGGGGTGCCCTACCCTAAGCCTAGGGGTGCCCTAGCCTTAGGCTAGCTGAGCCCTACCCTTAGCCTAAGCCTAGGGGTGCCCTAGCCTAAGCTTAGGGGTGTCCTAGCCTAAGCCTAGGGGTGCCCTAGCCTAAGCCTAGGGGTGCCCTAGCCTAAGCCTAGGGGTGCCGGAACCTAAGCCTAGGGGTGCCCTAGCCTAAGCCTAGGGGTGTCCTAGCCTTAGGCTAGGGGAGTCCTAGCCTTATCCTAAGCCTAGGGGTGCCCTAGCCTAAGCCTAGGTGTACCCTAGCCTTAGGCTGGGGGAGTCCTCACCGTAGCCGGAGCCTTGGGGTGCCCTAGCCTAAGCCTAGGGGTGCCCTAGCCATAGGCTAGGGGAGCCCTAGCCTTAGCCTAAGCTTAGGGGTGCCCTAGCCTAAGCTTAGGGGTTCCCTAGCCTAAGCCTAGGGGTGCCCTAGCATAAGCCTAGGGGTGCCCTAGCCTGAGCCTAGGGGTGCCCTAGCCTGAGCCTACGGGTGCCCTAGCCTGAGGCTAGGGGAGCCCTAGCCTTAGTCTACCTAGGATTGCCCTAGCCTAAGCCAAGGGGTGCCATAGCCTGAGGCTTGTGGTGCCCTAGCCTGAGGCTAGAGGAGCCGTAGCCTTAGCCTAACCCTAGGGGTGCCATAGCCTAAGCCTAGGGATGCCCTAGACTGAGCCTAGGGGTGCCCTAGCCTTAAGCTAGGGGAGCCCTACACATAGCCTAAGCCTAGGGCTGCCCTAGCCTAAGCCTAGGGGTGCCCTAGCCAAAGCCTAGGGGAGCCCTAGCCTAAGCCTAGGGGTGCCTTAGCCTAAGCCTAGGGGTCCCCTCGCATTAGCCTAAGCCTAGGGGAGCCCTAACCTAAGCCTAGGGGTCCCTTAGCCTAAACCTAGGGGTCCCTTAGCCTTAGCCTAAGCCTAGGTGTGCCTTCGGCTGAGCTAGGGGTGCCCTAGCCTAAGCCTAGGGGTGCCTTAGCCTAAGCCTAGGGGTCCCCTAGCCTTAGTCTAAGCTAGGGGTGCCCTAGCCTAAGGCTAGGGGTGCCCTAGCCTAAACCTCGGGGTGCCTCAGCCTAAGCCTAGTGGTCCCCTCGCATTAGCCTAAGCCTAGGGGAGCCCTAACCTAAGCCTAGGGGTCCCTTAGCCTAAGCCTAGTGGTCCCCTAGCATTAGCCTAAGCCTAGGGGTGCACTAGCCTAAGCTTAGGGGTGCCCTAGCCTAAGCTTAGGGGTTCCCTAGCCTAAGCCTAGGGGTGCCCTAGCATAAGCCTAGGGGTGCCCTAGCCTGAGCCTAGGGGTGCCCTAGCCTGAGCCAACGGGTGCCCTAGCCTGAGGATAGGGGAGCCCTAGCCTTAGTCTAGCCTAAGATTGCCCTAGCCTAAGCCTAGGGGTGCCATAGCCTGAGTCTTGTGGTGCACTAGCCTGAGTCCAGAGGAGCCGTAGCCTTAGCCTAAGCCTAGGGGTGCCCTAGCCTAAGCCTAGGGGTTCCCTAGCCTAAGCCTAGGGGAGCCCTAGCCTTAGCCTAAGCCTAGGGGTGCCATAGCCTAAGCCTAGGGATGCCCTAGACTGAGCCTAGGGGTGCCCTAGCCTTATGCTAGGGGTGCCCTAGCCTTAGGCTAGGGGAGACCTAGCCTTAGCCTAAGCCTATGGGTGCCCTAGCCTCAGCCTAGGGGTGCCCTAGCCTAAGCCTAGGGGTGCCCTAGCCTAAGTCTAGGGGTGCCCTAGCCTAAGCCTAGGGGTGCCCTAGAATAAGCCTAGGGGTGCCCTAGCCTAAGCCTAGGGGTGCCCTAGCCTTAGGCTAGGGGAGCCCTAGCCTTAGCCTAAGCCTAGGGGTGCCCTAGCCTAAGCCTAGGGGTGCCCTAGCCTTAGGCTAGGGGATCCCTAACCTTAGCCTAAGCCTAGGGGTGCCCTAACACAAGCCTAGGGGTGCCCTAGCCTAAGCCTAAGGGTGCCCTATCCTTAGCCTAGGTGTGCCCTAGCTTAAGCCTAGATGTGCCCTAGCCTAAGCCTAGGGGTACCCTACCCTAAGCCTAGTGGTGCCCTAGCCTAAGCCTAGGGGTGCCCAAGCCTTAGGCTAGCTGAGCCCTAGCCTTAGCCTAAGCCTAGGGGTGCCCTAGCCTAAGCTTAGGGGTGCCCTAGCCTGAGCCAAGGGGTGACCTAGCCTAAGCCTAGGGGTGCCCTAGCCTTAGGCTAGGGGAGCCCTAGCCTTATCCTAAGCCTAGGGGTGCCCTAGCCTAAGCCTAGGGGTGCCCTAGCCTAAGCCTAGGGGTGCCCTAGCCTAAGCCTAGGGGTGCCCGAACCTAAGCCTAGGGGTGCCCTAGCCTAAGCCTAGGGGTGCCCTAGCCATAGGCTAGGGGAACCCTAGCCTTAGCCTAAGCTTAGGGGTGCCCTAACCTAAGCTTAGGGGTTCCCTAGCCTAAGCCTAGGGGTGCCCTAGCATAAGCCTAGGGGTGCCCTAGCCTGAGCCTCGGGGTGCCCTAGCCTGAGCCTACAGTGCCCTAGCCTGAGGCTAGGGGAGCCCTAGCCTTAGTCTAGCCTAGGATTGCCCTAGCCTAAGCCTAGGGGTGCCATAGCCTGAGTCTTGTGGTGCACTAACCAGAGGCTAGAGGAGCCGTAGCCTTAGCCTAAGCCTAGGGGTGCCCTAGCCTAAGGCTAGGGGTGCCCTAGCCTAAGCCTCGGGGTGCCTTAGCCTAAGCCTAGGGGTCCCCTCGCATTAGCCTAAGCCTAGGGGAGCCCTAACATAAGCCTAGGGGTCCCTTAGCCTAAGCCTAGTGGTCCCCTAGCATTAGCCTAAGCCTAGGGGTGCACTAGCCTAAGCCTATGGGTGCCCTAGCCTAAGCCTAGGGGTGCTCTAGCCTAAGCCTACGTGTGCCCTCGCCTTAGGCTAGGGGAGCCCTAGCCTTAGCCTAAGCCTAGGGCTGCCTTAGCCTAAGCCTTGGGGTGCCCTAGCCTAAGCCTAGGGGAGCCCTAGCCTAAGCCTAGGGGTGCCCTAGCCTAAGCTTAGGGGTGCCCTAGCCTGAGCCTAGGGGTGCCCTAGCCTTAGGCTTGGGGAGCCCTAGCCTTAGCCTAAGCCTAGGGGTGCCCTAGCCTAAGACTAGGGGTGCCCTAGCCTAAGCTTAGGGGTGCCCTAGGGGTCCCCTAGCCTAACGCTAGGGGTGCCCTAGCCTTAGGCTAGGGGAGCCCTAGCCTTAGCCTAAGCCTAGGGGTGCCCTAGCCTAAACCTAGGGGTGCCCTAGCCTAAGCCTAGGGGTGCCCTAGTCTAAGCTTAAGAGTGCCCTAGCCTTAGACTAGGGTAGCCCTAGCCTTAGCCTAAGCCTAGGGCTGCCCTAGCCTAAGCCTAGGGGTGCCCTAGCCTAAGCCTAGGGGTGCCCTAGCCTTAGGGTAGGGGAGCCCTATCCTTAGCCTAAACCAAGGGGTGCCCTAGCCTAAGCCAAGGGGTGCCGAAGCCTGAGTCTTGTGGTGCCCTAGCCTGAGGCTAGAGGAGCCGTAGCCTTAGCCTAACCCTAGGGGTGCCATAGCCTAAGCCTAGGGATGCCCTAGACTGAGCCTAGGTGTGCCCTAGCCTTAGGCTAGGGGAGCCCTACACATAGCCTAAGCCTAGGGCTGCCCTAGCCTAAGCCTAGGGGTGCCCTAGCCAAAGCCTAGGGGAGCCCTAGCCTAAGCCTAGGGGTGCCTTAGCCAAAGCTTAGGGGTTCCCTAGGCTAAGCCTAGGGGAGCCCTAGCCTAAGCCTAGGGGTTCCCTAGCCTAAGCCTAGGGGAGCCCTAGCCTAAGCCTACGGGTGCCCTCGCCTTAGGCTAGGGGAGCCCTAGCCTTAACCTAAGCCTAGGGGTGCCATAGCCTAAGCCTAGGGGTTCCCTAGCCTAAGCCTAGGGGAGCCCTAGCCTAAGCCTACGGGTGCCCTCGCCTTAGGCTAGGGGAGCCCTAGCCTTAACCTAAGCCTAGGGGTGCCATAGCCTAAGCCTAGGGATGCCCTAGACTGAGCCTAGGGTGCCCTAGCCTTATGCTAGGGGAGCCCTATCCTTAGCCTAAACCAAGGGGTGCCCTAGCCTAAGCGTAGGGTTGCCGTATCCAGCCTAGGGGTGCTCTAGCCTTAGCCAAGGGGTGCCCTAGCCTAAGCCTAGGGGTGCCTTAGCCTAAGCCTAGGGGTCCCCTAGCCTTAGTCTAAGCCTAGTGGTGCCTTAGCCTAAGCCTAGGGGTCCCCTAGCATTAGCCTAAGCCTAGGGGTGCCCTAACCTAAGCCTAGGGGTCCCTCAGCGTAAACCTAGGGGTCCCTTAGCCTTACCTTAAGTCTAGTTGTGCCTTAGGCTGAGCCTAGGGGTGCCGTAGCCTTAGCCTAGGGGTGCCCTAGCCTGAGCCCAGGGGAGCCCTAGCTTTACCCTAAACTTAGGGGTGCCCTAGCCTAAGCCTAGGGGTGGCTTAGCCTAAGTCTAGTGGTCCCCTAGCCTTAGCCTAAGTCTAGGGGTGCCCTAGCCTAAGCCTATGGGTGCCCTAGCCTAAGCCTAGGGGTGCCCTAGCCATAGGCTAGCGGAGCCCTAGCCTTAGCCTAAGCTTAGGGGTGCCCTAGCCTAAGCTTAGGGGTTCCCTAGCCTAAGCCTAGGGGTGCCCTAGCATAAGCCTAGGGGTGCCCTAGCCTGAGTCTAGGGGTGCCCTAGCCTGAGCCTACAGGTGCCCTAGCCTGAGGCTAGGGGAGCCGTAGCCTTAGTCTAGCCTAGCATTGCCCTAGCCTAATCCTAGGGGTGCCATAGCCTGAGCCTTGTGGTGCACTAGCCTGAGGCTAGGGAGCCGTAGCCTTAGCCTAAGCCTAGGGGTGCCCTATCCTAAGCCTAGGGGTTCCCTAGCCTAAGCCAAGGGGTGCCCTAGCCTAAGCGTACGGGTGCCCTCGCCTTAGGCTAGGGGAGCCCTAGCCTTAGCCTAAGCCGAGGGGTGCCATAGCCTAAGCCTAGGGATGCCCTAGACTGAGCCTAGGGGTGCCCTAGCCTTAGGCTACGGGAGCCCTAGACATAGCTTAAGCCTAGGGCTGCCCTAGCCTAAGCCTAGGGATGCCCTAGCGTAAGCCTAGGAGAGCCCTAACCTAAGCCTAGGGGTGCCCTAGCCTAAGCTTAGGGGTGCCCTAGCCTAAGCCTAGTGGTGCCCAAGCCTTAGGCTAGGGGAGCCCTAGCCTTAGCCTAAGCCTAGGGGTGCCCTAGCCTAAGCCTAGGAGTGCCTTTGCCAAACCTAGGGGTGCCCTAGCCTTAGGATAGGGGAGCCCTAGCCTTAGCCTAAGCCTACGGGTGCCTTAGCTTAAGCCTAGGAGAGCCCTAACCGAAGCCTAGGGGTGCCCTAGCCTAAGCTTAGGGGTGCCCTAGCTTAAGCCTAGGGGTGCCCTAGCCTTAGGCTAGGGGAGACCTAGCCTTAGCCTAAGCCTATGGGTGCCCTAGCCTCAGCCTAGGGGTGCCCTAGCCTAAGCCTAGGGGTGCCCTAGCCTAAGTCTAGGGGTGCCCTAGCCTAAGCCTAGGGGTGCCCTAGAATAAGCCTAGGGGTGTCCTAGCCTTAGGCTAGCTGAGCCCTAGCCTTAGCCTAAGCCTAGGGGTGCCCTAGCCTAAGCTTAGGGGTGCCCTAGCCTGAGCCAAGGGGTGACCTACCCTAAGCCTAGGGGTGCCCTAGCCTTAGGCTAGGGGAGCCCTAGCCTTAGCCTAAGCCTAGGGGTGCCCTAGCCTAAGCCTAATGGTGCCCTATACTAAGCCTAGGGGTGCCCTAGCCTAAGCCTAGGGGTGCCCTAGCCTTAGGCTAGGGGAGCCCTAACCTTAGCCTAAGCCTAGGGGTGCCCTAGCACAAGCCTAGGGGTGCCCTAGCCTAAGCCTAGGGGTGCCCTAGCCTTAGCCTAGGGGTGCCCTAGCCTAAGCCTAGATGTGCCCTAGCCTAAGCCTTGGGGTGCCCTACCCTAAGCCTAGGGGTGCCCTAGCCTAAGCCTAGGGGTGCCCTAGCCTTAGGCTAGCTGAGCCCTAGCCTTAGCCTAAGCCCAGGGGTGCCCTAGCCTAAGCTTAGGGGTGCCCTAGCCTGAGCCAAGGGGTGACCTAGCCTAAGCCTAGGGGTGCCCTAGCCTTAGGCTAGGGGAGCCCTAGCCTTATCCTAAGCCTAGGGGTGCCCTAGCCTAAGCCTAGTGGTGCCCTAGCCTAAGCCTAGGGGTGCCCTAGCCTAAGCCTAGGGGTGCCCGAACCTAAGCCTAGGGGAGCCCTAGCCTTAACCTAAGCGTAGTGGTGCCCTAGCCTAAGCCTAGGGGTGCCCTAGCCTAAGCCTAGGGTTGCCCTGGACTAAGCCTAGGTGTGCCCTAGTCTTAGGCTAGGGGAGCCCTAGCCTTAGCCTAAGCCTAGGGGTGCCCTAGCCTAAGCCTAGGGGTGCCCTAGCCTAAGACTACGGGTGCCCTAGTAAGCCTAGGTGTGCCCTAGCCTAAACCTAGGGGTACCCTAGCCTTAGGCTAGGGGAGCCCTAGCCTTAGCCTAAGCATAGGGGTGCCCTAGCCTAAGCCTAGGGGTGCCCTAGCCTAAGCCTAGGGGTGCCCTAGCCTAAGCCTAGGGGTGCCCAAGCCTAAGCCTAGGGGTGCCCAAGCCTAAGCCTAGGGGTGCCCTGGCCTAAGCCTAGGGGTGCCCTGGCCTAAGCCTAGGGGTACCCTAGCCTTAGGCAAGGGGAGCCCTAGCCTAAGCCTTAGCCTAGGGGTGTCCTAGCCTAAGCCTAGGGGTACCCTAGCCTTAGGCAAGGGGAGCCCTAGCCTAAGCCTAAGCCTAGGGGTGCCCTAGTCTAAGCCTTGGGGTGCCTTAGCCTAAGCCTAGGGGTGCCCTATCCTAAGCCTAGGGGTGCCCTAGCCTTAGGCTAGGGGAGCCCTAGCCTTAGCCTAAGCGTAGGGGTGCCCTAGCCTAAGCCTAGGGGTGCCCTAGGGTTAGGCAAGGGGAGCCCTAGCCTTAGCCTAAGCCTAGGGGTGCCATAGCCTAAGCCTTGGGGTGCCCTAGCCTAAGTTTAGGGGTGCCCTAGCCTAAGCCTACGGGTGCCCTAGCCTAAGCCTAGGGGTGCCCTAGCCTAAGCCTAGGGGTGCCCTAGCCTTAGGCTAGGGGGCCCTAGCTTTAGCCTAAGCCTAGAGGTGCCCTAGCCTAAGACTAGGGGTGTCCTAGCCTAAGCTTACGTGTGCCCTAGCATAAGCCTAGGGGTGCCCTAACCTAAGCCTAGGGGTGCCCTAGGGTTAGGAAAGGGGAGCCCTAGCCTTAGCCTAAGCCTAGGGGTGCCCTAGCCTAAGCCTAGGGGTGCCATAACCAAAGCCTTGGGGTGCCCTAGCCTAAGCCTAGGGGTGCCCTATCATAAGCCTAGGGGTGCCCTAGCCTTAGGCTAGCTGAGCCCTAGCCTTAGCCTAAGCCTAGGGGTGCCCTAGACTAAGCCTAGGGGTGCCCTAGGGTTAGGCACGGGGAGCCCTAGCCTTAGCCTAAGCCTAGGGGTGCCCTAGCCTAAGCCTAGGGGTGCCCTAGCCTAAGCTTAGGGGTGCCCTAGCCTAAGCCTAGGGGTCCCCTAGCCTAACGCTAGGGGAGCCCTAGCATTAGGCTAGGGGAGCCCTAGCCTTAGCCTAATTCTAGGGGTGCCCTAGCCTAAGCCTAGGAGTGCCCTAGCCTAAGCCTAGGGGTGCCCTAGCCTTAGGCTAGGGGAGCTCTAGCCTTAGCCTAAGCCTAGGGGTGCCCTAGCCTAAGCCTAGGGGTGCCCTAGTCTAAGCTTAAGAGTGCCCTAGCCTTAGACTAGGGTAGCCCTAGCCTTAGCCTAAGCCTAGGGCTGCCCTAGCCTAAGCCTAGGGGTGCCCTAGCCTAAGCCTAGGGGTGCCCTAGCCTTAGGGTAGGGGAGCCCTATCCTTAGCCTAAACCAAGGGGTGCCCTAGCCTAAGCCAAGTGGTGCCGAAGCCTGAGCCTAGGGGTGCCCAAGGCTTAGCCTAGGGGTGCCCCAGCCTAAGCCTAGGGGTGCCTTAGCCTAAGCCTAGGGGTCCCCTAGCCTTAGTCTAAGTCTAGGGGTGCCCTAGCCTAAGGCTAGGGGTGCCCTAGCCTAAGCCTCGGGGTGCCTTAGCCTAAGCCTAGGGGTCCCCTCGCATTAGCCTAAGCCTAGGGGAGCCCTAACTTAAGCCTAGGGGTCCCTTAGCCTAAACCTAGGGGTCCCTTAGCCTTAGCCTAAGCCTAGGTGTGCCTTCGGCTGAGCCTAGGGGTGCCGAAGCCTTAGCCTAGGGGTGCCCTAGCCTGAGCCTAGGGGAGCCCTAGCTTTAGCCTAAGCCTAGGGGTGCCCTAGCCTAAACTTATGGGTGCCCTAGCCTAAGCCTAGGGGTGCCTTAACCTAAGCCTAGTGGTCCCCTAGCATTAGCCTAAGCCTAGGGGAGCCCTAACTTAAGCCTAGGGGTCCCTTAGCCTAAACCTAGGGGTCCCTTAGCCTTAGCCTAAGCCTAGGTGTGCCTTCGGCTGAGCCTAGGGGTGCCGTAGCCTTAGCCTAGGGGTGCCCTAGCCTGAGCCTAGGGGAGCCCTAGCTTTAGCCTAAGCCTAGGGGTGCCCTAGCCTAAACTTAGGGGTGCCCTAGCCTAAGCCTAGGGGTGCCCTAGCCTAAGCCTATGGGTGCCCTAGCCTAAGCCTAGGGGTGCCCTAGCCATAGGCTAGGGGAGCCCTAGCCTTAGCCTAAGCTTAGGGGTGCCCTAGCCTAAGCTTAGGGGTTCCCTAGCCTAAGCCTAGGGGTTCCCTAGCATAAGCCTAGGGATACCCTAGCCTGAGCCTAGGGGTGCCCTAGCTTGAGCTTACGGTTGCCCTAGCCTGAGGCTAGGGGAGCCCTAGCCTTAGTCTATCCTAGGATTGCCCTAGCCTAAGCCTAGGGGTGCCATAGCCTGAGTCTTGTGGTGCACTAGCCTGAGTCCAGAGGAGCCGTAGCCTTAGCCTAAGCCTAGGGGTGCCCTAGCCTAAGCCTAGGGGTTCCCTAGCCTAAACCTAGGGGTGCCCTAGCCTAAGCCTACGGGTGCCCTCGCCTTAGGCTAGGGGAGCCCTAGCCTTAGCCTAAGCCTAGGGGTGACATAGCCTAAGCCTAGGGATGCCCTAGACTGAGCCTAGGGGTGCCCTAGCCTTAGGCTAGGGGAGCCCTATCCTTAGCCTTAACCAAGGGGTGCCCTAGCCTAAGCCTAGTGGTGCCGTAGCCTGAGCCTAGGGGTGCCCTAGCTTTAGCCTAGGGGTGCCTTAGCCTAAGCCTAGGGGTCCCCTAGCCTTAGTCTAAGCCTAGGGGTGCCCTAGCCTAAGCCTAGGGGTGCCCTAGCCTAAGCCTCGGGGTGCCTTAGCCTAAGCCTAGGGGTCCCCTAGCATTAGCCTAAGCCTAGGGGTGCCCTAACCTAAGCCTAGGGGTCCCTCAGCCTAAACCTAGGGGTCCCTTAGCCTTACCCTTAGCCTATGTGTGCCTTAGGCTGAGCTTAGTGGTGCCGTAGGCTTAGCCTAGGGGTGCCCAGCCTGAGCCCAGGGGAGCCCTAGCTTTAGCCTAAGCCTAGGAGTGTCCTAGCCTAAGCCTAGGGGTGCCCTAACCTTAGGCTAGGGAAGCCCTAGCCTTAGCCTAAGCTTAGGGGTGCCGTAGCCTAAGCCTAGGGCTGCCCTAGCCTAAGCCTAGGGGTGCCCTAGCCTAAGCCTAGGGGTGCCCTAGCCTAAGCTTAGGGGTGCCCTAGCCTAAGCCTAGGGGTGCCCTAGCCTTAGGCTAGGGCAGCCCTAGCCTTAGCCTAAGCCTAGGGGTGCCCTAGCCTAAGCCTAGGGGTGCCCTAGCCTAAGCCTAGGGGTGCCCTAGTCTAAGCCTAAGAGTGCCCTAGCCTTAGACTAGGGTAGCCCTAGCCTTAGCCTAAGCCTAGGGCTGCCCTAGCCTAAGCCTAGGGGTGCCCTAGCCTAAGCGTAGGGGTGCCCTAGCCTTAGGGTAGGGGAGCCCTATCCTTAGCCTAAACCAAGGGGTGCCCTAGCCTAAGCCAAGGGGTGCCGAAGCCTGAGCCTAGGGGTGCCCTAGCCTTAGCCTAGGGGTGCCCTAGCCTAAGCCTAGGGGTGCCTTAGCCTAAGCCTAGGGGTCCCCTAGGCTTAGTCTAAGCCTAGGGGTGCCCTAGCCTAAGGCTAGGGGTGCCCTTGCCTAAGCCTCGGGGTGCCTTAGCCTAAGGCTAGGGGTTCCCTCGCATTAGCCTAAGCCTAGGGGAGCCCTAACCTAAGCTTAGGGGTCCCTTAGCCTAAACCTAGGGGTCCCTTAGCCTTAGCCTAAGACTAGGTGTGCCTTCGGCTGAGCCTAGTGGTACCGTAGCCTTAGCCTAGGGGTGCCCTAGCCTGAGCCTAGGGGAGCCCTAGCTTTAGCCTAAGCCTAGGGTTGCCCTAGCCTAAACTTAGTGGTGCCCTAGCCTAAGCCTAGGGGTGCCTTAGCTTAAGCCTAGTGGTCCCCTAGCATTAGCCTAAGCCTAGGGGTGCCCTAGCCTAAGCCTATGGGTGCCCTAGCCTAAGCCTAGGGGTGCCCTAGCCATAGGCTAGGGGAGCCCTAGCCTTAGCCTAAGCTTAGGGGTGCCCTAGCCTAAGCTTAGGGGATCCCTAGCCTAAGCCTAGGGGTTCCCTAGCATAAGCCTAGGGATACCCTAGCCTGAGCCTAGGGGTGCCCTAGCTTGAGCTTACGGTTGCCCTAGCCTGAGGCTAGGGGAGCCCTAGCCTTAGTCTATCCTAGGATTGCCCTAGCCTAAGCCTAGGGGTGCCATAGCCTGAGTATTGTGGTGCACTAGCCTGAGTCCAGAGGAGCCGTAGCCTTAGCCTAAGCCTAGGGGTGCCCTAGCCTAAGCCTAGGGGTTCCCTAGCCTAAACCTAGGGGTGCCCTAGCCTAAGCCTACGGGTGCCCTCGCCTTAGGCTAGGGGAGCCCTAGCCTTAGCCTAAGCCTAGGGGTGACATAGCCTAAGCCTAGGGATGCCCTAGACTGAGCCTAGGGGTGCCCTAGCCTTAGGCTAGGGGAGCCCTATCCTTAGCCTAAACCAAGGGGTGCCCTAGCCTAAGCCTAGTGGTGCCGTAGCCTGAGCCTAGGGGTGCCCTAGCTTTAGCCTAGGGGTGCCTTAGCCTAAGCCTGGGGGTCCCCTAGCCTTAGTCTAAGCCTAGGGGTCCCCTAGCCTTAGTCTAACCCTAGGGGTGCCTTAGCCTAAGCCTAGGGGTCCCCTAGCATTAGCCTAAGCCTAGGGGTGCCATAACCTAAGCCTAGGGGTCCCTCAGCCTAAACCTAGGGGTCCCTTAGCCTTACCTTAAGTCTAGGTGTGCCTTAGGCTGAGCCTAGGGGTGCCGTAGCCTTAGCCTAGGGGTGCCCTAGACTGAGCCCAGGGGCGCCCTAGCTTTAGCCTAAACTTAGGGGTGCCCTAGCCTAACCCTAGGGGTGCATTAGCCTATGTCTAGTGGTCCCCTAGCCTTAGCCTAAGCCTAGGGGTGCCCTAGCCTAAGCCTATGGGTGCCCTAGCCTAAGCCTAGGGGTGCCCTAGCCATAGGCTAGCGGAGCCCTAGCCTTAGCCTAAGATTAGGGGTGCCCTAGCCTAAGCTTAGGGGTTCCCTAGCCTAAGCCTAGGGGTGCCCTAGCATAAACCTAGGCGTCCCCTAGCCTGAGCCTACAGGTGCCCTAGCCTGAGGTAGGGGAGCCCTAGCCTTAGTCTAGCCTAGCATTGCCCTAGCCTAAGCCTAGGGGTGCCATAGCCTGAGTCTTGTGGTGCTCTAGCCTGAGGCTAGAGGAGCCGTAACCTTAGCCTAAGCCTAGGGGTGCCCTATCCTAAGCCTAGGGGTTCCCTAGCCTAAACCTAGTGGTGCCCTAGCCTAAGCCTACGGGTGCCCTCGCCTTAGGCTAGGGGAGCCCTAGCCTTAGCCTAAGCCTAGGGGTGCCCTAGCCTAAGCCTAGGGGTGCCATAACCAAAGCCTTGGGGTGCCCTAGCCTAAGCCTAGGGGTACCCTATCATAAGCCTAGGGGTGCCCTAGCCTTAGGCTAGCTGAGCCCTAGCCTTAGCCTAAGCCTAGGGGTGCCCTAGACTAAGCCTAGGGGTGCCCTAGGTTTAGGCACGGGGAGCCCTAGCCTTAGCCTAAGCCTAGGGGTGCCCCAGCCTAAGCCTAGGGGTGCCCTAGCCTAAGCTTAGGGGTGCCCTAGCCTAAGCCTAGGGGTCCCCTAGCCTAACGCTAGGGGTGCCCTAGCTTTAGGCTAGGGGAGCCCTAGCCTTAGCCTAATCCTAGGGGTGCCCTAGCCTAAGCCTAGGAGTGCCCTAGCCTAAGGCTAGGGGTGCCCTAGCCTTAGGGTAGGGGAGCCCTATCCTTAGCCTAAACCAAGGGGTGCCCTAGCCTAAGCCAAGGGGTGCCGAAGCCTGAGCCTAGGGGTGCCCTAGCCTTAGCCTAGGGGTGCCCCAGCCTAAGCCTAGGGGTGCCTTAGCCTAAGCCTAGGGGTCCCCTAGCCTTAGTCTAAGTCTAGGGGTGCCCTAGCCTAAGGCTAGGGGTGCTCTAGCCTAAGCCTCAGGGTGCCTTAGCCTAAGCCTAGGGGTCCCCTCGCATTAGCCTAAGCCTAGGGGAGCCCTAACTTAAAGCCTAGGGGTCCCTTAGCCTAAACCTAGGGGTCCCTTAGCCTTAGCCTAAGCCTAGGTGTGCCTTCGGCTGAGCCTAGGGGTGCCGTAGCCTTAGCCTAGGGGTGCCCTAGCCTGAGCCTAGGGGAGCCCTAGCTTTAGCCTAAGCCTAGGGGTGCCCTAGCCTAAACTTATGGGTGCCCTAGCCTAAGCCTAGGGGTGCCTTAGCCTAAGCCTAGTGGTCCCCTAGCATTAGCCTAAGCCTAGGGGAGCCCTAACTTAAGCCTAGGGGTCCCTTAGCCTAAACCTAGGGGTCCCTTAGCCTTAGCCTAAGCCTAGGTGTGCCTTCGGCTGAGCCTAGGGGTGCCGTAGCCTTAGCCTAGGGGTGCCCTAGCCTGAGCCTAGGGGAGCCCTAGCTTTAGCCTAAGCCTAGGGGTGCCCTAGCCTAAACTTAGGGGTGCCCTAGCCTAAGCCTAGGGGTGCCCTAGCCTAAGCCTATGGGTGCCCTAGCCTAAGCCTAGGGGTGCCCTAGCCATAGGCTAGGGGAGCCCTAGCCTTAGCCTAAGCTTAGGGGTGCCCTAGCCTAAGCTTAGGGGTTCCCTAGCCTAAGCCTAGGGGTTCCCTAGCATAAGCCTAGGGATACCCTAGCCTGAGCCTAGGGGTGCCCTAGCTTGAGCTTACGGGTGCCCTAGCCTGAGGCTAGGGGAACCCTAGCCTTAGTCTATCCTAGGATTGCCCTAGCCTAAGCCTAGGGGTGCCATAGCCTGAGTCTTGTGGTGCACTAGCCTGAGTCCAGAGGAGCCGTAGCCTTAGCCTAAGCCTAGGGGTGCCCTAGCCTAAGCCTAGGGGTTCCCTAGCCTAAACCTAGGGGTGCCCTAGCCTAAGCCTACGGGTGCCCTCGCCTTAGGCTAGGGGAGCCCTAGCCTTAGCCTAAGACTAGGGGTGACATAGCCTAAGCCTAGGGATGCCCTAGACTGAGCCTAGGGGTGCCCTAGCCTTTGGCTAGGGGAGCCCTATCCTTAGCCTAAACCAAGGGGTGCCCAAGCCTAAGCCTAGTGGTGCCGTAGCCTGAGCCTAGGGGTGCCCTAGCTTTAGCCTAGGGGTGCCCTAGCCTAAGCCTAGGGGTGCCTTAGCCTAAGCCTAGGGGTCCCCTAGCCTTAGTCTAAGCCTAGGGGTGCCCTAGCCTAAGCCTAGGGGTGCCCTAGCCTAAGCCTCGGGGTGCCTTAGCCTAAGCCTAGGGGTCCCCTAGCATTAGCCTAAGCCTAGGGGTGCCCTAAACTAAGCCTAGGGGTCCCTCAGCCTAAACCTAGGGGTCCCTTAGCCTTACCCTAAGCCTATGTGTGCCTTAGGCTGAGCTCAGTGGTGCCGTAGGCTTAGCCTAGGGGTGCCCAGCCTGAGCCCAGGGGAGCCCTAGCTTTAGCCTAAGCCTAGGAGTGTCCTAGCCTAAGCCTAGGGGTGCCCTAACCTTAGGCTAGGGAAGCCCTAGCCTTAGCCTAAGCTTAGGGGTGCCGTAGCCTAAGCCTAGGGCTGCCCTAGCCTAAGCCTAGGGGTGCCCTAGCCTAAGCCTAGGGGTGCCCTATCCTAAGCCTAGGGGTGCCCTAGCCTAAGCTTAGGGGTGCCCTAGCCTAAGGCTAGGGGTGCCCTAGCCTTAGGCTAGGGGAGCCCTAGCTTTAGCCTAAGCCTAGGGGTGCCCTAGCCTAAGCCTAGGGGTGCCCTAGCCTAAGCCTAGGGGTGCCCTAGTCTAAGCCTAAGAGTGCCCTAGCCTTAGACTAGGGTAGCCCTAGCCTTAGCCTAAGCCTAGGGCTGCCCTAGCCTAAGCCTAGGGGTGCCCTAGCCTAAGCGTAGGGGTGCCCTAGCCTTAGGGTAGGGGAGCCCTATCCTTAGCCTAAACCAAGGGGTGCCCTAGCCTAAGCCAAGGGGTGCCGAAGCCTGAGCCTAGGGGTGCCCTAGCCTTAGCCTAGGGGTGCCCTAGCCTAAGCCTAGGGGTGCCTTAGCCTAAGCCTAGGGGTCCCCTAGCCTTAGTCTAAGCCTAGGGGTGCCCTAGCCTAAGGCTAGGGGTGCCCTTGCCTAAGCCTCGGGGTGCCTTAGCCTAAGGCTAGGGGTTCCCTCGCATTAGCCTAAGCCTAGGGGAGCCCTAACCTAAGCTTAGGGGTCCCTTAGCCTAAACCTAGGGGTCCCTTAGCCTTAGCCTAAGACTAGGTGTGCCTTCGGCTGAGCCTAGGGGTACCGTAGCCTTGGCCTAGGGGTGCCCTAGCCTGAGCCTAGGGGAGCCCTAGCTTTAGCCTAAGCCTAGTGTTGCCCTAGCCTAAACTTAGTGGTGCCCTAGCCTAAGCCTAGGGGTGCCTTAGCCTAAGCCTAGTGGTCCCCTAGCATTAGCCTAAGCCTATGGGTGCCCTAGCCTAAGCCTATGGGTGCCCTAGCCTAAGCCTAGGGGTGCCCTAGCCATAGGCTAGGGGAGCCCTAGCCTTAGCCTAAGCTTAGGGGTGCCCTAGCCTAAGCTTAGGGGTTCCCTAGCCTAAGCCTAGGGGTGCCCTAGCATAAGCCTAGGGGTGCCCTAGCCTGAGCCTAGGGGTGCCCTAGCCTGAGCCTACGGGTGCCCTAGCCTGAGGATAGGGGAGCCCTAGCCTTAGTCTAGCCTTGGATTGCCCTAGCCTAAGCCTTGGGGTGCCATAGCCTGAGTCTTGTGGTGCACTAGCCTGAGTCCAGAGGAGCCGTAGCCTTAGCCTAAGCCTAGGAGTGCCCTAGCCTAAGCCTAGGGGTTCCCTAGCCTAAGCCTAGGGGTGCCCTAGCCTAAGCCTACGGGTGCCCTCGCCTTAGGCTAGGGGAGTCTAGCCTTAGCCTAAGCCTAGGAGTGCCATAGCCTAAGCCTAGGGATGCCCTAGACTGAGCCTAGGGGTGCCCTAGCCTTAGGCTAGGGGAGCCCTATCCTTAGCCTAAACCAAGGAGTGCCCTAGCCTAAGCCTAGGGTTGCCGTATCCTGAGCCTAGGGGTGCTCTAGCCTTAAACTAGGGGTGCCCTAGCCTAAGCCTATGGGTGCCTTAGCCTAAGCCTAGGGGTCCCCTAGCCTTAGTCTAACCCTAGGGGTGCCTTAGCCAAAGCCTAGGGGTCCCCTAGCATTAGCCTAAGCCTAGGGGTGCCCTAACCTAAGCCTAGGGGTCCCTCAGCCTAAACCTAGGGGTCCCTTAGCCTTACCTTAAGTCTAGGTGTGCCTTAGGCTGAGCCTAGGGGTGCCGTAGCCTTAGCCTAGGTGTGCCCTAGACTGAGCCCAGGGGAGCCCTAGCTTTAGCCTAAACTTAGGGGTGCCCTAGCCTAACCCTAGGGGTGCGTTAGCCTATGTCTAGTGGTCCCCTAGCCTTAGCCTAAGCCTAGGGGTGCCCTAGCCTAAGCCTATGGGTGCCCTAGCCTAAGCCTAGGGTTGCCCTAGCCATAGGCTAGCGGAGCCCTAGCCTTAGCCTAAGATCAGGGGTGCCCTAGCCTAAGCTTAGGGGTTCCCTAGCCTAAGCCTAGGGGTGCCCTAGCATAAACCTAGGCGTCCCCTAGCCTGAGCCTACAGGTGCCCTAGCCTGAGGTAGGGGAGCCCTAGCCTTAGTCTAGCCTAGCATTGCCCTAGCCTAAGCCTAGGGGTGCCATAGCCTGAGTCTTGTGGTGCACTAGCCTGAGGCTAGAGGAGCCATAGCCTTAGCCTAAGCCTAGGGGTGCCCTATCCTAAGCCTAGGGGTTCCCTAGCCTAAACCTAGTGGTGCCCTAGCCTAAGCCTACGGGTGCCCTCGCCTTAGGCTAGGGGAGCCCTAGCCTTAGCCTAAGCCTAGGGGTGCCATAGCCTAAGCCTAGGGATGCCCTAGACTGAGCCTAGGGGTGCCCTAGCCTTAGGCTAGGGGAGCCCTAGACATAGCCTAAGCCTAGGGCTGCCCTAGCCTAAGCCTAGGGGTGCCCTAGCCTAAGCCTAGGAGAGCCCTAACCTAAGCCTAGGGGTGCCCTAGCCTAAGCTTAGGGGTGCCCTAGCCTAAGCCTAGTGGTGCCCTAGCCTTAGGCTAGGGGAGCCCTAGCCTTAGCCTAAGCCTAGGGGTGCCCTAGCCTAAGACTAGGGGTGCCCGAGCCTAAGCTTAGGGGTGCCCTAGCCTAAGCCTAGGGGTCCCCTAGCCTAACGCTAGGGGTGCCCTAGCCTTAGGCTAGGGGAGCCCTAGCCTTTGCCTAATCCTAGGGGTGCCCTAGCCTAAGCCAAGGAGTGCCTTTGCCAAACCTAGGGGTGCCCTAGCCTTAGGATAGGGGAGCCCTAGCCTTAGCCTAAGCCTGTGGGTGCCCTAACCTCAGCCTAGGGGTGCCCTAGCCTAAGCCTAGGGGTGCCCTAGCCTAAGCTTAGGAGTGCCCTAGCCTAAGGCTGGGGGTGCCCTAGAATAAGCCTAGGGGTGCCCTAGCCTAAGCCTAGGGGTGCCCTAGCCTAAGCCTAATGGTGCCCTATACTAAGCCTAGGGGTGCCCTAGCCTAAGCCTAGGGGTGCCCTAGCCTTAGGCTAGGGGAGCCCTAACCTTAGCCTAAGCCTAGGGGTGCCGTAGCACAAGCCTAGGGGTGCCATAGCCGAAGCCTAGGGGTGTCCTAGCCTTAGCCTAGGGGTGCCCTAGCCTAAGCCTAGATGTGCCCTAGCCTAATCCTAGGGGTGCCCTACCCTAAGCCTAGGGGTGCCCTAGCCTAAGCCTAGGGGTGCCCTAGCCTTAGGCTAGCTGAGCCCTAGCCTTAGCCTAAGCCTAGGGGTGCCCTAGCCTAAGCTTAGGGGTGCCCTAGCCTGAGCCAAGGGGTGACCTAGCCTAAGCCTAGGGGTGCCCTAGCCTTAGGCTAGGGGAGCCCTAGCCTTAGCCTAAGCCTAGGGGTGCCCTAGCCTAAGCCTAGGGGTGGCCTAGCCTAAGCCTAGGGGTGCCCTAGCCTAAGCCTAGGGGTGCCCGAACCTAAGCCTAGGGGTGCCCTCGCCTAAGCCTAGGGGTGCCCTAGCCATAGGCTAGGGGAGCCCTAGCCTTAGCCTAAGCTTAGGGGTGCCCTAGCCTAAGCTTAGGGGTTCCCTAGCCTAAGCCTAGGGGTGCCCTAGCATAAGACAAGGGGTGCCCTACCCTGAGCCTAGGGGTGCCCTAGCCTGAGCCTACGGTGCCCTAGCCTGAGGCTAGGGGAGCCCTAGCCTTAGTCTAGCCTAGGATTGCCCTAGCCTAAGCCTAGGGGTGCCATAGCCTGAGTCTTGTGGTGCACTAGCCAGAGGCTAGAGGAGCCGTAGCCTTTGCCAAAGCCTAGGGGTGCCCTACCCTAAGCTTAGGGGTGCTCTAGCCTAAGCCTACGTGTGCCCTCGCCTTAGGCTAGGGGAGCCCTAGCCTTAACCTAAGCCTAGGGGTGCCATAGCCTAAGCCTAGGGATGCCCTAGACTGAGCCTAGGGGTGCCATAGCCTTAGGCTAGGGGAGCCATAGACATAGCCTAAGCCTACGGCTGCCCTAGCCTAAGCCTACGGGTGCCCTAGCCTAAGCCTAGGGGAGCCCTAGCCTAAGCCTAGGGGTGCCCTAGCCTAAGCTTAGGGGTGCCCTAGCCTGAGCCTAGTGGTGCCCTAGCCTTAGGCTAGAGGAGCCCTAGCCTTAGCCTAAGCCTAGGGGTGCCCTAGCCTAAGCCTAGGGGTGCCCTAGCCTAAGCTTAGGGGTGCCCTAGCCTAAGTCTAGGGGTCCCCTAGCCTAACGCTAGGGGTGCCCTAGCCTTAGGCTAGGGGAGCCCTAGCCTTAGCCTAAGCTTAGTGGTGCCGTAGCCTAAGCCTAGGGCTGCCCTACCGTAAGCCTAGGGGTGCCCTACTCTAAACCTAGGGGTGCCCTAGCCTAAGCCTAGGGGTGCCCTAGCCTAAGCCTAGGGGTGCCCTAGCCTTAGTCTAAGTCTAGGGGTGCCCTAGCCTAAGCCTAGGGATGCCCTAGCCTAAGCCTAGGGGTGCCCTAGTCTAAGCTTAAGGGTGCCCTAGCCTTAGACTAGGGTAGCCCTCGCCTTAGCCTAAGCCTAGGGCTGCCCTAGCCTAAAACTAGGGGTGCCCTAGCCTAAGCCTAGGGGTGCCCTAGCCTTAGGGTAGGGGAGCCCTATCCTTAGCCTAAACCAAGGGGTGCCCTAGCCTAAGCCAAAGGGTGCCGAAGCCTGAGCCTAGGGGTGCCCTAGCCTTAGCCTAGGGGTGCCCTAGCCTAAGCCTAGGGGTGCCTTAGCCTAAGCCTAGGGGTCCCCTAGCCTTAGTCTAAGCCTAGGGGTGCCCTAGCCTAAGGCTAGGGGTGCCCTAGCCTAAGCCTCGGGGTGCCTTAGCATAAGCCTAGGGGTCCCCTCGCATTAGCCTAAGCCTAGGGCAGCCCTAACCTAAGCCTTGGGGTCCCTTAGCCTAAACCTAGGGGTCCCTTAGCCTTAGCCTAAGCCTAGGTGTGCCTTAGGCTGAGCCTAGGGTTGCCGTAGCCTTAGCCTAGGGGTGCCCTAGCCTGAGCCTAGGGGAGCCCTAGCTTTAGCCTAAGCCTAGGGGTGCCCTAGCCTAAATTTAGGGGTGCCCTACCCTAAGCCTAGGGGTGCCTTAGCCTAAGGCTAGTGGTCCCCTAGCATTAGCCTAAGCCTAGGGGTGCCCTAGCCTAAGCCTATGGGTGCCCTAGCCTAAGCCTAGGGGTGCCCTAGCCATAGGCTAGGGGAGCCCTAGCCTTAGCCTAAGCTTAGGGGTGCCCTAGCCTAAGCTTAGGGGTTCCCTAGCCTAAGCCTAGGGGTGCCCTAGCATAAGCCTAGGGGTGCCCTAGCCTGAGCCTAGGGGTGCCCTAGCTTGAGCCTACGGGTGCCCTAGCCTGAGGCTAGGGGAGCCCTAGCCTTAGTCTAGCCTAGGATTGCCCTAGCCTAAGCCTAGGGGTGCAATAGCCTGAGTCTTGTGGTGCACTAGCCTGAGTCCAGAGGAGCCGTAGCCTTAGCCTAAGCCTAGGGGTGCCCTAGACTAAGCCTAGGGGTGCCCTAGCCTAAGCCTAGGGGTTCCCTAGCCTAAGCCTAGGGGTGCCCTAGCCTAAGCCTACGGGTGCCCTCGCCTTAGGCTAGGGGAGACCTAGCCTTAGCCTAAGCCTAGGGGTGACATAGCCTAAGCCTAGGGATGCCCTAGACTGAGCCTAGGGGTGCCCTAGCCTTAGGCTAGGGGAGCCCTATCCTTAGCCTAAACCAAGGGGTGCCCTAGCCTAAGCCAAGTGGTGCCGTAGCCTGAGCCTAGGGGTGCCCTAGCCTTAGCCTAGCGGTGCCCTAGCCTAAGCCTAGGGGTGACTTAGCCTAAGCCTAGGGGTCCCCTAGCCTTAGTCTAAGCCTAGGGGTGCCCTAGCCTAAGCCTAGGGGTGCCCTAGCCTAAGCCTCGGGGTGCCTTAGCCTAAGCCTAGGGGTCCCCTAGCATTAGCCTAAGCCTATGGGTGCCCTAACCTAAGCTAGGGGTCCCTCAGCCTAAACCTAGGGGTCCCTTAGCCTTACCATAAGCCTAGGTGTGCCTTAGGCTGAGCCTAGGGGTGCCGTAGCCTTAGCCTAGGGGTGCCCCAGCCTGAGCCCAGGGGAGCCCCAGCTTTAGCCTATGCCTAGGGGTGCCCTAGCCTAAACTTAGGGGTGCCCTAGCCTAAGCCTAGGGGTGCCTTAGCCTAAATCTAGTGATCCCCTAGCCTTAGCCTAAGCCTAGGGGTGCCATAGCCTAAGCCTATGGGTGCCCTAGCCTAAGACTAGGGGTGCCCTAGCCATAGGCTAGGGGAGCCCTAGCCTTAGCCTAAGCTTAGGGGTGCCCTAGCCTAAGCTTAGGGGTTCCCTAGCCTAAGCCTAGGGGTGCCCTAGCATAAGCCTAGGGGTGCCCTAGCCTGAGCCTAGGGGTGCCCTAGCCTGAGCCTTCAGGTGCCCTAGCCTGAGGCTAGGGGAGCCCTAGCCTTAGTCTAGCCTAGCATTGCCTTAGCCTAAGCCTAGGGGTGCCCTATCCTAAGCCTAGGGGTTCCCTAGCCTAAGCCTAGGGGTGCCCTATCCTAAGCCTAGGGGTGCCATAGCCTAAGCCTAGGGATGCCCTAGACTGAGCCTAGGGGTGCCCTAGCCTTAGGCTAGGGGAGCCCTAGACATAGCCTAAGCCTAGGGCTGCCCAAGCCTAAGCCTAGGGGTGCCCTAGCCTAACGCTAGGGGTGCCCTAGCCTTAGGCTAGGGAAGACCTAGGCGTAGCCTAATCTTAGGGGTGCCCTAGCCTAAGCCTAGGAGTGCCTTAGCCAAACCTAGGGTTGCCCTAGCCTTAGGATAGGGGAGCCCTAGCCTAGTCTAAGCCTACGGGTGCCTTAGCTTAAGCCTAGCGGTGCCCTAGCCTAATCCTAGGGGTGCCCTAGCCTTAGGCTAGGGGAGACCTAGCCTTAGCCTAAGCCTAGGGGTGCCCTAGCCTAAGCCTAGTGGTGCCTTAGCCTAAGCTTAGGGGTGACCTAGCCTTAGCCTAAGCCTAGGGGTGCCTTAGCCTAAGCCTAGGGGTGCACTAGCCTAAGCCTAGGAGTGCCCTAGCCTAAGCCTAGGGGTGCCCTAGCCTTAGCTTAAGCCTAGGGGTGCCCTAGCCTAAACCTAGGGGTGCCCTAGCCTAAGCCTAGGGGTTCCCTAGTCTAAGCCTAAGGGTGCCCTTGCCTTAGACTATGGGAGCCCTAGCCTTAGCCTAAGCTTAGGGGTGCCCCAGCCTAAGCCTAGGGGTGCCTTAGCCTAAGCCTAGGGGTCCCCTAGCATTACCCTAAGCCTAGGGGTGCCCTAGCCTAAGCTTAGGGGTGCCTTAGCCTTAGGCTAGCGGATCCCTAGCCTTAGCCTAAGCCTAGGGGTGCCCTAGCCTAAGCCTAGGGGTGCCGTAGCCTAAGCCTAGGGGTGCCTTAGCCTAAGCCTAGGGGTCCCCTAGCCTTAGTCTAAGCCTAGGGGTGCTCTAGCCTAAGTGTAGGGGTGCCATAGACTGAGCCTAGGGGTGCCCTAGCCTTAGCCTAGGGGTGCCGTAGCCTAAGCCTAGGGGTGCCTTATCCTAAGCCTATGGGTCCCCTAGCCTTAGTCTAAGCCTAGGGGTGCCCTAGCCTAAGCCTACGGGTGCCCTAGCCTAAGCCTCGGGGTGCCTTAGCCTAAGCCTAGGGGTCCCCTAGCATTAGCCTAAGCCTAGGGGTAGCCTAGCCTAAGCCAAGGGGTGCCTTAGCCTAAACCTAGGGGTCCCCTAACCTTAGCCTAAGCCTAGGGGTGCCTTAGGCTGAGCCTTGGGGTGCCGTAGCCTTAGCCTAGGGGTTCCCTAGCCTAAGCCTAGGGGAGCCCTAGCCTTAGCCAAAGCCTAGGGGTGCCCTAGCCTAAGACTAGGGGTGCCCTAGCCTAAGCTTAGGGGTGCCCTAGCTTAAGCCTAGGGGTGCTCTAGCCTAAGCCTAGGGGTGCCCTAGCCTAAGCCTAGGAGTGCCCGAACGTAAGCCTAGGGGTGCCCTAGCCTAAGCCTAGGGGTGTCCTAGCCTTAGGCCAGGGGATTCCTAGCCTTATCCTAAGCCTAGGGGTGCCCTAGCCTAAGCCTAGGGGTGCCCTAGCCTAAGCCTAGGTGTACCCTAGCCTTAGGCTAGGGGAGTCCTCGCCTTAGCCGAAGACTTGGGATGTCCTAGCCTAAGCCTAGGGTTGCCCATGCCCAAGCCTATGGATGCCCTAGCGTTAGGCTAGAGGAGCCCTAGCCTTAGCCTAAGCCTAGGGGTGCCCTAGCCTAAGCCTAGAGGTGCCCTATCCTAAGTCTAGGGGTGCTCTAGCCTAAGCCTAGCTGTACCCTAGCGTTTGGCTAGGGGAGCCCTAGCCTTAGCCTAAGCCTAGGGGTGCCCCAGCATAAGCCTAGGGGTGCCCTAGCCTTAGGCTAGGGGAGCCCTAGCCTTAGCCTAAGCCTAGGAGTGCCCTAACCTAAGCCTAGGGGTGCCCTAGCCTAAGCCTAGGGGTGCCCTAGTCTAAGCCTAAGGGTGCCCTAGCCTTAGACTAGGGTAGACCTAGCCTTAGCCTAAGCCTAGGGCTGCCCTAGCCTAAGCCTAGGGGTGCCCTAGCCTAAGCCTAGGGGTCCCTAGCCTTAGGGTAGGGGAGCACTATCCTTAGCCTAAACCAAGGGGTGCCCTAGCCTAAGCCAAGGAGTGCCGTAGCCTGAGCATAGGGGTGCCCTAGCCTTAGCCTAGGGGTGCCCTATCCTAAGCCTAGGGGTGCCTTAGCCTGAGCCTAGGGGTCCCCTAGCCTTAGTCTAAGCCTAGGGGTGCCCTAGCCTAAGGCTAGGGGTGCCCTAGCCTAAGGCTAGGGGTGCCCTAGCCTAAGCCTCGGGGTGCCTTAGCCTAAGCCTAGGGGTCCCCTCGCATTAGCCTAAGACTAGGGGTGCCCTAACCTAAGCCTAGGGGTCCCTTAGCCTAAACCTAGGGGTCCCTTAGCCTTAGCCTAAGCCTAGGGGTGCCATAGCCTAAGCCTAGGGATGCCCTAGACTGAGCCTAGGGGTGCCCTAGCCTTAGGCTAGGGGAGCCCTATCCTTAGCCTAAACCAAGGGGTGCCCTAGCCTAAGCCTAGGGGAGCCGTAGCCTGAGCCTAGGGGTGCCCTAGCCTTAGCCTAGGGGTGCCCTAGCCTAAGCCTAGGGGTGCCTTAGTCTAAGCCTAGGGGTCCCCTAGCCTTAGTCTAAGCCTAGGGGTGCCCTAGCCTAAGCCTAGGGGTGCCCTAGCCTAAGCCTAGGGGTGCCCTAGGCTAAGCCTCGGGGTGCCTTAGCCTAAGCCTAGGGGTCCCCTAGCATTAGCCTAAGCCTAGGGGTGCCCTAACCTAAGCCTAGGGGTCCCTCAGCCTAAACCTAGGGGTCCCTTAGCCTTAGCCTAAGCCTAGGTGTGCCTTAGGCTGAGCCTAGGGGTGCCGTAGCCTTAGCCTAGGGGTGCCCTAGCCTGAGCCCAGGGGAGTCCTAGCTTTAGCCTAAGCCTAGGGGTGCCATAGCCTAAACTTAGGGGTGCCCTAGCCTAAGCCTAGGGGTGCGTTAGCCTAAGTCTAATGGTCCCCTAGCCTTAACCTAAGCCTAGGGGTGCCCTAGCCTAAGCCTATGGGTGCCCTAGCCTAAGCCTAGGGGTGCCCTAGCCATAGGCTAGGGGAGCCCTAGCCTTAGCCTAAGCTTAGGGGTGCCCTAGCCTAAGCTTAGGGGTTCCCTAACCTAAGCCTAGGGGTGCCCTAGCCTGAGCCTACGGGTGCCCTAGCCTGAGGCTAGGGGAGCCCTCGCCTTAGTCTAGCCTAGGATTGCCCTAGCCTAAGCCTAGGTGTGCCATAGCCTGAGTCTTGTGGTGCACTAGCCTGAGGCTAGAGGAGCCGTAGCCTTAGCCTAAGCCTAGGGGTGTCCAAGCCTAAGCCTAGGGGTTCCCTAGCCTAAGCCTAGGAGTGCCCTAGCCTAAGCCTACGGGTGCCTTCGACTTAGGCTAGGGGAGCCCTAGCCTTAGCCTAAACCTAGGTGTGCCCTAGCCTAAGACTAGGGGTGCCCTAGCCTAAGCTTAGGGGTGCCCTAGCCTAAGCCTAGGGTCCCCAAGCCTAATGCTAGGGGTGCCCTAGCCTTAGGCTAGGGGAGCCCCAGCCTTAGCCTAATCCTAGGAGTGCCCTAGCCTAAGCCTAGGAGTGCCTTAGCCAAATCTAGGGGTGCCCTAGCCTTAGGATAGGGGAGCCCTAGCCTTAGCCTAAGCCTACGGATGCCTTAGCTTAAGCCTAGTGGTGCCCTAGCCTAAGCCTAGGGGTGCCCTAGCCTTAGGCTAGAGGAGAACTAGCCTTAGCCTAAACCTTTGGGTGCCCTATCCTCAGCTTAGGGGTGCCCTAGACTAAGTCTAGGAGTACCCTAGCCTAAGCCTAGCGGTGCCCTAGCCTAAGCCTAGGAGTGCCCAAGCCTAAGCCTAGGGGTGCCCTAGCCTTAGCCTAAGCCTAGGGGTGCCCTAGCCTTAGCCTAAGCCTAGGGGTGCCCTAGCCTAAGCCTAGTGGTGCCTTAGCCTAAGCCTAGGGGTGACCTAGCCTTAGCCTAAGCCAAGGGGTGCCTTAGCCTAAGACTACGGGTGCCCTAGCCAAAGACTAGGGGTGCCCTAGCCTAAGCCTAGGGGTGCCCTAGCCTAAGCCTAAGGGTACCCTAGCCTAAGACTAGGGGTGGCCACGCCTTAGGATAGAGGAGCCCTAGCCTTAGCCTAAGCCTATGGGTGCCCTAGCCTAAGCCTAGGGGTGCCCTAGCCAAAGACTAGGGGTGCCCTAGCCTAAACCTAGGGTTGCCCTTGCCTAAGCCTAGGGGTGACCTAGCCTAATCCTAGGGGTGCCCTAGCCTTAGGCTAGGGGAGCACTAGCCTTAGCCTAAGCCTAGGGATGCCCTAGTCTAAGCCTAGGCGTGCCCTAGCCTAAGCCCAGGGGTCCCCTACCCTAAGCCTAGGGGTGCCCTACCCTAAGCCTAGGGGTGCCCTAGCCTAAGCCTAGTCTTGCCCTAGCCTTAGGCTAGCATAGCCGTAGCCTAAGCCTAAGCCTAGTGGTGCTCTAACCTAAGCCAAGGGGTGTCCTAGCCTTAGGTTAGGGGAGCCCTAGTCTTAGCCTAAGACTAGGGGTGTCCTAGCCTAAGCCTAGGGGTGTCCTACCCTAAGCCTAGGGGTGCCGTAGCCTAAGCCTAGGGGTGCCCTAGCCTAAGCCTAGGGGTGCCCTATCCTAAGCCTAGGGGTGCCCAGGCCTTAGGCTAGAGGAGCCCTAGCCTTTGCCTAAGACTATGCTGCCGTAGCCTAAGCCAAGGGGTGCCCTAGCCTAAGCCTAGGGGTGCCCTAGCCTAACCCTAGTGGTGCCCTAGCCTTAGGCTAGGGGAACACTAGCCTTAGCCTAAGCCTAGGGGTGCCCTCGCCTAAGCCTAGGGGTGCCCTAGCCTAAGCCTAGGGGTGCCTTAGCCTAAGCCTAGGGGTCCCCTAGCATTAGCCTAAGCCTAGGGGTGCCCTAGCCTAAGCTTAGTGGTGCCTTAGCCTTAGGCTAGGGGATCCCTAGCCTTAGCCTAAGCCTAGGGGTGCCCTAGCCTAAGCCTAGGGGTGCCCTAGCCTAAGCCTCGGGGTGCCTTACTCTAAGCCTAGGGGTCCCCTAGCTTTAGCCTAAGCCTAGGGGTGCCCTAGCCTAAGCCTAGGGGTGCCTTAGCCTAAACCTAGGGGTCGCCTAGCCTTAGCCTAACCCTAGGGGTGCCTTAGGCTGAGCCTAGGGGTGCCGTAGCCTTAGCCTAAGCCTAGGGGTGCCCTAGCCTAAGACTAGGGGTGCCCTAGTCTAAGCCTAGGGGTGCCCTAGCCTAAGATTAGGGGTGCCTTAGCCTAAGCCTAGGGGTCCCCTAGCATTAGCCTAAGCCTAGGGGTGCCCTAGCCTAAGCTTAGGGGTGCCTTAGCCTTAGGCTAGGGGATCCCTAGCCTTAGCCTAAGCCTAGGGGTGCCCAAGCCTAAGCCTAGGGGTGCCCTAGCCTAAGCCTCGGGGTGCCTTACTCTAAGCCTAGGGGTCCCCTAGCTTTAGCCTAAGCCTAGGGGTGCCCTAGCCTAAGCCTAGGGGTGCCTTAGCCTAAACCTAGGGGTCCCCTAGCCTTAGCCTAAGCCTAGGGGTGCCTTAGGCTGAGCCTAGGGGTGCCGTAGCCTTAGCCTAAGCCTCGGGGTACCCTAGCCTAAGACTAGGGGTGCCCTAGCCTAAGCCTAGGGGTGCCCTAGCCTAAGATTAGGGGTGCCTTAGCCTTAGACTAGGGGATCCCTAGCCTTAGCCTAAGCCTAGGGGTGCCCTAGCCTAAGTGTAGGGGTGCCGTAGCCTGAGCCTAGGTGTGCCCTAGCCTTAGCCTAGGGGTGCCCTAGCCTGAGCCTACGGGTGCCCTATACTGAGGCTAGGGGAGCCCTAGCCTTAGTCTAAGCCTAGGGGTGCCCTAGCATAAGCCTAGGGGTGCCCTAGCCTAAGCCTAGGGGTGCCCTAGCCTAAGCCTAATAGTGCCCGAACCTAAGCCTAGGGGTGCCCTAGCCTAAGCCTAGGCGTCCCCTAGCATTAGCCTAAGCCTAGGGGTGCCCTTTCCTAAGCCTAGGGGTGCCTTAGCCTAAACCTAGGGGTCCCCTAGCCTTAGCCTAAGCCTAGGGGTGCTTTAGGCTGAGCCTAGGGGTGCCTTAGCCTTAGCCTAGAGGTACCCAAGCCTAAGCCTAGGGGAGCCCTAGCTTTAGCCTAAGCCTAGGGGTGCCCTAGCCTAAGCCTAGGGGTGCCCAAGCCTAAGCCTATGGGTTCCCTAGCCTAAGCCTAGGGGTGGCCTAGCGATAGGCTAGGGGAGCCCTAGCCTTAGCCTAAGCTTAGGGATGCCCGAGCCTTAGTCTAGGGTTGCCCTACCCTAAGCCTAGGGGTGCCCTAGCCTTAGGCTAGGGGAGCCCTAGCCTTAGCCTACGCCTAGGGGTGCCCTAGCCTAAGCATAGGGGTGCCCTAGCCTGAGCCTAGGTGTGCCCTAGCTTGAGCCTACGGATGCCGTATACTGAGGCTAGGGGAGCCCTATCCTTAGTCTAGCCTAGGATTGCCCTAGCCTAAGCCTAAGTGTGCCATAGCCTGAGTCTAGTGGTGCACTAGCCTGAGGCTAGGGGAGCCGTAGCCTTAGCCTAAGCCTAGGGGTGCCCTAGCCTAAGCCTAGGGGTTCCCTAGCCTAAGCCTAGGGGTGCCCTAGCCTAAGCCTACGGTGCCCTCGCCTTAGGCTAGGGGAGCCCTAGCCTTAGCCTAAGCCTAGGGGTGGTATAGCCTAAGCCTAAGGATGCCCTAGCCTGAGCCAAGGGGTGCCCTAGCCTTAGGCTAGGGGAGCCCTAGACATAGCCTAAGCCTTGGGCTGCCCTAGCCTAAGCCTAGGGGTGCCCTAGCCTAAGCCTAGGGGAGCCCTAGCCTAAGCCTAGGGGAGCCCTAGCCTAAGCCTAGCGGTGCCCTAGCCTAAGCCTAGTGGTGCCCTAGCCTTAGGCTAGGGGAGCCCTAGCCTTAGCATAAGCCTAGGGTTGCCCTAGCCTAAGACTAGGGGTGCCCTAACCTAAGCTTAGGGGTGCCCTAGCCTAAGCCTAGGGGTCCCCTAGCCTAACCCTAGGGGTGCCCTAGCTTTAGGTTAGGGGAGCCCTAGCCTTAGCCTAATCCTAGGTGTGCCCTAGCCTAAGCGTAGGAGTGCCTTAGCCTAAGCCTAGGGGTGCCTTAGCCTAAGCCTAGGGGTGCCCTAGCCTAAGCCTACGGGTGCCCTTGCCTTAGTCTAGGGGAGCCCTAGCCTTAGCCTATGTCTAGGGGTGCCCTAGCCTAAGCCTAAGTCTAGGGGTGCCCTAGCCTAAGACTACGGGTGCCCTAGCCTAAGACTAGGGGTGCCCTAGCCTAAGCCTAGGGGTGCCCTAGCCTAAGCCTAGGGGTACCCTAGCCTAAGACTAGGGGTGGCCACGCCTTAGGATAGAGGAGCCCTAGCCTTAGGCTAAGCCTATGGCTGCCCTAGCCTAAACCTAGGGTGGCCCTTGCCTAAGCCTAGGGGTGACCAAGCCTAATCCTAGGGGTGCCCTAGCCTTAGGCTAGGGGAGCACTAGCCTTAGCCTAAGCCTAGGGATGCCCTAGTCTAAGCCTAGGCGTGCCCTAGCCTAAGCCCAGGGGTCCCCTACCCTAAGCCTAGGGGTGCCCTACCCTAAGCCTAGGGGTGCCCTAGCCTAAGCCTAGGCTTGCCCTAGCCTTAGGCTAGCATAGCCGTAGCCTAAGCCTAAGCCTAGTGGTGCTCTAACCTAAGCCAAGGGGTGTCCTAGCCTTAGGTTAGGGGAGCCCTAGTCTTAGCCTAAGCCTAGGGGTGTCCTAGCCTAAGCCTAGGGGGGTCCTACCCTAAGCCTAGGGGTGCCGTAGCCTAAGCCTAGGGGTGCCCTAGCCTAAGCCTAGGGGTGCCCTATCCTAAGCCTAGGGGTGCCCAGGCCTTAGGCTAGAGGAGCCCTAGCCTTTGCCTAAGACTATGCTGCCGTAGCCTAAGCCAAGGGGTGCCCTAGCCTAAGCCTAGGGGTGCCCTAGCCTAACCCTAGTGGTGCCCTAGCCTTAGGCTAGGGGAACACTAGCCTTAGCCTAAGCCTAGGGGTGCCCTCGCCTAAGCCTAGGGGTGCCCTAGCCTAAGCCTAGGGGTGCCTTAGCCTAAGCCTAGGGGTCCCCTAGCATTAGCCTAAGCCTAGGGGTGCCCTAGCCTAAGCTTAGGGGTGCCTTAGCCTTAGGCTAGGGGATCCCTAGCCTTAGCCTAAGCCTAGGGGTGCCCTAGCCTAAGCCTAGGGGTGCCCTAGCCTAAGCCTCGGGGTGCCTTACTCTAAGCCTAGGGGTCCCCTAGCTTTAGCCTAAGCCTAGGGGTGCCCTAGCCTAAGCCTAGGGGTGCCTTAGCCTAAACCTAGGGGTCGCCTAGCCTTAGCCTAAGCCTAGGGGTGCCTTAGGCTGAGCCTAGGCGTGCCGTAACCTTAGCCTAAGCCTAGGGGTGCCCTAGCCTAAGACTAGGGGTGCCCTAGTCTAAGCCTAGGGGTGCCCTAGCCTAAGATTAGGGGTGCCTTAGCCTAAGCCTAGGGGTCCCCTAGCATTAGCCTAAGCCTAGGGGTGCCCTAGCCTAAGCTTAGGGGTGCCTTAGCCTTAGGCTAGGGGATCCCTAGCCTTAGCCTAAGCCTAGGGGTGCCCAAGCCTAAGCCTAGGGGTGCCCTAGCCTAAGCCTCGGGGTGCCTTACTCTAAACCTAGGGGTCCCCTAGCTTTAGCCTAAGCCTAGGGGTGCCCTAGCCTAAGCCTAGGGGTGCCTTAGCCTAAACCTAGGGGTCCCCTAGCCTTAGCCTAAGCCTAGGGGTGCCTTAGGCTGAGCCTAGGGGTGCCGTAGCCTTAGCCTAAGCCTCGGGGTGCCCTAGCCTAAGACTAGGGGTGCCCTAGCCTAAGCCTAGGGGTGCCCTAGCCTAAGATTAGGGGTGCCTTAGCCTTAGACTAGGGGATCCCTAGCCTTAGCCTAAGCCTAGGGGTGCCCTAGCCTAAGTGTAGGGGTGCCGTAGCCTGAGCCTAGGTGTGCCCTAGCCTTAGCCTAGGGGTGCCCTAGCCTGAGCCTACGGGTGCCCTATACTGAGGCTAGGGGAGCCCTAGCCTTAGTCTAAGCCTAGGGGTGCCCTAGCATAAGCCTAGGGGTGCCCTAGCCTAAGCCTAGGGGTGCCCTAGCCTAAGCCTAATAGTGCCCGAACCTAAGCCTAGGGGTGCCCTAGCCTAAGCCTAGGCGTCCCCTAGCATTAGCCTAAGCCTAGGGGTGCCCTTTCCTAAGCCTAGGGGTGCCTTAGCCTAAACCTAGGGGTCCCCTAGCCTTAGCCTAAGCCTAGGGGTGCTTTAGGCTGAGCCTAGGGGTGCCTTAGCCTTAGCCTAGAGGTACCCAAGCCTAAGCCTAGGGGAGCCCTAGCTTTAGCCTAAGCCTAGGGGTGCCCTAGCCTAAGCCTAGGGGTGCCCAAGCCTAAGCCTATGGGT
Source organism: Tenrec ecaudatus (assembly GCF_050624435.1). Lineage (NCBI taxonomy): Eukaryota > Metazoa > Chordata > Mammalia > Afrosoricida > Tenrecidae > Tenrec > Tenrec ecaudatus. Next base: position 651,844 of record NW_027459469.1, read on the forward strand.
GCCCTAGCCTAAGCCTAGGGGTGGCCTAGCGATAGGCTAGGGGAGCCCTAGCCTTAGCCTAAGCTTAGGGATGCCCGAGCCTTAGTCTAGGGTTGCCCTACCCTAAGCCTAGGGGTGCCCTAGCCTTAGGCTAGGGGAGCCCTAGCCTTAGCCTACGCCTAGGGGTGCCCTAGCCTAAGCATAGGGGTGCCCTAGCCTGAGCCTAGGTGTGCCCTAGCTTGAGCCTACGGATGCCGTATACTGAGGCTAGGGGAGCCCTATCCTTAGTCTAGCCTAGGATTGCCCTAGCCTAAGCCTAAGTGTGCCATAGCCTGAGTCTAGTGGTGCACTAGCCTGAGGCTAGGGGAGCCGTAGCCTTAGCCTAAGCCTAGGGGTGCCCTAGCCTAAGCCTAGGGGTTCCCTAGCCTAAGCCTAGGGGTGCCCTAGCCTAAGCCTACGGTGCCCTCGCCTTAGGCTAGGGGAGCCCTAGCCTTAGCCTAAGCCTAGGGGTGGTATAGCCTAAGCCTAAGGATGCCCTAGCCTGAGCCAAGGGGTGCCCTAGCCTTAGGCTAGGGGAGCCCTAGACATAGCCTAAGCCTTGGGCTGCCCTAGCCTAAGCCTAGGGGTGCCCTAGCCTAAGCCTAGGGGAGCCCTAGCCTAAGCCTAGGGGAGCCCTAGCCTAAGCCTAGGGGTGCCCTAGCCTAAGCCTAGTGGTGCCCTAGCCTTAGGCTAGGGGAGCCCTAGCCTTAGCATAAGCCTAGGGTTGCCCTAGCCTAAGACTAGGGGTGCCCTAGCCTAAGCTTAGGGGTGCCCTAGCCTAAGCCTAGGGGTCCCCTAGCCTAACCCTAGGGGTGCCCTAGCTTTAGGTTAGGGGAGCCCTAGCCTTAGCCTAATCCTAGGTGTGCCCTAGCCTAAGCGTAGGAGTGCCTTAGCCTAAGCCTAGGGGTGCCTTAGCCTAAGCCTAGGGGTGCCCTAGCCTAAGCCGACGGGTGCCCTCGCCTTAGTCTAGGGGAGCCCTAGCCTTAGCCTATGTCTAGGGGTGCCCTAGCCTAAGCCTAAGTCTAGGGGTGCCCTAGCCTAAACCTAGGGGTGCCCTACCCTAAGCATAGGGGTGCCCTAGCCTAAGCCTAGGGGTGCCCTAGCCTAAGCCTAAGGGTGCCCTAGCCTAAGCCTAGGGGTGCCCTAGCCTTAGGCTAGAGGAGCCCTAGCCTTAGCCTAAGCCTTGGCGTGCCTATGACTAGGGGTGCCCTAGCCTAAGCTTAGGGGTGCCCTAGCCTAAGCCTTGGGGAGCCCTAGCCTTCGCCTAAGCGTAGTGGTGCCCTAGCCTAAGCCTAGGGGTGCCCTAGCCTAAGACTAGTGGTGCCCTAGCCTAAGCCTAGGGGTGCCTTAGCCTAAGCCTAGGGGTGCCCTAGCCTAAGCCTAGGGGTGCCCTAGGGTTAGGCTAGGGGAGCCCTAGCCTTCGCCTAAGCGTAGTGGTGCCCTAGCCTAGGCCTAGGGGTGCCCTAGCCTAAGACTAGTGGTGCCCTAGCCTAAGCCTAGGGAAGCCCTAGCCTTAGGCTACGACTAGGGGTGCCTTAGCCTAAGCTTAGGGGTTCCCTAGTCTAAGCCTAGGGGTGCCCTAGCATAAGCCTAGGGGTGCCCTAGCCTGAGCCTAGGTGTGCCCTAGCCTGAGCCTACGGGTGCCCTATACTGAGGCTAGGAGAGCCTTAGCCTTAGTCTAGCCTAGGATTGCCCTAGCCTAAGCCTAGGGGTGCCATAGCCTGAGTCTAGTGGTGCACTAGCCTGAGGCTAGGGGAGCCGTAGCCTTAGCCTAAGCCTAGGGGTGCCCTAGCCTAAGCCTTGGGGTTCCCTAGCCTAAGCCTAGGGGTGCCCTAGCCTAAGCCTACGGGTGCCCTAGCCTAAGCCTACGGGTGCCCTCGCCTTAGGCTAGGGGAGCCCTAGCCTTAGCCTCAGCCTCGGGGTTCTATAGCCTAAGCCTAAGGATGCCCTAGCATGAGCCTAGGGGGCCCCTAGCCTTAGGCTAGGGGAGCTCTAGACATAGCCTAAGCCTAGGCCTGCCCTAGCCTAAGCCTAGGGGTGCCCTAGCCTAAGCCTAGGGGAGCCCTAGCCTAAGCCTAGAGGTGCCCTAGCCTAAGCTTAGTGGTGCCCTAGCCTAAGCCTAGTTGTGCCCTAGCCTTAGGCTAGGGGAGCCCTAGCCTTAGCCTAAGCCTAGGGGTGCCCTACCCTAAGACTAGGGGTGCCCTAGCCTAAGCTTAGGCGTGCCCTAGCCTAAGCCTAGGGGTCCCCTAGCCTAACCCTAGGGGTGCCCTAGCTTTAGGCTACGGGAGCCCTAGCCTTAGCCTAATCCTAGGGGTGCCGTAGCCTAAGCCTAGGAGTGCCTTAGCCAAAGCCTAGGGGTGCTCAAGCCTTAGGATAGGGGTGCCCCAGCCTTAGCCTAAGCCTACGGGTTCCTTAGCTTAAGCCTAGGGGTGCCCTAGCCCAAGCCTAGGGTTGCCCTATCCTTAGGCTAGGGGAGGCCTAGCCGTAGCCTAAGCCTTTGGGTGCCCTAGCCTCAGCCTAGGGGTGCCCTAGCCTAAGTCTAGGAGTGCCCTAGCCTAAGCCTAGGGGTGCCCTAGCCTAAGCCTAGGAGTGCCCTAGCCTAAGCCTAGGGGTACCCTAGCCTTAGCCTAAGCCTAGGGGTGCCCTAGGCTAAGCCTAGTGGTTCGTTTGCCTAAGCCTAGGGGTGACCTAGCCTTAGCCTAAGCCTAGAGGTGCCTTAGCCTAATCCTAGGGGTCCCCTAGCCTTAGCCTAAGCCTAGGGGTGCCCTAGCCTAAGCCTAGGGGTGCCCTAGCCTAAGCATAGGGGTGCCCTAGCCTAAGCCTAGGGGTGCCCTAGCCTAAGCCTAGGGGTGCCCAGGCCTTAGGATAGAGGACCCCTAGCCTTAGGCTAAGCCTATGGCTGCCCTAGCCTAAACGTAGGGTTGCCCTAGCCTAAGTCTTGGGGTGCCCTATCCTAACTCTAGGGGTGCCATAGCCTTAGGCTAGAGGAGCACTAGCCTTAGCCTAAGCCTTGGGGTGCCCTAGTCTAAGCCTAGGTGTGCCCTAGCCTAAGCCTAGTGGTGCCCTATCCTAAGCCTAGGGGTGCCCTAGCCAAAGCCTAGGAGTGCCATAGCCTTAGGCTAGAGGATCCCTAGCCTTAGCCTTAGCCTAGTGGTGCGTTAGCCTAAGCCTAGGGGTGACCTAGCCTTAGCCTAAGCCTAGAGGTGCCTTAGCCTAATCCTAGGGGTCCCCTAGCCTTAGCATAAGCCTAGTTGTGCCCTAGCCTAAGCCGAGGGGTGCCCTACCCGAAGCCTAGGGGTGTCCTACCCTAGGCCTAGGGGTGCCCTAGCCTACGCCTAGGCTTGCCCTAGCCTTAGGCTAGCCGAGCCCTAGCCTAAGCCTAAGACTTGGGGTGTCCTAGCCTAAGCCTAGGGGTGCCCTACCCTAAGCCTAGGGGTGCCCTAGGGTTAGGCTAGGGGAGCCCTAGCCTTAGCCTAAGCCTAGTGGTGCCCTAGCCCAAGCCTAGGGGTGCCCTTGCCTAAGCCTAGGGGTGCCCTTGCCTAAGCCTAGGGGTGCCTTAGCCTAAGCCTAGGGGTGCCCTAGCCTAAGGCTAGGGGTGCCCTAGCCTTAGTCTAGTGGAGCCCTAGCCTTCGCCTAAGCCTAGGGGTGCCCTAGCCTAAGCCTAGATGTGCCCTAGCTTAAGCCGAAGATGCCCTACCCTTCGCCTAGGGGTGCCCTAGCCTAAGCCTAGGGGTGCCCTAGCCTAAGCCTAGGCTTGCCCTAGCCTTACGCTAGCTGAGCCCTAGCCTAAGCCTAAGACTTGGGGTGCCCTACCCTTCGCCTAGGGGTGTCCTAGCCTAAGCCTTGGGGTGCCATAGCCTTAGGCTAGAGGAGCCCTAGCCTTAGCCTAAGCTTAGGGGTGCCCTAGCCTAAGAATAGGGGTGCCCTAGCCTAAGCTTATGGGTGCCCTAGCCTAAGCCTTGGGGTGCCCTAGCCTAAGCCTAGGGTTGCCCTATGGTTAGGCTAGGGGAGCCCTAGCCTTAGCCTAAGCCTAGGGGTGCCCTAGCCTAAACCTAGGGGTGCCCTAGCCTAAGCCTAGGGGTGCCCTAGCCTAAGCCTAGGGGTGTCCTAGCCTAAGCCTAGGGGTGCCCTAGCCCAAGCCTAATTGTGCCCTAGCCTAAGCCGATGGGTGCCCTACCCTAAGCCTAGGGGTGCCCTACCCTAGGTCTAGGGGTGCCCTAGCCTAAGCCTAGGGGTGCCATAGCCTAAGCCTAGGGGTGCCCTAGCCTAAGCCTAGGGGTGCCCCAGCCTAAGCCTAGGATTGCCCTAGCCTTAGACTACCTGAACCCTAGCCTAAGCCTAAGCCTAAAGGTGCCCTAGCCTAAGCCTAGGGGTGCCCTAGCCTAAGCAAAATGGTGCCCTATCCTAAGCCTAGGGGTGCCCTAGCCTAAGCCTAGGGGTGCCCTAGCCTTAGGCTAAGGGAGCCCTAACATTAGCCTAAGCCTATGGGTGCCCTAGCCCAAGCCTAGGGGTGCCCTAGCCTAAGCCAAGGGGTGCCTTAGCCTATGCCTAGGGGTTCCCTAGCCTTAGTCTAGTGGAGCCCTAGCCTTAGGCTAGCTGAGCCCTAGCCTAAGCCTAAGACTTGGGGTGCCCTAGCCTAAGCCTAGAGGTGCCCTAGCTTAAGCCTAGGGGTGCCATAGCCTTAGGCTAGAGGAGCCCTAGCCTTAGCCTAAGCCTAGGGGTGCCCAAGCCTAAGAATTGGGGTGCCCTAACCTAAGCTTAGGGGTGCCCTACCCCAAGCCTAGTTGTGCCCTAGCCTAAGCCGAGGGGTGCCCAAGCCTAAGCCTAGGGGTGCCCTACCCTAGGCCTAGGGGTGCCGTAGCCTACGCCTAAGCTATCCCTAGCCTTAGGCTAGCTGAGCCCTAGCCTAAGTCTAAGCCTAGGGGTGCCCTAGCATAAGCCTAGGGGTGTCCTAGCCTAAGCCCACGTGTGCCATAGCCTTAGGCTAGAGGAGCCCTAGCCTTAGCCTAAGCCTAGGGGTGCCCTAGCCTAAGACTAAGGGTGCCCTAGCCTAAGCTTAGGAGTGCCCTAGCCTAAGCTTTGGGGTGCCCTAGCCTAAGCTTAGGGGTGCCCTAGGGTTAGTCTAGGGGAGCCCTAGCCTTAGCCTAAGCCTAGGGGTGCCCTAGCCTAAGACTAGGGGTGCCCTAACATAAGCCTAGGATTGCCCTAGCCTTGGGCTAGCTGATCCCTAGCCTAAGCCTAAGCCTCGAGGTGCCCTAGCCTAAGCCTATGGGTGCCCTAGCCTAAGCCTAGGGGTGCCATAGCCTTAGGCTAGGAGCCCTAGCCTTAGCCTAAGCCTAGGGGTGTCCTAGCCTAAGACTAGGGGTGCCCTAGCCAAAGCTTAGGGGTGCCCTAGCCTAAGCCTTGCGGTGACCTAGCCTAAGCCTAAGGGTGCCCTAGGGTTAGGCTAGGGGAGCCCTAGCCTTAGCCTAAGCCTAGGGGTGCCCTAGCCCAAGCCTAGGGGTGCCCTAGCCTAAGCCTAGGGGTGCCCTAGCCTAAGTTTAGGGGTGCCTTAGCCTAAGCCTAGGGGTGCCCTAGCCTAAGGCAAGGGGTCCCCTAGCCTTAGTCTAGTGGAGCCCTAGCCTTCGCCTAAGCCTAGGGGTGTCCTAGCCTAAGCCTAGATGTGCCCTAGCCTAAGCCGAAGGTGCCCTACCCTTCGCCTAGGGGTGCCCTAGCCTAAGCCTAGGGGTGCCCTAGCCTAAGCCTAGGCTTGCCCTAGCCTTAGGCTAGCTGAGCCCTAGCCTAAGCCTAAGACTTGGGGTGCAATAGCCTAAGCCTAGGGGTGCCCTAGCCTAAGCCTAGGGGTGCCATAGCTTTAGGCTAGAGGAGCCCTAGCCTTAGCCTAAGCCTAGGGGTGCCCTAGCCTAAGAATATGGGTGCCCTAGCCTAAGCTTAGGGGTGCCCTAGCCTAAGCCTTGGGGTGCCCAAGCCTAAGCCTAGGGGTGCCCTATGGTTAGGCTAGGGGAGCCCTAGCCTTAGCCTAAGCCGAGGGGTGCCCTAGCCTAAGCCTAGGGGTGCCCTAGCCTAAGCCTAGGGGTGCCCTAGCCTAAGCCTAGGGGTGCCCTAGCCTAAGCCTAGGGGTGCCCTAGCCCAAGCCTAGTTGTGCCCTAGCCTAAGCCGAGGGGTGCCCTACCCTAAGCCTAGGGGTGCCCTACCCGAGGCTTGGGGTGCCCTAGCCTAAGCCTAGGGGTGCCCTAGCCTAAGCCTAGGTGTACCCTAGCCTAAGCCTACGGGTGCCATAGCCTTAGGCTAGAGGAGCCCTAGCCTTAGCCTAAGCCTACGGGTGCCCTAGCATAAGACTAGGGGTGCCCTAGCCTAAGCTTAGGGGTGCCCTAGACTAAGCCTTGGGATGCCCTAGCCTAAGCTTAGGGGTGCCCTAGGGTTAGTCTAGGGGAGCCCTAGCCTTAGCCTAAGTCTAGGGGTGCCCTAGCATAAGCCTAGGGGTGCCCTAGCCTAAGCCTAAGGGTGCCCTAGCCTAAGCCTACGGGTGCCCTCGACTTACTCTAGGGTAGCCCTAGCCTTAGCCTAAGTCTAGGGGTGCCCTAGCCTAAGCCTAAGTCTAGGGGTGCCCTAGCCTAAGCCTAGGGGTGCCCTACCCTAAGCCAGGGGTGCCCTAGCCTCAGCCTAGGGGTGCCCTAGCCTAAGCCTAAGGGTGCCCTAGCCTAAGCCTTGGGGTGCCCTAGCCTTAGGCTAGAGGAGCCCTAGCCTTAGCCTAAGCCTTGGCGTGCCCTAGCCTAAGACTAGGGGTGCCCTAGCCTAAGCTTAGGGGTGCCCTAGCCTAAGCCTTGGGGTGCGCTAGCCTAAGCCTAGGGGTGCCATTGTGTTAGGCTAGGGGAGCCCTAACCTTTGCCTAAGCCTAGGGGTGCCCTAGCCTAAGCCTAGGGGTGCCCTAGCCTAAGACTAGTGGTGCCCTAGCCTAAGCCTAGGGGTGCCTTAGCCTAAACCTAGGGGTGCCCTAGACTAAGCCTACGGGTGCACTCGCCTTAGGCTAGGGTAGCCCTAGCCTTAGGCTACGACTAGGGGTGCCTTAGCCTAAGCTTAGGGGTTCCCTAGTCTAAGCCTAGGGGTGCCCTAGCATAAGCCTAGGGGTGCCCTAGCCTTAGCCTAAGCCTAGAGGTGCCTTAGCCTAATCCTAGGGGTCCCCTAGCCTTAGCATAAGCCTAGTTGTGCCCTAGCCTAAGCCGAGGGGTGCCCTACCCGAAGCCTAGGGGTGTCCTACCCTAGGCCTAGGGGTGCCCTAGCCTACGCCTAGGCTTGCCCTAGCCTTAGGCTAGCCGAGCCCTAGCCTAAGCCTAAGACTTGGGGTGTCCTAGCCTAAGCCTAGGGGTGCCCTACCCTAAGCCTAGGGGTGCCCTAGGGTTAGGCTAGGGGAGCCCTAGCCTTAGCCTAAGCCTAGTGGTGCCCTAGCCCAAGCCTAGGGGTGCCCTTGCCTAAGCCTAGGGGTGCCCTTGCCTAAGCCTAGGGGTGCCTTAGCCTAAGCCTAGGGGTGCCCTAGCCTAAGGCTAGGGGTGCCCTAGCCTTAGTCTAGTGGAGCCCTAGCCTTCGCCTAAGCCTAGGGGTGCCCTAGCCTAAGCCTAGATGTGCCCTAGCTTAAGCCGAAGATGCCCTACCCTTCGCCTAGGGGTGCCCTAGCCTAAGCCTAGGGGTGCCCTAGCCTAAGCCTAGGCTTGCCCTAGCCTTACGCTAGCTGAGCCCTAGCCTAAGCCTAAGACTTGGGGTGCCCTACCCTTCGCCTAGGGGTGTCCTAGCCTAAGCCTTGGGGTGCCATAGCCTTAGGCTAGAGGAGCCCTAGCCTTAGCCTAAGCTTAGGGGTGCCTTAGCCTAAGAATAGGGGTGCCCTAGCCTAAGCTTATGGGTGCCCTAGCCTAAGCCTTGGGGTGCCCTAGCCTAAGCCTAGGGTTGCCCTATGGTTAGGCTAGGGGAGCCCTAGCCTTAGCCTAAGCCTAGGGGTGCCCTAGCCTAAACCTAGGGGTACCCTAGCCTAAGCCTAGGGGTGCCCTAGCCTAAGCCTAGGGGTGCCCTAGCCCAAGCCTAATTGTGCCCTAGCCTAAGCCGATGGGTGCCCTACCCTAAGCCTAGGGGTGCCCTACCCTAGGTCTAGGGGTGCCCTAGCCTAAGCCTAGGGGTGCCATAGCCTAAGCCAGGGGTGCCCTAGCCTAAGCCTAGGGGTGCCCCAGCCTAAGCCTAGGATTGCCCTAGCCTTAGACTACCTGAGCCCTAGCCTAAGCCTAAGCCTAAAGGTGCCCTAGCCTAAGCCTAGGGGTGCCCTAGCCTAAGCAAAATGGTGCCCTATCCTAAGCCTAGGGGTGCCCTAGCCTAAGCCTAGGGGTGCCCTAGCCTTAGGCTAAGGGAGCCCTAACATTAGCCTAAGCCTATGGGTGCCCTAGCCCAAGCCTAGGGGTGCCCTAGCCTAAGCCTTGGGGTGCGCTAGCCTAAGCCTAGGGGTGCCATTGTGTTAGGCTAGGGGAGCCCTAACCTTTGCCTAAGCCTAGGGGTGCCCTAGCCTAAGCCTAGGGGTGCCCTAGCCTAAGACTAGTGGTGCCCTAGCCTAAGCCTAGGGGTGCCTTGCCTAAACCTAGGGGTGCCCTAGACTAAGCCTACGGGTGCACTCGCCTTAGGCTAGGGTAGCCCTAGCCTTAGGCTACGACTAGGGGTGCCTTAGCCTAAGCTTAGGGGTTCCCTAGTCTAAGCCTAGGGGTGCCCTAGCATAAGCCTAGGGGTGCCCTAGCCTGAGCCTCGGTGTGCCCTAGCCTGAGCCTACGGGTGCCCTATACTGAGGCTAGGGGAGCCCTAGCCTTAGTCTAGCCTAGGATTGCCCTAGCCTAAGCCTAGGGGTGCCATAGCCTGAGTCTAGGGGTGCACTAGCCTGAGGCTTGGGGAGCCGTAGCCTTAGCCTAATCCTAGGGGTTCCCTAGCTTAAGCCTAGGGGTTCCCTAGCCTAAGCCTAGGGGTGACCTAGCCTAAGCCTACATGTGCCCTCGCCTTAGGCTAGGGGAGCCCTAGCCTTAGCCTCAGCCAAGGGGTGCTATAGCCTAAGCCTAAGGATGCCCTAGCATGAGCCTAGGGGTGCCCTAGCCTTAGGCTAGGGGAGCCCACGACATAGCCTAAGCCTAGGGCTGCCCTAGCCTAAGCCGAGGGGTGCCCTAGCCTAAGCCTAGGGGAGCCCTAGCCTAAGCCTAGAGGTGCCCTAGCCTAAGCTTAGGGGTGCCCTAGCCTAAGCCTAGTGGTGCCCTAGCCTTTGGCTAGGGGAGCCCTAGCCTTAGCCTAAGCCTAGTGGTGCCCTACACTAAGACTAGGGGTGCCCTAGCCTAAGCTTAGGGGTACCCTAGCCTAAGCCTAGGCGTCCCCTAGCCTAACCATAGGGGTGCCCTAGCTTTAGGCTACGGGAGCCCTAGCCTTAGCCTAATCCTAAGGGTGCCCTAGCCTAAGCCTAGGAGTGCCTTAGCCAAAGCCTAGGGGTGCCCAAGCCTTAGGATATGGGAGCCATAGCCTTAGCCTAAGCCTACGGGTGCCTAAGCTTAAGCCTAAGGGTGCCCTAGCCTAAGCCTAGGGGTGCCCTATCCTTAGGCTAGGGGAGCCCTAGCCTTAGCCTAAGCCTATGGGTGCCCTAGCCTCAGCCTAGGGGTGCCCTAGCCTAAGTCTAGGAGTGCCCTAGCCTAAGCCTAGGGGTGCCCTAGCCTAAGCCTAGGAGTGCCCTAGCCTAAGCCTAGGGGTTCCCTAGCCTTAGCCTAAGCCTAGGGGTGCCCTAGCCTAAGCCTAGGGGTGCCCTAGCCTAAGCCTAGAGGTGCCTTAGCCTAATCCTAGGGGTCCCCTAGCCTTAGCCTAATCCTAGGGGTGCCCTAGCCTAAGCCTAGGGGTGCCCTAGGCTAAGCCTATGGCTGCCCTAGCCTAAACATAGGGTTTCCCTAGCCTAAGCCTAGGGGTGCCCTAGCCTAACCCTAGGGGTGGCATAGCCTTAGGCTAGAGGAGCACTAGCCTTAGCCTAAGCCTTGGAGTGCCCTAGTCTAAGGCTAGGCGTGCCCTAGCCTAAGCCTAGTGGTGCCCTATCCTAAGCCTAGGGGTGCCGTAGCCTAAGCCTAGGGGTGTCCTAGCCTTAGGCTAGGGGAGCCCTAACCTTAGCCTAAGCCTAGGGGTGCCCTAGCCAAAGCCTAGGGGTGCCCTAGCCTAAGCCTAGGTGTGCCCTAGCCTAAGCCAAGGGGTGCCTTAGCCTAAGCCTAGGGGTGCACTAACCTAAGGCTAGGGGTGCCCTAGCCTTAGTCAAGTGGAGCCCTAGCCTTCGCCTAAGCCTAGGGGTGCCCTAGCCTAAGCCTAGATGTGCCCTAGCCTAAGCCGAAGGTGCCCTACCCTTCGCCTAGGGGTGCCCTAGCCTAAGCCTAGGGGTGCCATAGCCTTAGGCTAGTGGAGCCCTAGCCTTAGCCTAAGCTTAGGGGTGCCCTAGCCTAAGAATAGTGGTGCCCTAGCCTAAGCTTAGGGGTACCCTAGCCTAAGCCTAGGGGTGCCTTAGCCTAAGCCTAGGGGTGCCCTAGCCTAAGCCTAGGGGTGGCCTAGCCTAAGCCTAGTGGTGCCCTAGCCCAAGCCTAGTTGTGCCCTAGCCTAAGCCGAGGGGTGCCCTACCCTAAGCCTAGGGGTGCCCTACGCTAGGCCTAGGGGTGCCCAAGCCTAAGCCTAGGGTTGCCCTAGCCTTAGGCTAGCTGAGCCCTAGCATAAGTCTAAGCCTAGGGGTGCCCTAGCCTAAGCTTAGGGGTGTCCTAGCCTAAGCCTACGGGTGCCATAGCCTTAGACTAGAGGAGACCTAGCCTTAGCCTAAGCCTAGGGGTGCCCTAGCCTAAGACTAGGGGTGCCCTAGCCTAAGCCTAGTTGTGCCCTAGCCTAAGCTTAGGTGTGCCCTAGACTAAGCCTTGGGGTGCCCAAGCCTAAGCCTTGGGGTGCCCTAGGGTTAGGCTAGGGGAGCACTAGCCTTAGCCTATGCCTAGGGGTGCCCTAACCTAAGCCTAAGGGTGCCCTAGCCTAAGCCTAGTGGTGCCCTAGCCTAAGCCTAGGGGTGCCTTAGCCTTAGGCTAGGGGAGCCCTAGCCTTAGCCTAAGCCTAGGGGTGCCCTAGCCTAAGCTTTGGTGCCCTATCCTAAGCCTAGGGGTGCCCTAGCATAAGCCTAGTGGTGCCCTAGCCTAATCCTAGTGGTGCCCTGTCCTAAGCATAGGGGTGCCCTAGCCTAAGCCTAGGGGTGCCCTAGCCTTATCCTAAGACTAGGGGTGCCCTAGCCTAAGCCTAGATGTGCCCTAGCCTAAGCCTAGGGGTGCCCTACCCTAAGCCTAGGGGTGCCATAGCCTAAGCATAGGGGTGCCATAGCCTAAGCTTAGGGGTGCCCTAGCATAAGCCTTGGGGTGCCCTAGCCTAAGCCTAGTTGTGCCCTAGCCTAAGCCGAGGTGTGCCCTACCCTAAGCCTAGGGGTGCCCTAGCCTAAGCCTAGGCTTGCCCTAGCCTTAGGCTAGCTGAGCCATAGCCAAAGGCTTAGCCTAGGGGTGCCATAGCCTAACTATAGGGGTGCCCTAGCCTAAGCCTTGGGGTGCCCTAGCCTAAACCTAGGGGTGCCCTAGGGTTAGTCTAGGGGAGCCCTAGCCTTAGCCTAAGCCTAGGCGTGCCCTAGCCTAAGCCTAGGGGTTCCCTAGCCTATGCCTAAGGGTGCCATAGGCTTAGGCTAGAGGAACCGTAGCCTTAGCCTAAGCCTAGGGGTGTCCTAGCCTAAGCCTAGGGGTGCCCTAGCCTAAGCCTAGGGGTGGCCTAGCCTAAGCCTAGGGGTGCCCTAGCCTAAGCCTAGGGGTGGCCTAGCCTAAGCCTAGGGGTGCCCTAGCCTAAACCTAGGGGTGCCCTAGCCTAAGCCTAGGGGTGCCCTAGCCTAAGCCTAGGGGTGCCCTAGCCCAAGCCTAATTGTGCCCTAGCCTAAGCCGATGGGTGCCCTACCCTAAGCCTAGGGGTGCCCTACCCTAGGTCTAGGGGTGCCCTAGCCTAAGCCTAGGGGTGCCATAGCCTAAGCCTAGGGGTGCCCTAGCCTAAGCCTAGGGGTGCCCCAGCCTAAGCCTAGGATTGCCCTAGCCTTAGACTACCTGAGCCCTAGCCTAAGCCTAAGCCTAAAGGTGCCCTAGCCTAAGCCTAGGGGTGCCCTAGCCTAAGCAAAATGGTGCCCTATCCTAAGCCTAGGGGTGCCCTAGCCTAAGCCTAGGGGTGCCCTAGCCTTAGGCTAAGGGAGCCCTAACATTAGCCTAAGCCTATGGGTGCCCTAGCCCAAGCCTAGGGGTGCCCTAGCCTAAGCCTTGGGGTGCGCTAGCCTAAGCCTAGGGGTGCCATTGTGTTAGGCTAGGGGAGCCCTAACCTTTGCCTAAGCCTAGGGGTGCCCTAGCCTAAGCCTAGGGGTGCCCTAGCCTAAGACTAGTGGTGCCCTAGCCTAAGCCTAGGGGTGCCTTGCCTAAACCTAGGGGTGCCCTAGACTAAGCCTACGGGTGCACTCGCCTTAGGCTAGGGTAGCCCTAGCCTTAGGCTACGACTAGGGGTGCCTTAGCCTAAGCTTAGGGGTTCCCTAGTCTAAGCCTAGGGGTGCCCTAGCATAAGCCTAGGGGTGCCCTAGCCTGAGCCTCGGTGTGCCCTAGCCTGAGCCTACGGGTGCCCTATACTGAGGCTAGGGGAGCCCTAGCCTTAGTCTAGCCTAGGATTGCCCTAGCCTAAGCCTAGGGGTGCCATAGCCTGAGTCTAGGGGTGCACTAGCCTGAGGCTTGGGGAGCCGTAGCCTTAGCCTAATCCTAGGGGTTCCCTAGCTTAAGCCTAGGGGTTCCCTAGCCTAAGCCTAGGGGTGACCTAGCCTAAGCCTACATGTGCCCTCGCCTTAGGCTAGGGGAGCCCTAGCCTTAGCCTCAGCCAAGGGGTGCTATAGCCTAAGCCTAAGGATGCCCTAGCATGAGCCTAGGGGTGCCCTAGCCTTAGGCTAGGGGAGCCCACGACATAGCCTAAGCCTAGGGCTGCCCTAGCCTAAGCCGAGGGGTGCCCTAGCCTAAGCCTAGGGGAGCCCTAGCCTAAGCCTAGAGGTGCCCTAGCCTAAGCTTAGGGGTGCCCTAGCCTAAGCCTAGTGGTGCCCTAGCCTTTGGCTAGGGGAGCCCTAGCCTTAGCCTAAGCCTAGTGGTGCCCTACACTAAGACTAGGGGTGCCCTAGCCTAAGCTTAGGGGTACCCTAGCCTAAGCCTAGGGGTCCCCTAGCCTAACCATAGGGGTGCCCTAGCTTTAGGCTACGGGAGCCCTAGCCTTAGCCTAATCCTAAGGGTGCCCTAGCCTAAGCCTAGGAGTGCCTTAGCCAAAGCCTAGGGGTGCCCAAGCCTTAGGATATGGGAGCCATAGCCTTAGCCTAAGCCTACGGGTGCCTAAGCTTAAGCCTAAGGGTGCCCTAGCCTAAGCCTAGGGGTGCCCTATCCTTAGGCTAGGGGAGCCCTAGCCTTAGCCTAAGCCTATGGGTGCCCTAGCCTCAGCCTAGGGGTGCCCTAGCCTAAGTCTAGGAGTGCCCTAGCCTAAGCCTAGGGGTGCCCTAGCCTAAGCCTAGGAGTGCCCTAGCCTAAGCCTAGGGGTTCCCTAGCCTTAGCCTAAGCCTAGGGGTGCCCTAGCCTAAGCCTAGGGGTGCCCTAGCCTAAGCCTAGAGGTGCCTTAGCCTAATCCTAGGGGTCCCCTAGCCTTAGCCTAATCCTAGGGGTGCCCTAGCCTAAGCCTAGGGGTGCCCTAGGCTAAGCCTATGGCTGCCCTAGCCTAAACATAGGGTTTCCCTAGCCTAAGCCTAGGGGTGCCCTAGCCTAACCCTAGGGGTGGCATAGCCTTAGGCTAGAGGAGCACTAGCCTTAGCCTAAGCCTTGGAGTGCCCTAGTCTAAGGCTAGGCGTGCCCTAGCCTAAGCCTAGTGGTGCCCTATCCTAAGCCTAGGGGTGCCGTAGCCTAAGCCTAGGGGTGTCCTAGCCTTAGGCTAGGGGAGCCCTAACCTTAGCCTAAGCCTAGGGGTGCCCTAGCCAAAGCCTAGGGGTGCCCTAGCCTAAGCCTAGGTGTGCCCTAGCCTAAGCCAAGGGGTGCCTTAGCCTAAGCCTAGGGGTGCACTAACCTAAGGCTAGGGGTGCCCTAGCCTTAGTCAAGTGGAGCCCTAGCCTTCGCCTAAGCCTAGGGGTGCCCTAGCCTAAGCCTAGATGTGCCCTAGCCTAAGCCGAAGGTGCCCTACCCTTCGCCTAGGGGTGCCCTAGCCTAAGCCTAGGGGTGCCATAGCCTTAGGCTAGTGGAGCCCTAGCCTTAGCCTAAGCTTAGGGGTGCCCTAGCCTAAGAATAGTGGTGCCCTAGCCTAAGCTTAGGGGTACCCTAGCCTAAGCCTAGGGGTGCCTTAGCCTAAGCCTAGGGGTGCCCTAGCCTAAGCCTAGGGGTGGCCTAGCCTAAGCCTAGTGGTGCCCTAGCCCAAGCCTAGTTGTGCCCTAGCCTAAGCCGAGGGGTGCCCTACCCTAAGCCTAGGGGTGCCCTACGCTAGGCCTAGGGGTGCCCAAGCCTAAGCCTAGGGTTGCCCTAGCCTTAGGCTAGCTGAGCCCTAGCATAAGTCTAAGCCTAGGGGTGCCCTAGCCTAAGCTTAGGGGTGTCCTAGCCTAAGCCTACGGGTGCCATAGCCTTAGACTAGAGGAGACCTAGCCTTAGCCTAAGCCTAGGGGTGCCCTAGCCTAAGACTAGGGGTGCCCTAGCCTAAGCCTAGTTGTGCCCTAGCCTAAGCTTAGGTGTGCCCTAGACTAAGCCTTGGGGTGCCCAAGCCTAAGCCTTGGGGTGCCCTAGGGTTAGGCTAGGGGAGCACTAGCCTTAGCCTATGCCTAGGGGTGCCCTAACCTAAGCCTAAGGGTGCCCTAGCCTAAGCCTAGTGGTGCCCTAGCCTAAGCCTAGGGGTGCCTTAGCCTTAGGCTAGGGGAGCCCTAGCCTTAGCCTAAGCCTAGGGGTGCCCTAGCCTAAGCTTTGGTGCCCTATCCTAAGCCTAGGGGTGCCCTAGCATAAGCCTAGTGGTGCCCTAGCCTAATCCTAGTGGTGCCCTGTCCTAAGCATAGGGGTGCCCTAGCCTAAGCCTAGGGGTGCCCTAGCCTTATCCTAAGACTAGGGGTGCCCTAGCCTAAGCCTAGATGTGCCCTAGCCTAAGCCTAGGGGTGCCCTACCCTAAGCCTAGGGGTGCCATAGCCTAAGCATAGGGGTGCCATAGCCTAAGCTTAGGGGTGCCCTAGCATAAGCCTTGGGGTGCCCTAGCCTAAGCCTAGTTGTGCCCTAGCCTAAGCCGAGGTGTGCCCTACCCTAAGCCTAGGGGTGCCCTAGCCTAAGCCTAGGCTTGCCCTAGCCTTAGGCTAGCTGAGCCATAGCCAAAGGCTTAGCCTAGGGGTGCCATAGCCTAACTATAGGGGTGCCCTAGCCTAAGCCTTGGGGTGCCCTAGCCTAAACCTAGGGGTGCCCTAGGGTTAGTCTAGGGGAGCCCTAGCCTTAGCCTAAGCCTAGGCGTGCCCTAGCCTAAGCCTAGGGGTTCCCTAGCC
This sequence comes from Tenrec ecaudatus, assembly GCF_050624435.1. Classification (NCBI taxonomy): domain Eukaryota; kingdom Metazoa; phylum Chordata; class Mammalia; order Afrosoricida; family Tenrecidae; genus Tenrec; species Tenrec ecaudatus. Next base: position 667,460 of record NW_027459469.1, read on the forward strand.
TATGCCTAAGGGTGCCATAGGCTTAGGCTAGAGGAACCGTAGCCTTAGCCTAAGCCTAGGGGTGCCCTAGCCTAAGCCTAGGGGTGCCCTAGCCTAAGCCTAGGGGTGCCCTAGCCTAGCCTAGGGGTGCCCTAGCCTAAGCCTAGGGGTGCCCTAGCCTTAGGCTAGGGGAGCCCTAAAATTAGCCTAAGCCTAGGGGTGACCTAGCCTAAGCCAAGTGGTGCCCTATCCTAAGCCTAGGGGTACCCTAGCCTAAGCCTAGGGGTGCCCTAGCCTTAGGCTAGTGGAACCCTAACCTTAGCCTAAGCCTAGGGGTGCCCTAGCCCAAGCCTAGGGGTGGCCTAGCCTAAGCCTAATGGTGCCCTAGCCTAAGCCTAGGGGTGCCCTAGCCTAAGCCTAGGGGTGCACTAGCCTAAGGCTAGGGGTGCCCAAGCCTTAGTCTAGTGGAGCCCTAGCCTTAGCCTAGGCCTAGGGGTGCCCTAGCCTAAGCCTAGATGTGCCCTAGCCTAAGCCGAGGGTGCCCTACCCTACGCCTAGGGGTGCCCTACCCTAAGCCTAGGCGTGCCCTAGCCTAAGCCTAGGCTTGCCCTAGCCTTAGGCTAGCTGAGCCCTAGCCTAAGACTAAGCCTAGGGGTTCCCTAGCCTAAGCCTAGGGGTGCCCTAGCCTAAGCCTAGGGGTGCCATAGCCATAGGCTAGAGGAGCCCTAGCCTTAGCCTAAGCCTAGGAGTGCCCTAGCCTAAGACTAGGGGTGCCCTAGCCTAAGCTTAGGGGTGCCCTAGCCTAAGCCTTGGGGTGCCCTAGCCTAAGCCTTGGGGTGCCCTAGGGTTAGTCTAGGGGAGCCCTAGCCTTAGCCTAAGCCTAGGGGTGCCCTAGCCTAAGCCTAGGGGTGCCCTACCCTAAGCCTAGGGATGCCCTAGCCTAAGCCTAGGGGTGCCCTATCCTAAGCCTAGGGGTGCCCTAGCCTAAGCCTATGGGTGCCTTAGCCTTAGGCTAGGGGAGCCCTAGCCTTAGCCTAAGCCTATGGGTGCGGTAGCCTAAGCCTAGGGGTGCGGTAGCCTAAGCCTAGGGGTGCCCTAGCCTAAGCCTAGTGGTGCCCTAGCCTAAGCCTATGGGTGCCTTAGCCTTAGGCTAGGGGAGCCCTAGCCTTAGCCTAATCCTAGGGGTGCCCTAACCTAAGCTTTGGTGCCCTATCCTAAGCCTAGGGGTGCCCTAGCCGAAGCCTAGGGGTGCCCTAGCCTTAGGCTAGGAGAGCCCTAACCTTAGCCTAAGCCTACGGGTGCCCTATCCCAAGCCTTGGGGTTCCCTAGCCTAAGCCTAGGGGTGCCCTAGCCTAATCCGAGGGGTGCCCTAGCCTAAGGCTAGTGGTGCCCTAGACTAAGCCTAGGGGTGCCCTAGCCTTAGGCTAGGAGAGCCCTAACCTTAACCTAAGCCTACGGGTGCCCTATCCAAAGCCTTGGGGTGCCCTAGCCTAAGCCTAGAGGTGCCCTACCCTAAGCCTAGGGGTGCCCTAGACTAAGCCTAGGGGTGCCCTAGCCTTAGGCTAGCTGAACCCTAGCCTTAGCCTAAGCCTAGGGGTGCCCTAGCCTAAGCCTGTGGGTGCCCAGCCTAAGCCAAGGGGTGCCCTAACCTAAGCATAGGGGTGCCTTAGCTTTAGGCTAGCTGAGCCCTAGCCTTAGCCTAAGCCTAGGGGTGCCCTAGCCTAAGCCTAGGCATGCCCTAGCCTAAGCCGAGGGGTGCCCTACCCTAAGCCTGGGGGTGCCCTAACCTAAGCCTAGGCTTGCCCTAGCCTTAGGCTAGCTGAGCCCTAGCCTAGCCTAAGCCTAGGGGTGCCCTAGCCTAAGCCTAGGGGTGCCCTAGCCTAAACCTAGTGGTGCCCTATCCTAAGCATAGCGGTGCCCTAGCCTAAGCATAGGGGTGCCCTTGCCTAAGCCTAGGGGTGCACTAGCCTAAGCCTAGATGTGCCCTAGCCTAATCCTAGGGGTGCCCTACCCTAATCCTAGGGATGCCATAGCCTAAGCCTAGGGGTACACTAGCCTAATCTTAGGGGTGCCCTATCCTAAGCCTAGGGGTGCCCTAGCCTATGCCTAGTTGTGCCCTAGCCTAAGCCGAGGGGTGCCCTACCCTAAGTCTAGGGGTGCCCTAGCCTAAGCCTAGGCTTGCCCTAGCCTTAGGCTAGCTGAGCCCTAGCCTAAGGCTAAGACTAGGGGTGCCCTAGCCTAAGTTTGGGGGTGCCCTAGCCTAAGCCTTGGGGTGCCCTAGCCTAAGACTAGGGGTGCCCTAGGGTTAGTCTAGGGGAGCCCTAGCCTTAGCCTAAGCCTAGGGGTGCCCGAGCCTAAGCCGAGGGGTGCCCTACCCTACGCCTAGGGGTGCCCTACCCTAAGCCTAGGGGTGCCCTAGCCTAAGCTTAGGTTTGCCCGAGCCTTAGGCTAGCTGAGCCCTAGCCTAAGCCTAACCCTAGGGGTGCCCTAGCCTAAGCCTAGGGGTGCCCTAGCCTAAGCCTAGGGGTGCCTAGCCTCAGGCTAGACGAGCCCTAGCCTTAGCTTAAGCCTAGGGGTGCCCTAGCCTAACCCTAGTGGTGCCCTAGCCTCAGGCTAGGGGAACACTAGCCTTAGCCTAAGCCTAGGGGTGCCCTAGCCTAAGCCTAGGCGTGCCCTAGCCTAAGCCGAGGGGTGCCCTACCATAAGCCTAGGGGTGCCCTGCCCTAAGCCTAGGGGTGCCCTAGCCTAAGCCTAGGGGTGCCATAGCCTTAGGCTCGAGGAGCCCTAGCCTTAGCCTAAGCCTAGGGGTGCCCTAGCCTAAGACTAGGGGTGCCCTAGCCTAAGCTTAGGGGTGCCCTAGCCTAAGCCTTGGGGTGCCCTAGCCTAAGCCTAGGGGTGCCCTACGGTTAGGCTAGGGGAGCCCTAGCCTTAGCCTAAGCCTAGGGATGCCCTAGCCTAAGCCTAGGGGTGCCCTAGCCTAAGCCTAGGGGTGCTCTAGCCTAAGCCTAGGGGTGCCCTAGCCTAAGCCTAGGGGTGCCCTAGCCTAAGCCTAGTTGTGCCCTAGCCTAAGCTGGGGGGTGCCCTACCCTAAGCCTAGGGGTGCCCTACCCTAAGCCTAGGGGTGCCCTAGCCTAAGCCTAGGCTTGCCCTAGCCGTAGGCTAGCGGAGCCCTAGCGTAAGCCTAGGGGTGCCCTAGCCTAAGCCTTGGGGTGCCCTAGCCGAAGCCTAGGGGTGCCCTAGCCTAAGCCTAGGGGTGCCCTAGCCTTAGGCTCGGGGAGCCCTAGCCTTAGCCTTAGCCTAGGGGTGCCCTAGCATAAGCCAAGTGGTGCCCTATCCTAAGTCTGGGGGTGCACTAGCCTAAGCCTAGGGGTGCCCTAGCCTTAGCTAGGGGAGCCCTAACCTTAGCCTAAGCCTAGGGGTGCCCTAGCCCAAGTCTAGGGGTGCCCAAGCCTAAGCCTAGGGGTGCCCTAGCCTAAGGCTAGGGTTGCCCAAGCCTTAGTCTAGTGGAGCCCTTGCCTTAGCCTAAGCCAAGGGTGCCCTAGCCTAAGCCTACATGTGCCCTCGCCTAAGCCGAGGGGTGCCCTACCCGACGCCTAGGGGTGCCCTACCCTAAGCCTATGGGTGCCCTAGCCTAAGCTTAGGTTTGCCTGAGCCTTAGGCTAGCTGAGCCCTAGCCTAAGCCTAAGCCTAGGGGTGCCTTATCCTGAGCCTAGGGGTGCCCTAGCCTAAGCCTAGGGGTGCCATAGCCTTAGGCAAGACGAGCCCTAGCCTTAGCCTAAGCCTAGGAGTGCCCTAGCCTAAGACTAGGGGTGCCCTAGCGTAAGCTTAGGGGTGCCCTAGCCTAAGCCTTGGGGTGCCCTAGCCTAAGCCTAGGTGTGCACCAGGGTTAGTCTAGGGGAGCCCTAGCCTTAGCCTAAGCCTAGGGGTGCCCTAGCCTAAGCCTAGGGGTGCCCTACCCTAAGCCTAGGGATGCCCTAGCCTAACCCTAGGGGTGCCCTAGCCTAAGCCTAGGGGTGCCCTAGCCTAAGCCTAGGGGTGCCCTAGCCTTAGGCAAGAGGAGCCCTAGCTTTAGCCTAAGCCTTGGCGTGCCTTAGCCTAAGACTAGGGGTGCCCTAGCCTAAGCTAAGGGGTACCGTAGACTAAGCCTAGGGGTGCCCTAGCCTAAGCCTAGGGGTACCCTAGCCTTAGGCTAGGAGAGCCCTAACCTTAGCCTAAGCCTAGGGGTGCCCTAACCCAAGCCTTGGGGTGCCCTAGCCTAAGCCTAGGGGTGCCCTAGCCTAAGGCTTGGGGTGCCCTAGCCTAAGACTAGGGGTGCCCTACCCTAAGCCTAGGGTTGCCCTAGCCTAAGCCTAGTCGTGCCCTAGCCTAAGCCGAGGGGTGCCCTACCCTAAGCCTGGGGGTGCCCTAGCCTAAGCCTAGGGGTGCCCTAGCCTTAGGCTAGGGGAGCCCTAGCCTTAGCCTAAGCATAGGGGTTCCCTAGCCTAATCCTAGTGGTGGCCTATCCTAAGCCTAGGGGTGCCCTAGCCTAAGCCTAGATGTGCCCTAGCCTAAGCTTAGGGGTGCCCTACCCTAAGCCTAGGGGTGCCATAGCCTAAGCCTAGGGGTGCCGTAGCCTAAGCTTAGGGGTGCCCTAGCCTAAGCCTAGGGGTGCCCTAGCCTAAGCCTAGTTGTGCCCTAGCCTAAGCAGAGGGGTGCCCTCCCCTAAGCCTAGGGGTGCCATAGCCTAAGCCTAGGCTTGCCCTAGCCTTAGGCTAGCTGAGCCCTAGCCTAAGCCTAAGCCTAGGGGTGCCCTAGCCTAAGCTTAGGGGTGCCCTAGCCTAAGAATTGGGGTGCCCTAGCCAAAGCCTAGGGGTGCCCTAGGGTGAGTCTAGGGGAGCCCTAACCTTATCCTAAGCCTAGAGGTGCCCTAGCCTAAGCCTAGGATTGCCCTAGCCTTAGGCTAGCTGAGCCCTAGCCTAAGCCTAAGCCTAGAGGTGCCCTAGCCTAAGCCTATGGTTGCCCTAGCCTAAGCCTAGGGTTGCCATAGCCTTAGGCTAGAGGAGCCCTAGCCTTAGCCTAAGCCTAGGGGTGCCCTAGCCTAAACTTAGTGGTGCCCTAGCCTTAGGCTTGGGGAACACTAGCCTTAGCCTAAGCCTAGGGGTGCCCTAGCCTAAGCCTAGGCGTGCCCTAGCCTAAGCCGAGGTGTGCCCTACCCTAAGCCTAGGGGTGCCCTGCCCTAAGCCTAGGGGTGCCCTAGCCCAAGCCTGGCTTGCCCTAGCCTTAGGCTAGTTGAGCCCTAGCCTAAGCCTAAGCCTAGCGGTGCCCTAGCCTAAGTCTAGGGGTGCCCTAGCCTAAGCCTAGGGATGCCATAGCCTTAGGCTAGAGGAGCCCTAGCCTTAGCCTAAGCCTAGGGGTGTCCTAGCCTAAGACTAGGGGTGCCCTAGCCTAAGCTTAGGGGTGCCGTAGCCTAAGCCTTGGGGTGACCTTGCCTACGCCTAGGGGTGCCCTAGGGTTAGGCTAAGGGAGCCCTAGCCTTAGCCTAAGCCTAGGGGTGCCCTAGCCTTAACCTAGGGGTGCCCTAGCCTAAGCCTAGGGTTGCCCTAGCCTTAGGTTAGCGGAGCCCTAGCCTTAGCCTAAGCCTAGGGGTGCCCTAGCCTAAGCCTAGTGGTGCTCTACCCTAAGCCTAGGGGTGCCCTAGCCTAAGCCTAGGGGTGTCCTAGCCTTAGGCTAGGGGAGCCCTAACCTTAGCCTAAGCCTAGGGCTGCCCTAGCCCAAGCCTAGGGGTGCCCTAGCCTAAGCCTTGGGGTACCTTAGCCTAAGCCTAGGGGTGCCCAAGCCTAAACCTAGGGGTGCCCTAGCCTAAGCCTTGGGGTGCCCTAGCCTTAGTCTAGTGGAGCCCTAGCCTTAGCCTAAGCCTAGGGGTGATCTAGCCTAAGCCTAAATGTGCAATAGCCTAAGCCTAGGGGTGCCCTACCCTACGCCTAGGGGTGCCCTAGCCTAAGCCTAGGGGTGCCCTATCCTAAGCCTAGGCTTGCCCTAGCCTTAGGCTAGCTGAGCCATAGCCTAAGCCTAAGCCTATGGGTGCCCTAGCCTAAGCCTAGGGGTGCCCTAGCCTAAGCCCAGGTGTGCCCTAGCCTAAGCCTAGGGGTGCCATACCCTTAGGCTAGAGGAGCCCTAGCCTAAGACTAGGGGTGCCCTAGCCTAAGCTTAGGGGTGCCCTAGCCTAAGCTTTGGGGTGCCCTAGCCTAAGCCTAGGGGTGCCCTAGCCTAAGCCTAGGGATGCCCTAGCCTAAGCCTAGGGGTGCCCTAGCCTAAGCGTATGGGTGCCCTAGCCTAAGCCTAGGGGTGCCCTAGCCTAAGCCTAGTTGTGCCCTAGCCTAAGCCGAGGGGTGCCCTACCCTATGCATAGGGGTGCCCTACCCTAAGCCTTGGGGTGCCCTAGCCTAAGCCTAGGCTTGCCCTAGCCTTAGGCTAGCTGAGCCCTAGCCTAAGCCTAAGCCTTGGGGTGACCTAGCTTAACCCTAGGGGTGCCCTAGGTTTAGGCTAGGGGAGCCCGAGCCTTAGACTAAGCCTAGGGGTGCTCTAGCCTAAGCCTAGGGGTGCCATATCCTAAGCCTAGGGGTGCCCAAGCCTAAGCCTAGGGGTGCCCTAGCCTTAGGCTAGGGGAGCCCTAACCTTAGCCTAAGCCTATGGGTGCCCTAGCCCAAGCCTAGGTGTGCCCTAGCCTAAGCCAAGGGGTGCCCTAGCCTAAGCCTAAGGGTGCCATAGCCTGAGCCTAGGGTTGCCCTAGCCTAAGTCTAGGGGTGCCCTAGCCTTAGTCTAGTGGAGCCCTAGCCTTAGCCTAAGCCTAAGGTTGCCCTAGCCTAAGCCTAGATGTGCCCTAGCCTAAGCCGAGGGGTGCCCTACCCTACGCCTATTGGTGCCCTACCCTAAGCCTAGGGGTGCCCTAGCCTAAGCTTATGTTTGCCTGAGCCTTAGGGTAGCTGAGCCCTAGCCTAAGCCTAAGCCTAGGGGTTCCCTAGCCTAAGCATAGGGGTGCCATAGCCTTAGGCTAGACGTACCCTAGCCTTAGCTTAAGCCTAGGGGTGCCCTAGCCTAAGACTAGGGGTTCCCTAGCCTAAGCTTAGGGGTGCCCTCGCCTAAGCCTTGGGGTTCCCTAGCCTAAGTCTAGGGGTGCCCTAGGGTTAGTCTATGGGAGCCCTAGCCTTAGCCTAAGCCTAGGAGGGCCCTAGCCTAAGCCTAGGGGTGCGCTAGCCTAAGCCTAGGATTGCCCTAGCCTTAGGCTAGCTGAGCCCTAGCCTAAGCCAAAGCCTAGAGGTGCACTAGCCTAAGCCTATTGGTGAACTAGCCTAAGCCTATGGGTGCCATATCCTTAGGCTAGAGGAGCCCTAGCCTTAGCCTAAGCCTAGGGGTGCCCCAGCCTAAGACTAGGGGTGACCTAGCCTAAGCCTAGGATTGCCCTAGCCTTAGGCTAGCTGAGCCCTAGCCTAAGCCTAAGCCTAGGGGTGCCCTAGCCTAAGCCTAGGGGTGCCCTAGCCTAACCCTAGTGGTGCCCTAGCCTTAGGCTTGGGGAACACTAGCCTTAGCCTAAGACTAGGGGTGCCCTAGCCTAAGCCTAGGCGTGCCCTAGCCTAAGCCGAGGGGTGCCCTACCCTAAGCCTAGGGGTGCCCTGCCCTAAGCCTAGGGGTGCCCTAGCCCAAGACTAGGCTTGCCCTAGCCTTAGGCTAGTTGAGCCCTAGCCTAAGCCTAAGCCTAGCGGTGCCCTAGCCTAAGTCTAGGGGTGCCCTAGCCTAAGCCTAGGGATGCCATAGCCTTAGGCTAGAGGAGCCCTAGCCTTAGCCTAAGCCTAGGGCTGTCCTAGCCTAAGACTAGGGGTGCCCTACCCTAAGCTTAGGGTGCCCTAGCCTAAGCCTTGGGGTGACCTTGCCTACGCCTAGGGGTGCCCTAGGGTTAGGCTAAGGGAGCCCTAGCCTTAGCCTAAGCCTAGGGGTGCCCTAGCCTTAGCCTAGGGGTGCCCTAGCCTAAGCCTAGGGTTGCCCTAGCCTTAGGTTAGCGGAGCCCTAGCCTTAGCCTAAGCCTAGGGGTGCCCTAGCCTAAGTCTAGTGGTGCTCTATCCTAAGCCTAGGGGTGCCCTAGCCTAAGCCTAGGGGTGTCCTAGCCTTAGGCTAGGGGAGCCCTAACCTTAGCCTAAGCCTAGGGCTGCCCTAGCCCAAGCCTAGGGGTGCCCTAGCCTAAGCCTAGGTGTGCCCTAGCCTAAGCCTAGGGGTGCCATACCCTTAGGATAGAGGAGCCCTAGCCTAAGACTAGGGGTGCCCTATCCTAAGCTTAGGGGTGCCCTAGCCTAAGCCTTTGGGTGCCCTAGCCTAAGCCTAAGGATGCCCTAGCCTAAGCCTAGGGATGCCCTAGCCTAAGCCTAGGGGTGCCCTAGCCTAAGCGTATGGGTGCCCTAGCCTAAGCCTCGGGGTGCCCTAGCCTAAGCCTAGTTGTGCCCTAGCCTAAGCCGAGGGGTGCCCTACCCTAAGCATAGGGGTGCCCTACCCTAAGCCTTGGGGTGCCCTAGCCTAAGCCTAGGCTTGCCCTAGCCTTAGGCTAGCTGAGCCCTAGCCTAAGCCTAAGCCTAGGGTGCCCTAGCCTAAGCCTAGGGGTACCCTAGCCTAAGCCTACGAGTGCCATAGCCTTACGCTAGAGGAGCCCTAGCCTTAGCTTAAGCCTAGGGGTGCCCTAGCCTAAGACTAGGGGTGCGCTAGCCTAATCTTAGGGGTGCCTTAGCCTAAGCCTTGGGGTGCCCTAGCCTAAACTTAGGGGTGCCCTAGGGTTAGTCTAGGGGAGCCCTAACCTAAGCCTAAACCTAGAGGTGCCCTAGCCTAAGCCTATGGGTGCCCTAGCCTAAGCCTAGGGGTGCCATAGCCTTAGGCTAGAGGAGCCCTAGCCTTAGCCTAAGCCTAGGGATGCCCCAGCCTAAGACTAGGGGTGACCTAGCCTAAGCCTAGGCTTGCCCTAGCCTTAGGCTAGCTGAGCCCTAGCCTAAGCCTAAGGCTAGGGGTGCCCTAGCCTTAGCCTAGGGGTACCCTAGCCTAACCCTAGTGGTGGCCAGGCCTTAGGCTAGGGGAACACTAGCCTTAGCCTAAGCCTAGGGGTGCCCTAGCCTAAGCTTAGGCGTGCCCTAGCCTAAGCGGAGGGGTGCCCTAGCCTAAGCCTAGATGTGCCCTAGCCTAAGCCGAGGGGTGCCCTACCCTATGCCTAGGGGTGCCCTGCCCTAAGCCTAGGGGTGCCCTAGCCTAAGCCTAGGCTTGCCCTAGCCTTAGGCTACCTGAGCCCTAGCCTAAGCCTAAGCCTAGGCGTGCCCTAGCCTAAGCCTAAGGGTGCCCTAGCGTAAACCTAGGGGTGCCATAGCCTTAGGCTAGAGGAGCCCTAGCCTTAGCCTAAGCCTAGGGGTGCCCTAGCCTAAGACTAGGGGTGCCCTAGCCTAAGCTTAGGGGTGCCCTAGCCTAAGCCTTCGGGTGCCCTAGCCTAAGCCTAGGGGTGCCCTAGGGTTAATCTAGGAGAGCCCTAGCCATAGCCTAAGTCTAGGCGTGCCCTACCTTAAGCCTAGGGGTGCCCTAGCCTAAGCCTAGGGGTGCCCTAGCCTAAGCCTAGGGGTGCCCTAACCTAAGCCTAGGGGTGCCCTAGCCTTAGTCTAGTGGAGCCCTAGCCTTAGCCTAAGCCTAGGGGTGCCTTAGCCTAAGCCTAGATGTGCCCTACCCTAAGCCTAGGGGTGCCCTAACCTAAGACTAGGGGTGCCCTAGCCTAAGCATAGGGGTGCCCTAGCCTAAGCCTTGGGGTGCCCTAGCCTAAGCCTAGGGGTGCCCTAGGGTTAGGCTAGGGGAGCCCTAGCCTTAGCCTAAGCCTAGGGGTGCCCTAGCCTAAGCCTAGGGGTGCCCTAGCCTAAGCCTAGGAGTGCCCTAGCCTTAGGCTTTGGGAGCCCTAGCCTTAGCCGAAGCCTAGCGGTGCCCTAGCCTAAGCTTAGTGGTGCCCTATCCTAAGCCTAGGGGTGCCCTAGCCTTAGGCTAAGAGAGCCCTAACCTTAGCCTAAGCCTAGGGGTGCCCTAGCCCATGCCTAGGGGTGCCCTAGCCTAAGCCTAGGGGTGCCCAACCCTAAGCCTAGGGGTGCCCAACCCTAAGCCTAGGGGTGCCCTAACCTAAGCCTAGGGGTGCCCTAGCCTATGGCTAGGGGTGCCCTACCTTAGGCTAGTGGAGCCCTAGCCTTAGCCTAAGCCTAGGGGTTCCCTAGCCTAAGCCTCGGGGTGCCCTAACCTAAGCCTAGGCTTGCCCTAGCCTTAGGCTAGCTAAGCCCTAGCCTAAGCCTAACCTGGGGGTGCCCTAGCCTAAGCCTAGGGGTTCCCTAGCCTAACCCTAGGGGTGCCATAGCCTTAGGCTAGAGGAGCCCTAGCCTTACCCTAAGCCTAGGGGTGCCCTAGCCTAAGCCTAGGGGTGCCCTAGCCTAAGCCTAGGCGTGCCCTAGCCTTAGGCTAGGAGAGCCCTAACCTTAACCTAAGCCTACGGGTGCCCTATCCAAAGCCTTGGGGTGCCCTAGCCTAAGCCTAGAGGTGCCCTACCCTAAGCCTAGGGGTGGCCTAGACTAAGCCTAGGGGTGCCCTAGCCATAGGCTAGCTGAACCCTAGCCATAGCCTAAACCCAGGGGTGCCCTAGCCTAAGCCTATGGGTGCCCAGCCTAAGCCAAGGGGTGCCCTAACCTAAGCTTAGGGGTGCCTTAGCTTTAGGCTAGCTGAGCCCTAGCCTTAGCCTAAGCCTAGGGGTGCCCTAGCCTAAGCCTAGGCGTGCCCTAGCCTAAGCCGAGGGGTGCCCTACCCTAAGCCTGGGGGTTCCCTAACCTAAGCCTAGGCTTGCCCTAGCCTTAGGCTAGCTGAGCCCTAGCCTAGCCTAAGCCTAGGGGTGCCCTAGCCTAAGCCTAGGGGTGCCCTAGCCTAAGCCTAGTTGTGCCCTATCCTAAGCATAGCGGTGCCCTAGCCTAAGCATAGGGGTGCCCTAGCCTAAGCCTAGGGGTGCACTAGCCTAAGCCTAGATGTGCCCTAGCCTAATCCTAGGGGTGCCCTACGCTAATCCTAGGGATGCCATAGCCTAAGCCTAGGGGTGCCCTAGCCTAATCTTAGGGGTGCCCTATCCTAAGCCTAGGGGTGCCCTAGCCTATGCCTAATTGTGCCCTAGCCTAAGCCGAGGGGTGCCCTACCCTAAGCCTAGGGGTGCCCTAGCCTAAGCCTAGGCTTGCCCTAGCCTTAGGCTAGCTGAGCCCTAGCCTAAGGCTAAGACTAGGGGTGCCCTAGCCTAAGCTTAGGGGTGCCCTAGCCTAAGACTAGGGGTGCCCTAGGGTTAGTCTAGGGGAGCCCTAGCCTTAGCCTAAGCCTAGGGGTGCCCTAGCCTAAGCCTAGGGGTGCCCTAGCCTAAGCCTAGGATTGCCCTAACCTTAGGCTAGCTGAGCCCTAGCCTAAGCCTAAGCCTATAGGTGCCCTAGCCTAAGACTATGGGTGGCCTAGCCTAAGCCTAGGGGTGCCATAGCCTTAGGCTAGAGGAGCCGTAGCCTTAGCCTAAGCCTAGGGGTGTCCTAGCCTAAGACTAGGGGTGCACTAGCCTAATCTTAGGGGTGCCCTAGCCTAAGCCTTGGGGTGACCTAGCCTAAGCCTAGGGGTGCCCTAGAGTTAGGCTAGGGGAGCCCTAGCATTAGACTAAGCCTAGGGGTGCCCTAGACTAAGCCTAGGGGTGCCCTAGCCTAAGCCTAGTGGTGCCCTAGCCTATGTCTAGGGGTGCCCTAGCCTTAGTCTAGTGGAGCCCTAGCCTTAGCCTAAGCCTAGGGGTGCCTGAGCCTAAGCCGAAGGGTGCCCTACCCTACGCCTAGGGGTGCCCTACCCTAAGCCTAGGGGTGCCCTAGCCTAAGCTTAGGTTTGCCCGAGACTTAGGCTAGCTGAGCCCTAGCCTAAGCCTAACCCTAGGGGTGCCCTAGCCTAAGCCTAGGGGTGCCCTAGCCTAAGCCTAGGGGTGCCTAGCCTCAGGCTAGACGAGCCCTAGCCTTAGCTTAAGCCTAGGGGTGCCCTAGCCTAACCCTAGTGGTGCCCTAGCCTCAGGCTAGGGGAACACTAGCCTTAGCCTAAGCCTAGGGGTGCCCTAGCCTAAGCCTAGGCCTGCCCTAGCCTAAGCCGAGGGGTGCCCTACCCTAAGCCTAGGGGTGCCCTGCCCTAAGCCTAGGGGTGCCCTAGCCTAAGCCTAGGCTTGCCCTAGCCTTAGGCTAGCGGAGCCCTAGCCTAAGCCTAAGCCTAGCGTTGCCCTAGCCTAAGCCTAGGGGTGCCCTAGCCTAAGCCGAGGGGTGCCATAGCCTTAGGCTAGAGGAGCCCAAGCCTTAGCCTAAGCCTAGGGGTGTCCTAGCCTAAGACAAGGGGTGCCCTAGCCTAAGCTTAGGGGTGCCCTAGCCTAAGCCTTGGGGTGACCTAGCCTAAGCCTAGGGGTGACCTCGGGTTAGGCTAGGGGAGCCCTAGCCTTTGCCTAAGCCTAGGGGTACCTTAGCCTAAGCCTAGGGGTGCCCTAGCCTAAGCCTAGGGTTGCCCTAGCCTTAGGCTAGCGGAGCCTTAGCCTTAGCCTAAGCCTCAGGTGCCCTAGCCTAAGCCTAGTGGTGCCCTATCCTAAGCCTAGGGGTGCCCAAGCCTAAGCCTAGGGGTGCCCTAGCCTAAGCTTAGGGGTGCCCTAGCCTAAGCCTTGGGGTGACCTTGCCTACGCCTATGGGTGCCCTAGGGTTAGGCTAAGGGAGCCCTAGCCTTAGCCTAAGCCTAGGGGTGCCCTAGCCTTAGCCTAGGTGTGCCCTAGCCTAAGCCAAGGGGTGCCCTAGCCTAAGCCTAAGGGTGCCATAGCCTGAGCCTAGGGTTGCCCTAGCCTAAGTCTAGGGGTGCCCTAGCCTTAGTTTAGTGGAGTCCTAGCCTTAGCCTAAGCCTAAGGTTGCCCTAGCCTAAGCCTAGATGTGCCCTAGCCTAAGCCGAGGGGTGCCCTACCCTACGCCTATTGTTGCCCTACCCTAAGCCTAGGGGTGCCCTAGCCTAAGCTTATGTTTGCCCGAGCCTTAGGGTAGCTGAGCCCTAGCCTAAGCCTAAGCCTAGGGGTGCCCTAGCCTAAGCATAGGGGTGCCATAGCCTTAGGCTAGACGTACCCTAGCCTTAGCTTAAGCCTAGGGGTGGCCTAGCCTAAGACTAGGGGTTCCCTAGCCTAAGCTTAGGGGTGCCCTCGCCTAAGCCTTGGGGTTCCCTAGCCTAAGTCTAGGGGTGCCCTAGGGTTAGTCTATGGGAGCCCTAGCCTTAGCCTAAGCCTAGGGGTGCCCCAGCCTAAGACTAGGGGTGACCTAGCCTAAGCCTAGGATTGCCCTAGCCTTAGGCTAGCTGAGCCCTAGCCTAAGCCTAAGCCTAGGGGTGCCCTAGCCTAAGCCTAGGGGTGCTCTAGCCTAACCCTAGTGGTGCCCTAGCCTTAGGCTTGGGGAACACTAGCCTTAGCCTAAGCCTAGGGGTGCCCTAGCCTAAGCCTAGGCGTGCCCTGCCCTAAGCCTAGGGGTGCCCTAGCCCAAGCCTAGGCTTGCCCTAACCTTAGGCTAGTTGAGCCCTAGCCTAAGCCTAAGCCTAGCGGTGCCCTAGCCTAAGTCTAGGGGTGCCCTAGCCTAAGCTTAGGGGTTCCCTAGTCTAAGCCTTGGAGTGCCCTAGCCTAAGCCTAGGGGTGCCCTAGGTTTAGGCTAGGGGAGCCCTAGCCTTCGTCTAAGCCTAGGGGTGCCCTAGCCTAAGCCTAGGGGTGCCCTAGACTAAGCCTAGGGGTGCCCTAACCTAAGCCGAGGGGTGCCCTAGCCTAAGGCTAGGGGTGCCCTAGCCATAGTCTAGTGGAGTCCTAGCCTTAGCCTAAGCCTAGGGGTGCCCTAGCCTAAGCCTAGATGTGCCCTACCCTAAGCCTAGGGGTGCCCTAGCCTAAGACTAGGGGTGCCCTAGCCTAAGCATAGGGGTGCCCTAGCCTAAGCCTTGGGGTGCCCTAGCCTAAGCCTAGGGGTGCCCTAGGGTTAGGCTAGGGGAGCCCTAGCCTTAGCCTAAGCCTTGGGGTGCCCTAGCCTTAGCCTAGGGGTGCCCTAGCCAAAGCCTAGGCTTCCCCTAGCCTTAGGCTAGCTGAGGCCTAGCCTAAGCCTAAGCCTAGGGGTGTGCTAGCCTAAGCCTAGGGGAGCCCTAGCCTTAGCCTAGGGGTGCCCTAGCCTAAGCCTAGGGGTGCCCTAGCCTTAGGCTAGGGGAGCCCTAGCCTTAGCCGAAGCCTAGCGGTGCCCTAGCCTAAGCTTAGTGGTGCCCTATCCTAAGCCTAGGGGTGCCCTAGCCTTAGGCTAGGAGAGCCCTAACCTTAGCCTAAGCCTAGGGGTGCCCTAGCCCAAGCCTAGGGGTGCCCTAGCTTAAGCCTAGGGGTGCCCAACCCTAAGCCTACGGGTGCCCTAACCTAAGCCTAGGGCTGCCCTAGCCTAAGGCTAGGGGTGCCCTAGCCTAACCCTAGGGGTGCCATAGCCTTAGGTTAGAGGAGCCCTAGCCTTAGCCTAAGCCTATGGGTGCCCTAGCCTAAGACTAGGGGTGCCCTAGCCTAAGCCTAGGGGTGCCATAGCCTTAGGCTAGAGGAGCCCTAGCCTTAGCCTAAGCCTAGGGGTGCACTAGCCTAAGACTAGGGGTGCCCTAGCCTAAGCCTAGGGGTGCCCTAGCCTAAGCCTATGGGTGCCCTAGCCTAAGCCTAGCGGTGCCCTAACCTAAGCTTAGTGGTGCCCTATCCTAAGCCTAGGGGTGCCAAAGCCTAAGTCTAGGGGTGCCCTAGCCATAGGCTAGGAGAGCCCTAACCTTAGCCTAAGCCTAGGGGTGCCCTAGCCCAATCCTAGGGGGGCCCTAGCCTAAGCCTAGGGGTGCCCTAGCCTAAGCCTATGGGTGCCCTAGCCTAAGCCTAGGGGTGCCCAGGATAAGCCAAGGGGTGCCCTAGCCTAAGCCTAGGAGTGCCTTAGCCTTAGGCTAGCTGAGCCCTAGCCTTAGCCTAAGCCTAGGGGTGCCCTAGCCTAAGACTAGGGATGCCCTACCCTAAGCTTAGGGGTGCCCTAGCGTAAGCCTAGTGGTGCTCTAGTCTAAGCCTAGGGGTGCCCTAGCCTAAGCCAAGGTGTACCTGAGCCTACGCCTAGGTGTGCCCTAGCCTAAGCCTAGGGGTGTCCTAGCCTTAGTCTAGTGGAGCCCTAGCCTTAGCCTAAGCCTAGGAGTGCCCTAGCCTAACCCTAGGGGTGCCCTAGCCTACGCCTAGGGGTGCCCTATCCTAAGCCATGGGGTGCCCTAGCCTAAGCCTAGGGGTGCCATAGCCTAAGCCTAGGGGTGCCTTAGCCTTAGGCTAGGGGAACACTAGCCTTAGCCTAAGCCTAGGGGTGCCCAAGCCTAAGACTAGAGGTGCCCTAGCCTAAGCCTACGGGTGTCCTAGCCTAAGCGTAGGGGTACCCAAGCCTAAGCCTAGGGGTCCCCTAGCCTAAGCCTAGGGGTGCCCTAACCTTATGCTAGGGGAGCGCTAGCCTTAGCGTAAGCCTTGAGGCGCCCTAGCCTAAACTTAGGGGTTCCCTAGCCTAAGCCTAGGGGTGACCTAGCCTTAGGCTAGGGGAGCCCTAGCTTTAGTCTAAGCCTAGGGGTGCCCTAGCCTAAGCCTAGGCGTAAACTAGCCCAAGCCTAGGGATGCCCTAGCCTTAGGCTAGAGGAGCCCTAGCCTTAGCCTAAGCCTAGGCGTGCCCTAGCCCAAGCCTAGGGATGCCCCAGCCTTAGGCTAGAGGAGCCCTAGCCTTAGCCTAAGCCTAGGGGTGCCCTAGCCTAAGCCTAGTGGTGCCCTAACCTAAGCCTAGGGGTGCCCTAGCCTAAGGCTAGGGGTGCCCTAGCCTTTGTCTAGTGGAGCCCTAGGCTTAGCCTAAACCTAGGGGTGCCCTAGCCTAAGCCTAGATGTGCCCTACCCTAAGCCTAGGGGTGCCCTAGCCTAAGACTATGGGTGCCCTAGCCTAAGCATAGGGGTGCCCTAGCCTAAGCCTTGGGGTGCCCTAGCCTAAGCCTAGGGGTGCCCTAGGGTTAGGCTAGGGGAGCCCTAGCCTTAGCCTAAGCCTTGGGGTGCCTAAGCCTTAGCCTAGGGGTGCCCTAGCCTAAGCCTAGGCTTGCCCTAGCCTTAGGCTAGCTGAGCCCTAGCCTAAGCCTAAGCATAGGGGTGCCCTAGCCTAAGCGTAGGGGTGCCCTAGCCTAAGCCTAGGGGTGCCCTAGCCTAAGCCTAGGGGTGCCCTAGCCTTAGGCTAGGGGAGCCCTAGCCTTAGCCTAAGCCTAGCGGTGCCCTAGCCAAGCTTAGTGGTGCCCTATCCTAAGCCTATGGGTGCCCTAGCCTTAGGCTAGGAGAGCCCTAACCTTAGCCTAAGCCTAGGGGTGCCCTAGCCCAAGCCTAGGGGTGCCCTAGCCTAAGCCTAGGGGTGCCCAACCCTAAGCCTAGGGGTGCCCAAGCCTAAGCCTAGGGGTGCCCTAGCCTTAGGCTAGGGGTGCCCTACCTTAGTCTAGTGGAGCCCTAGCCTTAGCCTAAGCCTAGGGGTGCCCTAACCTAAGCATCGGGGTGCCCTAGCCTAAGCCTAGGATTGCCCTAGCCTTAGGCTAGCTAAGCCCTAGCCTAAGCCTAACCTGGGGGTGCCCTAGCCTAAGCCTAACCTGGGGGTGCCCTAGCCTAAGCCTAGGGGTGCCCTAGAGTTAGGCTAGGGGAGCCCTATCATTAGCCTAAGCCTATGGGTGCCCTAGCCTAAGCCTAGCGGTGCCCTAACCTAAGCTTAGTGGTGCCCTATCCTAAGCCTAGGGGTGCCCTAGCCTAAGTCTAGGGGTGCCCTAGCCTTAGGCTAGGAGAGCCCTAACCTTAGCCTAAGCCTAGGGGTGCCCTTGCCCAAGCCTAGGGGTGCCCTAGCCTAAGCCTAGGGGTGCCCTAGCCTAAGCCTAGGGGTGCCCTAGCCTAAGCCTAGGGGTGCCCTAGCCTAAGCCAAGGGATGCCCTAGCCTAAGCCTAGGGGTGCCCTAGCCTTAGGCTAGGGGAGCCCTAGCCTTAGCCTAAGCCTAGGGGTGCCCTAGCCTAAGACTAGGGGTGCCCTAGCCTAACCTTAGGGGTGCCCTAGCGTAAGCCTAGGGGTGCCCTAGCCTAAGCCTAGGGGTGCCCTAGACTAAGCCTAGGGGTGCCCTACCCTAAGCCTAGGGCTGCCATAGCCTAAGCCTAGGGGTGCCCTAGCTTTAGGCTAGCTGAGCCCTTGCCTTAGCCTAAGCCTAGGAGTGCCCTAGAGTAAGCCTAGGGGTGCCCTAGCCTAAGGCTAGGGGTGCCCTAGCCTTAGTCTAGTGGAGCCCTACCCTTAGCCTACGCCTAGGGGTGCCCTATCCTAAGCCATGGGGTGCCCTAGCCTAAGCCTAGGGGTGCCCTAGCCTAAGCCTAGGGGTGCCCTAAAGTTAGCCTAGGGGAGCCCTAGCCTTAGCCTAAGCCTAGGATTGCCCAAGCCTAAGACTAGAGGTGCCCTAGCCTAAGCCTATGGGTGTCCTAGCCTAAGCCTAGGGGTGCCCTAGCCTAAGCCTAGGTGTGCCCTACCCTAAGCCTAGGGGTGCCCTAACCTTAGGCTAGGGGAGCGCTAGCCTTAGCGTAAGCCTTGGGGCGCCCTAGCCTAAACCTAGGGGTTCCCTAGCCTAAGCCTATGGGTGACCTAGCCTTAGGCTAGGGGTGCCCTAGCCCAAGCCTAGGGGTGCCCTAGCCCAAGCCTAGGGATGCCGTAGCGTTAGGCTAGAGGAGCCCTAGCCTTAGCCTAAGCCTACTGGTGCCCTAGCCTAAGCCTAGGGGTGCCCTAGCTTAAGTCTAGGGGTGCCCTAGCCTAAGCCTAGGGGTACGCTAGCCTTAGGCTAGTGGAGCCCTAGCCTTAGCCTAAGCCTAGGGGTGCCCTAGCCTAAGACTAGGGGTGCCCTAGCCTAAGCTTAGGGGTGCCCTAGCCTAAGCCTTGGGGTGCCCTAGCCTAAGCTTAGGGGTGCCCTTGGGTTAGTCTAGGGGAGCCCTAGCCTAAGCCTAAGTCTAGAGGTGCCCTAGCCTAAGCCTATGGGTGCCCTAGCCTAAGGCTAGGGGTGCCATAGCCTTAGGCTAGAGGAGCCCTAGCCTTAGCCTAAGCCTAGGGGTGCCCCAGCCTAAGACTAGGGGTGACCTAGCCTAAGCCTAGGCTTGCCCTAGCCTTAGGCTAGCTGAGCCCTAGCCTAAGCCTAAGCCTAGGGGTGCCCTAGCCTAAGCCTTGGGGTGCCCTAGCCTAAGCTTAGGCGTGCCCTAGCCTAAGCCGAGGGGTGCCCTACCCTAAGCCTAGGGGTGCCCTGCCCTAAGCCTAGGCTTGCCCTAGCCTTAGGCTAGCTGAGCCCTAGCCTAAACCTAAGCTTTGTGGTGCCCTAGCCTAAGCCTTGCGGTGACCTAGCCTAAGCCTACGGGTGCCCTAGGGTTAGGCTAGGGGAGCCCTAGCCTTAGCCTAAGCCTAGGGGTGCCCTAGCCTAAGCCTAGGGGTGCCCTAACCTAAGCCTAGGGGTGCCCTTGCCTAAGGCTAGGGGTACCCTAGCCTTAGGCTAGGGGAGCCCTAGCCTTAGCCTAAGCCTAGGGGTGCCCTAGCCTAAGCCTAGTGGTGCCCTATCCTAAGCCTAGGGGTGCCCTAGCCTAAGCCTAGGGGTGCCCTAGCCTTAGCATAGGGGAGCCCTAACCTTAGCCTAAGCCTAGGGGTGCCCTAGCCCAAGCCTAGGGGTGCCCTAGCCTAAGCCTAAGGGTGCCCTAACCTAAGCCTATGGTGCCATAGCCTAAGCATAGGGGTGCCCTAGCCTAAGGCTAGGGGTGCCCTAGCCTTAGGCTAGTGGAGCCCTAGCCTTAGCCTAAACCTAGGGGTGCCGTAGCCTAAGCCTAGATGTGCCCTAGCCTAAGCACAGGGGTGCCCTACCCTACGCCTAGGGGTGCTCTACCCTAAGCCTAGGGGTGCCCTAGCCTAAGCCTAAGGGTGCCCTAGCCTAAGCCTAGGGGTGCCCTAGCGTAAGCCTAGGGGTGCCATAGCCTTAGGCTAGAGGAGCCCTAGCCTTAGCCTAAGCCTAGGGGTGCCCTAGCCTAAGACTAGGGGTGCCCTAGCCTAAGCTTAGGGGTGCCCTACCCTAAGCCTTGGGGTGCCCTAGCCTAAACCTAGTGGTGCCCTTGGGTTAGTCTAGGGGAGCCCTAGCCTTAGCCTAAGTTTAGGCATGCCCTACCTTAAGCCTAGGGGTGCCCTAGCCTAAGCCTAGGGGTGCCCTAGCCTAAGCCTAAGGGTGCCCTAGCCTAAGCCTAGGGGTGCCCTAGCCTTAGGCTAGAGGAGTCCTAGCCTTAGCCTAAGCCTAGGCGTGCCCTAGGCTAAGACTAGGGGTGCCCTAGCCTAAGCTTAGGGGTGCCCTAGCCTAAGCCTTGGGGTGCCCTAGCCTAAGCCTAGGGGTGCCCTAGGGTTAGGCTAGGGGAGCCCTAGCCTTTGCCTAAGCCTAGGGGTGCCCTAGCCTAAGCCTAGGGGTGCCCTAACCTAAGCCTAGGGGTGCCCTAGCCTAAGCCTAGGGGTGCCTTAACCTTAGGCTAGGGGAGCCCTAGCCTTAGCCTAAGCCTAGGGGTGCCCTAGCCTAAGCTTTGGTGCCCTATCCTAAGCCTAGAGGTGCCCTAGCCTAAGGCTAGGGGTGCCCTAGCCTAAGCCTAGGGGTGACCTACCCTAAGCCTAGGGGTGCCCTAGCCTAAGCCTAGGGGTGCCCTAGCCTTAGGCTAGGGGAGCCCTAGCCTTAGCCTAAGCCTAGGGGTGCCCTAGACTAAGCTTAGGGGTGCCCTACCCTAAGCCTAGGGCTGCCATAGCCTAAGCCTAGGGGTGCCCTAGCCTTAGGCTAGCTGAGCCCTTGCCTTAGCCTAAGCCTAGGAGTGCCCTAGGGTAAGCCTAGGGGTGCCCTAGCCTAAGGCTAGTGGTGCCCTAGCCTTAGTCTAGTGGAGCCCAAGCCTTAGCCTACGCCTACGGATGCCCTATCCTAAGCCATGGGGTGCCCTAGCCTAAGCCTAGGGGTGCCCTAACCTTAGCCTAGGGGAGCCCTAGCCTTAGCCTAAGCCTAGGGGTGCCCAAGCCTAAGACTAGAGGTGCCCTAGCCTAAGCCTATGGGTGTCCTAGCCTAAGCCTAGGGGTGCCCTAGCCTAAGCCTAGGGGTGCCCTAACCTTAGGCTAGGGGAGCGCTAGCCTTAGCGTAAGCCTTGGGGCGCCCTAGCCTAAACCTAGGGGTTCCCAAGCCTAAGCCTAGGGGTGACCTAGCCTTAGCTAGGGGATCCCTAGCTTTAGTCTAAGCCTAGGGGTGCCCTAGCCCAAGCCTAGGGATGCCGTAGCGTTAGGCTAGAGGAGCCCTAGCCTTAGCCTAAGCCTACTGGTGCCCTAGCCTAAGCCTAGGGGTGCCCTAGCTTAAGTCTAGGGGTGCCCTAGCCTAAGCCTAGGGGTACGCTAGCCTTAGGCTAGTGGAGCCCTAGCCTTAGCCTAAGCCTAGGGGTGCCCTAGCCTAAGACTAGGGGTGCCCTAGCCTAAGCTTAGGGGTGCCCTAGCCTAAGCCTTGGGGTGCCCTAGCCTAAGCTTAGGGGTGCCCTTGGGTTAGTCTAGGGGAGCCCTAGCCTAAGCCTAAGCCTCGAGGTGCCCTAGCCTAAGCCTATGGGTGCCCTAGCCTAAGCCTAGGGGTGCCATAGCCTTAGGCTAGAGGAGCCCTAGCCTTAGCCTAAGCCTAGGGGTGCCCCAGCCTAAGACTAGGGGTGACCTAGCCTAAGCCTAGGCTTGCCCTAGCCTTAGGCTAGGGGAACACTAGCCTTAGCCTAAGCCTAGGGGTGCCCTAGCCTAAGCTTAGGGCTGCCCTAGCCTAAGCCAAGGGGTGCCCTAACCTAAGCCTAGGGGTGCCCTGCCCTAAGCCTAGGCTTGCCCTAACCTTAGGCTAGCTGAGCCCTAGCCTAAGCCTAAGCTTAGTGGTGCCCTAGCCTAAGCCTTGCGGTGACCTAGCCTAAGCCTAGGGGTGCCCTAGGGTTAGGCTAGGGGAGACCTAGCCTTAGCCTAAGCCTAGGGGTGCCCTAGCCTAAGCCTAGTGGTGCCCTATCCTAAGCCTAGGGGTACCCTAGCCTAAGCCTAGGGGTGCCCTAGCCTTAGGCTAGGGGAGCCCTAACCGTAGCCTAAGCCTAGGGGTGCCCTAGCCCAAGCCTAGGGGTGCCCTAGCCTAAGCCTAAGGGTGCCGTAGCCTAAGCCTAGGGGTGACATAGCCTAAGCCTAGGGGTGCCCTAGCCTAAGCAGAGGGGTGCCCTAGCCTTAGGCTAGGGGAGCCCTAGCCTTAGCCTAAGCCTAGGGGTGCCCTAGCCTAAGCCTAGATGTGCCCTAGCCTAAGCAGAGGGGTGCCCTACCCTACGCCTAGGGGTGCCCTACCCTAAGCCTAGGGGTGCCCTACCCTAAGCCTAGGCTTGCCCTAGCCTTAGGCTAGCTGAGCCCTAGGCTAAGCCTAAGCCTAGGGGTGCCCTAGCCTAAGCCTAGGGGTGCCCTAGCGTAAGCCTACGGGTGACATAGCCTTAGGCTAGAGGAGCCCTAGCCTTAGCCTAAGTTTAGGAGTGCCCTAGCCTAAGACTAGGGGTGCCCTAGCCTAAGCTTAGGGGTGCCCTAGACTAAGCCTTGGGGTGCCCTAGCCTAAGCCTAGTGGTGCCCTAGGGTTAGTCTAGGGGAGCCCTAGCCATAGCCTAAGTCTAGGCGTGCCCTACCTTAAGTCTAGGGGTGCCCTAGCCTAAGTCTAGGGGTGCCCTAGCCTAAGCCTAAGGGTGCCCTAGCCTAAGCCTAGGGGTGCCCTAGCCTTAGGCTAGAGGAGTCCTAGCCTTAGCCTAAGCCTAGGCGTGCCCTAGCCTAAGGCAAGGGGTGCCCTAGCCTAAGTTTAGGGGTGCCCTAGCCTAAGCCTTGGGGTGCCCTAGCCTAAGCCTAGGGGTGCCCTGGGGTTAGGCTAGGGGAGCCCTAGCCTTCGCCTAAGCCTAGGGGTGCCCTAGCCTAAGCCTAGGGGTGCCCTAACCTAAGCCTAGGGGTGCCCTAGCCTAAGCCTAGGGGTGCCTTAACCTTAGGCTAGGGGAGCCCTAGCCTTAGCCTAAGCCTAGGGGTGCCCTAGCCTAAGCTTTGGTGCCCTACCCTAAGCCTAGGGGTGCCCTAGCCTAAGCCTAGGGGTGCCCTAGCCTTAGGCTAGGAGAGCCCTAACCTTAGCCTAAGCCTAGGGGTGCCCTATCCCAAGACTTGGGGTGCCCTAGCCTAAGCCTAGGGGTGTCCTAGCCTAAGGCTAGGGGTGCCCTAGCCTAAGGCTAGGGGTGCCCTAGCCTAAGCCTAGGGGTGCCCTACCCTAAGCCTAGGGGTGCCCTAGCCTAAGCCTAGGGGTGCCCTAGCCTTAGGCTAGCTGAGCCCTAGCCTTAGCGTAAGCCTAGGGGTGCCCTAGCCTAAGCCTAGGGGTGCCCAAGCCTAATTCTAGTGGTACCCGATCCTACTCCTAGGGGTGCCCTATCCTAAGCCTAGGGGTGTCCTAGCCTTAGTCTAGTGGAGCCCTAGCCTTAGCCTAAGCCTAGGGGTGCCCTAGCATAAGCCTAGGGGTGCCCTAGCCTAAACCTAGGGGTGCCCTAGCCTACGCCTAGGGGTGCCCTATCCTAAGCCATGGGGTGCCCTAGCCTAAGCCTAGGGGTGCCCTAGCCTAAGCCTATGGGTGCCCTAGCCTTAGGCTTGGGGAGCCCTAGCCTTAGCCTAAGCCTAGGGGTGCCCAAGCCTAAGACTAGAGGTGCCCTAACCTAAGCCTACGGGTGTCCTAGCCTAAGCCTAGGGGTGCCCTAGCCTAAGCCTAGGGGTGCCCTAGCCTAAGCCTAGGGGTGACCTAGCCTTAGGCTAGGGGAGCCCTAGCTTTAGTCTAAGCCTAGGGGTGCCCTAGCCTAAGACTAGGGGTGCCCTAACCTAAGCCTAGGGGTGCCCTAGCTTAAGGCTAGGGGTGCTCTAGCCTTAGTCTAGTGGAGCCCTAGCCTTAGCCTAAGCCTAGGGGTGCCCTAGCCTAAGCCTAGATGTGCCCTACCCTAAGCCTAGGGGTGCCCTAGCCTAAGACTAGGGGTGCCCTAGCCTAAGCCTAGGGGTGCCCTAGCCTAAGTCTAGGGGTGCCTAGCCTAAGCATAGAGGTGCCCTAACCTAAGCCTAGGGGTTCCCTACCTAAGCCTAGGGGTGCCCTAGCCTAAGCAGAGGGGTGCCCTAGCCTTAGGCTAGGGGAGCCCTAGCCTTAGCCTAAGCCTAGGGGTGCCCTAGCCTAAGCCTAGATGTGCCCTAGCCTAAGCAGAGGGGTGCCCTACCCTACGCCTAGGGGTGCCCTACCCTAAGCCTAGGGGTGCCCTACCCTAAGCCTAGGCTTGCCCTAGCCTTAGGCTAGCTGAGCCCTAGGCTAAGCCTAAGCCTAGGGGTGCCCTAGCCTAAGCCTAGGGGTGCCCTAGCGTAAGCCTACGGGTGACATAGCCTTAGGCTAGAGGAGCCCTAGCCTTAGCCTAAGTTTAGGAGTGCCCTAGCCTAAGACTAGGGGTGCCCTAGCCTAAGCTTAGGGGTGCCCTAGACTAAGCCTTGGGGTGCCCTAGCCTAAGCCTAGTGGTGCCCTAGGGTTAGTCTAGGGGAGCCCTAGCCATAGCCTAAGTCTAGGCGTGCCCTACCTTAAGTCTAGGGGTGCCCTAGCCTAAGTCTAGGGGTGCCCTAGCCTAAGCCTAAGGGTGCCCTAGCCTAAGCCTAGGGGTGCCCTAGCCTTAGGCTAGAGGAGTCCTAGCCTTAGCCTAAGCCTAGGCGTGCCCTAGCCTAAGGCAAGGGGTGCCCTAGCCTAAGTTTAGGGGTGCCCTAGCCTAAGCCTTGGGGTGCCCTAGCCTAAGCCTAGGGGTGCCCTGGGGTTAGGCTAGGGGAGCCCTAGCCTTCGCCTAAGCCTAGGGGTGCCCTAGCCTAAGCCTAGGGGTGCCCTAACCTAAGCCTAGGGGTGCCCTAGCCTAAGCCTAGGGGTGCCTTAACCTTAGGCTAGGGGAGCCCTAGCCTTAGCCTAAGCCTAGGGGTGCCCTAGCCTAAGCTTTGGTGCCCTACCCTAAGCCTAGGGGTGCCCTAGCCTAAGCCTAGGGGTGCCCTAGCCTTAGGCTAGGAGAGCCCTAACCTTAGCCTAAGCCTAGGGGTGCCCTATCCCAAGACTTGGGGTGCCCTAGCCTAAGCCTAGGGGTGTCCTAGCCTAAGGCTAGGGGTGCCCTAGCCTAAGGCTAGGGGTGCCCTAGCCTAAGCCTAGGGGTGCCCTACCCTAAGCCTAGGGGTGCCCTAGCCTAAGCCTAGGGGTGCCCTAGCCTTAGGCTAGCTGAGCCCTAGCCTTAGCGTAAGCCTAGGGGTGCCCTAGCCTAAGCCTAGGGGTGCCCAAGCCTAATTCTAGTGGTACCCGATCCTACTCCTAGGGGTGCCCTATCCTAAGCCTAGGGGTGTCCTAGCCTTAGTCTAGTGGAGCCCTAGCCTTAGCCTAAGCCTAGGGGTGCCCTAGCATAAGCCTAGGGGTGCCCTAGCCTAAACCTAGGGGTGCCCTAGCCTACGCCTAGGGGTGCCCTATCCTAAGCCATGGGGTGCCCTAGCCTAAGCCTAGGGGTGCCCTAGCCTAAGCCTATGGGTGCCCTAGCCTTAGGCTTGGGGAGCCCTAGCCTTAGCCTAAGCCTAGGGGTGCCCAAGCCTAAGACTAGAGGTGCCCTAACCTAAGCCTACGGGTGTCCTAGCCTAAGCCTAGGGGTGCCCTAGCCTAAGCCTAGGGGTGCCCTAGCCTAAGCCTAGGGGTGACCTAGCCTTAGGCTAGGGGAGCCCTAGCTTTAGTCTAAGCCTAGGGGTGCCCTAGCCTAAGACTAGGGGTGCCCTAACCTAAGCCTAGGGGTGCCCTAGCTTAAGGCTAGGGGTGCTCTAGCCTTAGTCTAGTGGAGCCCTAGCCTTAGCCTAAGCCTAGGGGTGCCCTAGCCTAAGCCTAGATGTGCCCTACCCTAAGCCTAGGGGTGCCCTAGCCTAAGACTAGGGGTGCCCTAGCCTAAGCCTAGGGGTGCCCTAGCCTAAGTCTAGGGGTGCCTAGCCTAAGCATAGAGGTGCCCTAACCTAAGCCTAGGGGTTCCCTACCTAAGCCTAGGGGTGCCCTAGCCTAAGCCTATGGGTGCCCTAGCCTAAGACTATGGGTGCCCTAGCCTAAGGCTAGGGGTGCCCTAACCTAAGTCTAGGGGTGCCCTAGCCTAAGCCTAGGGGTACCCTAGCCTTAGGCTAGGGGAGCCCTAGCCTTAGCCTAAGCCTAAGGGTGCCCTAGCGTAAGCCAAGGGGTGCCCTAGCCCAGGCTAGGGATGCGCTAGCATTAGGCTACAGGAGCCCTAACCTTAGCCTAAGCCTAGGGGTGCCTCAACCTAAGCCAAGGGGTGCCCTAGCCTAAGTCTAGGGGTGCCCTAGCCTAAGGCTAGGGGTGCCCTAGCCTTCATCTATTGGAGCCCTAGCCTTAGCCTAAGCCTAGGGGTGCCCTATCCTAAGCCATGGGGTGCCCTAGCCTAATCCTAGGGGTGCCCTAGCCTAAGCCTAGGGGTGCCCTAGCCTTAGGCTAGGGGTGCCTTAGCCTTAGCCTAAGCCTAGGGGTGCCCTATCCTAAGACTAGGGGTGCCCTAGCCTAAGCCTACGGGTGTCCTAGCCTAAGCTGAGGGGTGCCCTAGCCTAAGCCTAGGGGTGCCCTAACCTTAGGCTAGGGGAGCCCTAGCCTTTGCCTAAGCCTTGGGGCGCCTTAGCCTAAACCTAGTGGTTCCCTAGCCTAAGCCTAGGGGTGACCTAGCCTTAGGCTAGGGGAGCCCTAGCCTTAGTCTAAGCCTAGGTGTGCCCTAGCCTAAGCCTCGGGGTGCCGTAGCCCAAGCCTAGGGATGCCCTAGCGTTAGGCTAGAGGAGCCCTATCCTTAGCCTAAGCCTAGGGGTGCCCTAGCCTAAGCCTAGGGGTGCCCTAGCCTAAGCCTAGGGGTGCCCTAGCCTTAGTCTAGGGGTGCCCTAGCCTAAGCCTAGGGGTACCCTAGCCTTAGGCTAGGGGAGCCCTAGCCTTAGCCTAAGCCTAAGGGTGCCCTAGCCTAAGCCTAGGGTTGCCCTAGCCTAAGTGTAGGGGTGCCCTAGCCTAAACCTTGTGGTACCCTACCCTTAGCCCAGGGGAGTCCTCGCCTTAGCCGAAGCCTTGGGGTGCCCTAGCCTAAGACTGGGGGTGCCCTAGCCTAAGCCTAGGGGTGCCCTAGCCCAGGGTAGGGATGCCCTAGCATTAGGCTACAGGAGCCCTAGCCTTAGCCTAAGCCTAGGGGTGCCTCAGCCTAAGCCAAGGGGTGCCCTAGCCTAAGCCTAGGGGTGCCCTAGACTAAGCCTAGGGGTGCCCTAGCCTAAGCCTAGGGGTGCCCTAGCCTAAGCCTAGGGGTGCTCTAACCTAAGCCTAGGTGTGACCTAGCCTTAAGCTAGGGGAGCCCTAGCCTTAACCTAAGCCTAGGGGTTCCCTAGCCTAAGCCTAGGGGTGCCCTAGTCTAAGCCAAAGGGTGCTCTAACCTTAGACTAGGGTAGCCCTAGCCTTAGCCTAAGCCTAGGGGTGCCCTAGCCTAAGCCTAGGGGTGCCCTAGCCCAAGCCTAGGGATGCCGTAGCGTTAGGCTAGAAGAGCCCTAGCCTTAGCCTAAGCCTAGGGGTGCTCTAGCATAAGCCTAGGGGTGCCCTAGCCTAAGTCTAGGGGTGCCCTAGCCTAAGCCTAGGGGTACCCTAGCCTTAGGCTAGTGGAGCCCTAGCCTTAGCCTAAGCCTAGGGGTGCCCCAGACTAAGCCTAGGGGTGCCCTAGCCTAAGTCTAGGGGTGCCTAGCCTAAGCACAGAGGTGCCCTAACCTTAGCCTAATGGTTCCCTACTTAAGCCTAGGGGTGCCCTAGCCTAAGCCCACGGGTGCCCTAGCCTAAGCTTAGGGGTGCCCTAGCCCAAGCCTAGGGATGCCCTAGCGTTAGGCTAGAGGAGCCCTAGCCTTAGCTTAAGCCTAGGTGTGCCCTAGCCTAAGCCTAGTGTTGCCCTAGCCTAAGTCTAGGGGTGCCCTAGCCTAAACCTAGGGGTACCATAGCCTTAGGCCAGGGGAGTCCTCGCCTTAGCCGAAGCCTTGGGGTGCCCTTGCCTAAGACTAGGGCTCCCCTAGCCTTAGGCTAGGGGAGCCCTAGCCTTAGCCTAAGCCTAGGGGTGCCCTATCCTAAGCCATGGGGTGCCCTGGCCTAAGCCTAGGGGTGCCTTAGCCTAAGCCTAGGGGTACCCTAGCCTTAGGCTAGGGGAGGCCTAGCCTTAGCCTAAGCCTAGGGGTGCACTATCCTAAGACCAGGGGTGCCCTAACCTAAGCCTACGGGTGTCCTAGCCTAAGCCGAGAGGTGCCCTAGCCTAAGCCTAGGGGTGCCCTAGCCTAAACCTAGGGGTTCCCTAGCCTAAGCCTAGGGGTGACCTAGCCTTAGGCTAGGGGAGCCCTACTCTTAGTCTAAGCCTAGGGGTGTCCTAGCCTAAGCCTAGGGGTGCCGTAGCCCAAGCCTAGGGATGCTCTAGCTTTAGGCTAGAGGAGCCCTATCCTTAGCCTAAGCCTAGGGGTGCCCTAGTCTAAGCCTAGGGGTGCCCTAGCCTAAGCCAAGCGGTGCCCTAGCCTAAGTCTAGGGGTGCCCTAGCCTAAGCCTAAGGGTACCTTAGCCTTAGGCTAGGGGAGCCCTAGCCTTAGCCTAAACCTTGGGGTGCCCTAGCCTAAGTCTAGGGGTGCCTAGCCTAAGCATAGGGGTGCCCTAACCTAAGCCTAGGGGTTCCCTACCTAAGCCTATGGGTGCCCTAGCCTAAGCCTACGGTTGCCCCAGCCTAAGCCTAGCGTGCCCTAGCCTAAGCCTCGAGGTTCCTTAACCTAAGCCTCGGGGTCCCATAGCCTTAGCATAAGCCTAGGGGTGCCCAAGCCTAAGCCTAGGTGTGCCCGAGCCTAAGCCTAGGGGTGCCTTAGCCTAAACCTAGGGGTCCCCTAGCCTTAGCCTAAGCCTAGGGGTGCCCTAGCCTGAGCCTAGGGGTGCCATAGCCTTAGCCTAGGGGTGCCCTAGCCTAAGACTAGGGGAGCCCTAGCTTTAGCCTAAGCCTATGGGTGCCCTAGCCTAAACCTAGTGGTGCCCTAGCCTAAGCCTAGGGGTCCCCTAGCCTTAGCCTAAGCCTAGGGGTGCCCTAGCCTAAGCCTATGGGTGCCATAACCTAAGCCTAGGGGTGCCCTAGCCATAGGCTAGGGGAGCCCTAGCCTTTGCCAAAGCCTAGGGGTGCCCTAGCCTAAGCCTAGGGGTGCCATAGCCTAAACCTAGGGGTGCCCTAGCCTGAGCCTAGGGGTGCCCTAGCCTGAGCCTACGGGTGCCCTAGCCTGAGACTAGGGGAGCCCTAGCCTTAGTTTAGCCTAGGATTACCATAGCTTAAGCCTAGGGGTGCCATAGCCTGAGTCTAGGGGTGCCCTATGCTGGGGCTAGGGGAGCCGTAGCCTTAGTCTAAGCCTAGGGGTGCCCTAGCCTAAGCCTAGGGGTGCCCTAGCCTAAGCCTAAGGGTGCCCTAGCCTAAGCCTACGGGTGCCCTCACCTTAGGCTCGGGGATCCCTAGCCTTAGCCTAAGCCTTGGGGTGCCCTAGCCTAAGCCTAGGGATGCCCTAGCCTTAGCCTAGGGGTGTCCTAGCCTTAGGCTAGGGGAGCCCTAGCCTTAGCCTAAGCCTAGGGGTGCCCTAGCCTAAGCCTAGGGGTGCCCTAGCCTATGGCAAAGGGTGCCCTTGCCTAAGCCTAAGGGTGCTCTAGCCTAAGCCTAGGGGTGCCCTAGCCTAAGCCTAGGGGTGCCATAGCCTAAGCCTAGGGGTGCCCTAGCCTAAGCCTAGGCGTGCCCAGGCCTTATTCTAGGGGAGCCCTAGCCTTAACCTAAGCCTATGGCTGCCGTAGCCTAAGCCTAGGCTACCTAGGCTAAGCCAAGGGGTGCCCTAACCTAAGCCTAGGGGTGCCCTAGCCTTAGGCTAGTGGAGCACTAGCCTTAACCTAAGCCTTGGGGTGCCCTATCCTAAGCCTAGGGGTGCCCTGGCCAAAGCCTAGGGTTTCCCTAGCCTATGCCTAGGGGTGCCCTAGCCTTAGGCTCGGTGAGCCCTAGCCTTAGCCTAAGCCTAGGGTTGCCCTAGCCTAAGCTTATGGGTGCCCTAGCCTATGCCTAGGTGTGCCCTAGCCTTAGGCTAGGTGAGCCCTAGCCGTAGCCTAAGCCTAAGGTTGCCCTAGCCTACGCCTAGGGGTGCCCTAGCCTAAGACTATGGTGCCCGAGCCTAAGCCTAGGGGTGCCCTAGCCTAAGCCTAGGGGTGCCCTAGCCTAAGCCTAGGGGTGCCCTAGGGTTAGGCTAGGGGAGCCCTAGCCTTAGCCTAAGCCTAGGGGTGCCCTAGCCTAAGCCTAACGGTGCTCTAGCCTAAGCCAAGGGGTGCCCTAGCCTAAGCCTAGGGGTCCCCTAGTCTTAGGCTAGAGGAGCCCTAGCCTTAGCCTAAGCCTAGGGGTGTCCTAGCTTAAGCCTAGGGGTGCCCTAGCCTTAGGCTAGGGGAGCCCTAGCCTTAGCCTAAGCCTAGGGCTGCCCTAGCCTAAGTCTAGGGGTGCCCAAGCCTAAGCCTAGGGGTGCCCAAGCCTTAGCCTAAGAATAGGGGTTCCCTAGCCTAAGCCTAGGGGTGCCCAAGCCTTAGGCTAGGGGAGCCCTAGCCTTAGTCTAGTAGAGCCCTAGCCTTAGCCTAAGCCTAGGGGTGCCCTAGCCTAAGACTAGGGGTGCCCTAACCTAAGCCTAGGGGTGCCCTAGCCTAAGCCTAGGGGTGCCCTAGCCTTAGGCTAGGGGAGTCCTAGCTTTAGCCTAAGCCTAGGGGTGCCCTACCCAAAGCCTAGGGGTGCCCTAGCCTAAGCATAGGGGTGCCTTAGCCTTAAGCTAGGGGATCCTTAGCCTTAGCCTAAGCCTAGGGGAGCCCTAGCCTAAGCCTAGGGGTTCCCAAGCCTAAGCCTAGGGGAGCCCTAGCTTAAGCCTAGGGGTGCCCAAGCCTAATCCTAGGGGTACCCTACCCTAAGCCTAGGGGTACCCTAGCCTAAGCCTAGGCCTGCCCTAGCCTAAGCCTAGGGGTGCCCTAGCCTACGCCTAGGGCTGCCCTAGCCTACGCCTAGGGGTGCCCTAACCTAAGCCTAGGGGTGCCCTAGCCTAAGCATAGGGGTGCCCTAGCCTTAGGCTAGGAGAGCCCTAGCCTTAGCCTAATCTTAGGGGTGTCCTAGCCTAAGCCTAGGGGTGCTCTAGCCTAAGCCTAGGGGTGCCCTAGCCTTAGGCTAGGGGAGCCTTACCCATAGCGTAAGCCTAGGGGTGCCTTAGCTTAAGCCTAGGGGTGCCCTAGCCTAAGCCTAGTGGTGCCCTAGCCTGAGGCTAGGGGAGCCCTAGCCTTAGCCTAAACCTAGGGGTGCCCTAACCTAAGCCTATGGGTGCCCTAGCCTGAGCCTAGGGGTGTCCTAGCCTGAGCATACGTGTGCCCTAGCCTGAGGCTAGGGGAGCCGTAGGGTTAGTCTAGCCTAGGATTGCCCTAGCCTAAACCTAGGGGTGTCATAGCCTGAGTCTAATGGTGCACTAGCCTGAGGATAGGGGAGCCCAAGCCCTAGCCTAAGCCTAGGGAGCCCTAGCCTAAGCCTATGGGTGCCCTAGCCTTAGGCTAGGGGAGCCCAAGCTTTAGCCTAAGCCTAGGGGTGCCGTAGCCAAAGCCTAGGGGTGCCCTAGCCTAAGCCTAGGGGTGCACTAGCCTAAGCCTATGGGTGCCCTAGCCTTAGGCTAGGTGAGCCCTAGCTTTAGCCTAAACCTAGCGGTGCCTTAGCCAAAGCCTAGGGGTGCCCTAAACTAAGCCTCAGGGTGCCTTAGCCTTAGGCTAGGGGATCCTTAGCCTTACCCTAAGCCTAGGAGAGCCCTAGCCTAAGCCTAGGGGTGCCCAAGCCTAAGCCTAGGGGTGCGCTAGCCTTAGGCTAGGGGAGCCCTACCCTTAGCCTAAGCCTACGATTGCCCTAGCCTAAGCCTATGGGTGCACTAGCCTAAGCCTAGGGGTGCTCTAGCCTAAGCCTAGGGGAGCCCTAGCCTTAGGCTAGGAGAGCCCTAGCCTTACCCTAAGCCTAGGTGTTCCCTAGCCTAAGCCTAGGGCTGCCCTAGCCTGAGCCTAGGGGTGCCGTAGCCTTAGGCTAGGGAAGACCTAGCCTTAGCCTAAGCCTAGGTGTGCCCTAGTCTAAGCCTAGGGGTGCCCTATCCTGAGCCTAGAGGTACCCTAGTCTAAGGTTAGGGGAGTCCTAGCCTTAACCTAAGCCTACAATTGCCCTAGCCTAAGCTTAGGGGTGCCCTAGCCTGAGTCTAGGGGTGCCCTAGCCTGAGGCTAGGGGAGCCGTAGCCTTAGCCTAAGCCTAGGGGATCCCTATCTAAAGCCTAGGGGTGCCCTTTTCTAAGCCTAGGGGTGCCCTATCCTGAGCCTAGGGGTGCCCTAGTCTGAGGCTAGGGGAGCCATTGCCTTGGCCTAAGACTAGGGGTGCCCTAGCCTAAGCCTATCGTGCCCTACCCTAAGGCTAGGGGTGCCCTCGCCTAAGCCTAGGAGTGCCCTAGCCTTTGGCTAGGTGAGCCCTAGCCTTAGCTTAAGCCTAGAGGTGCCCTAGCCTAAGCCTAGGGATGCCCTAGCCTAAGCCTTGGGGTGCCCAAGGGTTAGGCTAGGGGAGCCCTAGCCTTAGCCTAAGTCTAGGGGTGCCCTTGCCTAAGACTAGGGGTGCCCTAGCCTTAGGCTAGGGGAGCCCAAGCCTTAGCCTAAGCCTAGCGGTGCCCTAGCTTAAGACTAGGGGTGCCCTAGCCTAAGCTTAGGGGTGCCGTAGCCTAAGCCTAGGGGTGCCCTAGCCTAAGCCTTGGGGTGCCCAAGGGTTAGGCTAGGGGAGCCCTAGCCTTAGCCTAAGCCTAGGGGTGCCCTAGCCTAAGACTAGGGGTGCCATAGCCTTAGGCTAGGGGAGCCCTAGCCTTAGCCTAGGGGTGCCCTAGCCTAAGCGTAGGGGTGCCCTAGCCTCAGCCTAGGGGTGCCCTAGCCTAAGCCTAGGCGTGCGCTAGCCTAAGCCTAGGGGTGCCCTAGCCTAAGCCTAGGGATGCCCAAGCCTAAGCCTAGGGGTGCCCTATCCTTAGGCTTGGGGAGCCCTAGCCTTAGCCTAAGCCTAGGGGTGCCCTAGCCTAAGCCTAGGGGTGCCCTAGCCTAAGCGTAGGGGTGCCCTAGCCCAAGCTTAGGGGTGCCTTAGCGTAACCCTAGGGATACCCGAGCCTAAGCCTAGGGGTGCCCTAACCTAAGCCTAGGGGTGCCCTAGCCTAAGCCTAGGGGTGCCCTAGCGTAAGCCTAGTGGTGCCCTAGCCTTAGGCTAGGGAAGCCCTAGCCTTAGCCTAAGCCTTCGGGTGCCCTAGCCTAAGCCTAGGGGTGCCCTAGCCTAATCCTAGGGGTGCCCTAGCCTAAGCCTAGGGGTGCCCTAGCCTTAGGATAGGGGAGCCTTAGCTTTAGCCTAAGCCTAGTGGTGCCCTACCCAAAGCCCAGGGGTGCCCTAGCCTAAGCCTAGGGGTGCCTTAGCCTTAAGCTAGGGGATCCTTAGCCTTAGCCTAAGCCTAGGGGAGCCCTAGCCTAAGCCTAGGGGTGCCCAAGCCTAAGCTTAGGGGAGCCCTAGCCTAAGCCTAGGGGTGCCCAAGCCTAATCCTAGGGGTGCCCTACCCTAAGCCTAGGGGTGCCCTAGCCTAAGCCTAGGGCTGCCCTAGCCTAAGCCTAGGGGTGCCCTAGCCTACGCCAGGGCTGCCCTAGTCTGCGCCTAGGGGTGCCCTAGCCTAAACCTAGCGGTGCCCTAGCCTAAGCATAGGGGTGCCCTAGCCTTAGGCTAGGAGAGCCCTAGCCTTAGCCTAAGCCTAGGGGTGCCCTAGCCTAAGCCTAAGGGTACCCTAGCCTAAGCCTAGGGGTGCCCTAGCCTAAGGCTAGCGGTGCCCTAGCCTAAGCCTAGGGTTGCCCTAGCCTGAGGCTAGGGGAGCCCTAGCCTTAGCCTAAACCTAGGGGTGCCCTAACGTAAGCCTAGGGGTGCCCTAGCCTGAGCCTAGGGGTGCCCTAGCCTGAGCATACGGGTGCCCTAGCCTGAGGCTAGGGGAGCCCTAGCATTATTCTAGCCTAGGATTGCCCTAGCCTAGCCTAGGGGTGTCATAGCCTGAGTCTAGGGGTGCACTAGCCTGAGGATAGGGGAGCCCAAGCCTTAGCCTAAGCCTATGGGGCCCTAGCCTAAGCCTATGGGTGCCCTAGCCTTAGGCTAGGGGAGCCCAAGCTTTAGCCTAAGCCTAGGGGTGCACTAGCTAAAGCCTAGGGGTGCCCTAGCTTAAGCCTAGGGGTGCCTTAGCCTTAGGCTAGGGGATCCTTAGCGTTACCCTAAGCCTAGGGAAGCCCTAGCCTAAGCCTAGGGGTGCCCTAGCCTAAGCCTATGGGTGCCCTAGCCTTAGGCTAGGGGAGCACTAGCTTTAGCCTAAGCCTAGGGGTGCCGTAGCCAAAGTCTATGGGTGCCCTAGCCTAAGCCTAGGCGTGCCTTAGCCTTAGGATAGGGGATCCTTAGCCTTACCCTAAGCCTAGGGAAGCCCTAGCCTAAGCCTAGGCGTGCCCAAGCCTACGCCTATGGGTGCACTAGCCTTAGGATAGGGGAGCCCTAGCCTTAGCCTAAGCCTAGGGGATCCCTGTCTAAAGCGTAGGGGTGCCCTAGCCTAAGCCTACGGGTGCCCTAGCCTAAGCCTATGGGTGCCCTAGCCTAAGCCTAGGGGTGCTCTAGCCTAAGCCTAGGGGTGCCCTAGCCTAAGCCTAGGGCTGCCCTAGCCTGAGCCTAGGGGTGCCGTAGCCTTAGGCTAGGGGAGCCCTAGCCTTAGCCTAAGCCTAGGTGTGCCCTAGTCTAAGCCTAGGGGTGCCCTATCCTGAGCCTAGGGGTGCCCTAGTCTGAGGCTAGGGGAGCCGTAGCCTTTTCCTAAGCCTTGGGGGTGCCGTAGCCTAAGCCTAGGGGTGCCCTAGCCTAAGCCTAGGGGTGCCCTATCCTTAGGCTAGCTGAGCCCTAGCCTTAGTCTAAGCCTAGGGGTGCCCTAGCCTAAGCCTAGGGGTGCCCTAGCCGTAGCTTAGGGGTGCCCTAGCCTAAGCCTGGGGGTGCCCTAGCCTTAGGCTAGGGGAGACCTAGCCTTAGCCTAAGCCTAGGGGTGCCCTAGCCTAAGCCTAGGGGTGCCCTACCCTAAGCCTAGCGGTACCCTAGCCTTAGGCTAGGGGAGCCCAGGCTTAGCCTAAGCCTAGGGGCACCCTAGCCTAAACCTAGGGGTGCCCTAGCCTAAGCTTAGGGGTTCCCTAGCCTTAGGCTAGGGGAGCCCTAGCCTTAGTCTAAGACTAGTGGTGCCCTCGCCTAAGAATAGGGGTGACCTATCCTTAGGCTAGGGGAGTCCTCCCCTTACCCGAAGCTTAGGGGTGCCCTAGCCTAAGCCTAGTGATGCCCTAGCCCAAGCCTAAGGATGCCCTAGCGTTAGGCTAGAGGTGGCCTAGCCTTAGCCTAAGCCTAGGGGTGCCCTAGCCTAAGTCTAGGGCTACCCTAGCCTAAGCCTAGGGGTGCCGTAGCCTTAGGCTAGGGGAGCCCTAGCTTTAGCCTAAGCCTAGGGCTGCCCCAGCCTAAGCCTAAGGGTGCCCTAGCCTACGTCTAGGGGTGCCCTAGCCTAAGCATAGGGGTGCTCTAACCTAAGCCATGGGTTCCCTACCTAAGCCTAGGGGTGCCCTAGCCTAAGCCTAGGGGTGCCCTCGCCTTAGGCTAGGAAGCCCTAGCCTTAGCCTAAGCCTAGGGGTGCACTAGCCTAAGCCTAGGGGTGCCCTAGCCGAAGCCTAGGGGTTCCCTAGCCTAAGCCTACGGGTGCCCTAGCCTAAGGCTAGGGGTGCCCTAGCCTAAGTCTAGGGGTGCCCTAGCCTAAACCTAGGGTGCCGTAGCCTAAGCCTAAACCTAAGGGTGCTTTAGCCTAAGCCTAGGGGTGCCCTAGCCTAAGCCTATGGGTGCCCTAGCCTTAGGATAGGGGAGCCCTAGCTTTAGCCTAAGCCTAGGGGTGCACTAGCCAAAGCCTAGGGGTACCCTTGCCTAAGCCAAGGGGTGCCTTAGCCTTAGGCTAGGTGAGCCCTAGCCTGAGCCTAATCCTAGTGGTGCCCTAGCCTAAGCCTAGGGGTGCCGTAGCCTAAGCCTAATGCTGCCTAGCCTAAGCCTAGGGGTACCATAGCCTACGCCTAGGGGTGCCCTAGCCTAAGCTTAGGGGTGCCCTAACCTAAATCTAGCGGTGCCCTAGCCTTAGGCTAGCTGAGCCCTTGCTTAAGCCTAAGCCTAGGGGTGCCCTAGCCTAAGCCTAGGGGTGCCCTAGCATAAGCCTAGGGTTTCCCTAGCCTAAGCCTAGGGGTGCCCTAGCCTAAGGCTAGGTGTGCCCTAGCCTTAGTCTAGTGGATCCCTAGCCTTAGCCGAAGCCTAGGGGTGCCCTATCCTAAGCCATGGGGTGCCTTAGCCTAAGCCTAGGGGTGCCCTAGCCCAAGTAGGGATGCCCTAGCGTTAGGCTAGAGGAGCCCTAGCCTTAGCCTAAACCTAGGGGTGCCCTAGCCTAAGCCTAGGGGTGCCCTAGCCTAAGTCTAGGGGTCCCCTAGCCTAAGCCTACGGGTACACTAGCCTTAGGCTAGGGGAGCCCCAGCCTTAGCCTAAGCCTAGGGGTGCCCCAGCCTAAGCCTAGGGGTGCCCCAGCCTAAGCTTAGGGGTGCCCTAGCCTAAGCCTAGGGGTGCCCTAGCCTAAGCCTAGGGGTGCCCCAGCCTAAGCCTAGGGGTGCCATAAGCTAAGCTTACGGGTGTCCTAGCCTAAGACTAGGGGTGTATTACCCTAAGCCTAGGGGTGCCCTAGCCTTAGGCTAGGGGAGCCCTAGCCTTAGCCTAAGCCTTGGGGCACCCTAACCTAAGCCTAGGGGTTCCCTTGCATAAGCCTAGGGGTGCACTAGGCTAAGGCTAGGGGTGCCTTAGCCTTAGTCTAGTGGAGCCCTAGCATTAGCCTAAGCTTAGGTGTGCCCTATCTTAAGCCTAGGGGTGCCCTAGCCTAAGCCTAGGGGTGCCGTAGCCCAAGCCTAGAGATGCCCTAGTGTTAGGCTAGAGGAGCCCTAGCCTTAACCTAAGCCTAGGGTTTTCCTAGCCTAAGTCTAGGGGTGTCCTAGCCTAAGACTAGGGGTACCCAAGCCTTAGGCTAGGGGAGCCCTAGCCTTAGCCTAAGCCTAGGGGTGCCCTAGCCTAAGCCTAGGGGTGCCCTAGCATTAGCCTAGGGTTGCCCTAGCCTAAGCTTAGGGGAGCCCTAGCCAAAGGCTAGGGTTGCCCTAGCCTTAGTCTAGTGGAGCCCTAGCCTTAGCCTAAGCCTAGGGGTGCACTATCCTAAGCCATGGGGTGCCCTAGCCTACGCCTAGAGGTGCCCTAGCCTAAGCCTAGGGTTGCCCTAGCCTAAGACTAGGGGTGCCCAAGCCTTAGGCTAGGGGAGCCCTAGCCTTAGCCTAAGCTTTGGGGTGTCCTAGCCTAAGCCTAGGGGTGCCCTAGCCTAAGCCTATGGGTGTCCTAGCCTAAGCCTAGGGGTGCCCTAGCCTAAGCCTAGGGGTGCCCAAGCCTTAGGCTAGGGGAGCCCTAGCCTTAGCATAAGCTTAGGGGTGCCCTAGCCTAAACCTAGGGGTTCCCTAGCCTAAACCTAGCGGTGACCTAGCCTAAGCCTAGGGGTGCTGTAGCCTAAGCCTAGGGGTGCCCTAGCCTAAGTCTAGGGGTGCCGTAGCCTAAGCCTAGGGGTGCCCTAGCCTAAGCCAAGGGGTGCCCTAGGCTAAGCCTAGTGGTGCCCTTGCCAAAACCTAGGGGTGCCCGAGCCTAAGCCTAGGGGTGCCCTAGCCTAAGCCTAGGGGTGCCTGAGCCTAAGCCTAGGGGTGTCCTAGCCTTAGTCTAGGGGAGCCCTAGCCTTATCCTAAGCCTAGGGGTGCCCAAACCTAAGCCTAGGGGTGCCCTAACCTAAGTCTAGGGGTGCCCTAGCCTAAGGCTAGGGGTGCCCCAGCCTTAGGCTAGGGGAACCCTAGCCTTAGTCTAAGCCTAGGGGTGCGCTAGCCCAAGCCTAGGGATGCCCTAGCGTTAGGCTAGAGGAGCCCTAGCCTTAGCCTAAGCCTTGGGGTGCCCTAGCCTAAGCCTAGGGGTTCCCTAGCCTAAGCCTAGGGGTGCCCTAGCCTAAGCCTTGAGGTGCCCTAGCCTAAGTCTAGGGGTGCCCTAGCCTAAGCCTATGGGTACACTAGCCTTAGGCTAGGGGAGTCCTCGCCTTAGCCGAAGCCTTGGGGTGCCCTAGCCTAAGCCTAGGGGTGCCCTAGCCTAAGCCTTGGGGTGCCCTAGCCTAAGTCTAGGGGTGCCCTATCCTAAGCCCAGGGGTACACTAGCCTTAGGCTAGGGGAGCCCTAGCCTTAGCCTAAGCCTAGGGGTGCCCCAGCCTAAGCCTAGGGGTGCCCTAGCCTAAGCCTAGGGGTGCCCTAGCCTAAGCCTAGGGGTACCATAGCCTTAGGTTAGGGGAATCCTCGCCTTAGCCGAAGCCTTGGGGTGCCGTAGCCTAAGCCTAGGGGTGCCCTAGCCTAAGCCTAGGGGTGCCCTAGCCCAAGCCTAGGGATGCCCTAGCGTTAGGCTAGAGGAGCCCTAGCCTGAGCCTAAGCCTAGGGGTTCCCTAGCCTAAGCCTAGGGGTGTCCTAGCCTAAGCCTTGGGATACCCAAGCCTTAGGCTAGGGGAGCCCTAGCCTTAGCCTAAGCCTAGGGGTGCCCTAGCCTAAGCCTAGGGGTGCCTTAGCCTAAGCCTAGGGGTGTCCTAGCGTAAGCCTAGGGGTGCCCTAGCCTAAGCCTATGGGTGTCCCAGCCTAAGCCTAGGGGTGCCCTAGCCTAAGCCTAGGAGTGCCCTAGCCTTAGGCTAGGGGAGCCCTAGCCTTAGCCTAAGCCTTGGGGCATCCTAGCCTAAACCTAGGGGTTCCCTAACCTAAGCCTAGGGGTGACCTAGCCTAAGCCTAGGGGTGCCCTAGGCTAAGGCTAGGGGTTCCCTAGCCTTAGTTTAGTGGAGCCCTATCCTTAGCCTACGCTTAGGCGTGCCCTATTCTAAGCCCAGGGGTGCCCTAGCCTAAGCCTAGGGGTGCCGTAGCCCAAGCCTAGGGAAGCCCTAGCGTTAGGCTAGAGGAGCCCTAGCTTAGCCTAAGCCTAGGTGTGCCCTAGCCTAAGCCTAGGGGTGCCCTACCCAAGTCTAGCGGTGCCCTAGCCTAAGCCTAGGGGTTCCATAACCTAAGCCTAGGGGTGCCCTAGCCTAAGGCTAGGGGTGCCATAGCCTTAGTCTAGTGGAGCCCTAGCCTTAGCCTAAGCCTAGGGGTGCCCTAGCCTAAGCGTAGATGTGCCCTAGCCTAAGCCTAGGGTTGACCTACCCTAAGCCTAGGGGTACCCTAGCCTTAGGCTAGCTGAGCCATATCTTTAGCCTAAGCCTAGGGGTGCCCTAGCCTCAGACTAGGGGTGCCCTAGCCTAAGCTTAGGGGTGCCCTAGCGTAAGCCTAGGGGTGCCCTAGCCTAAGCCTAGGGGTGCCCTAGCCTAAGCCTAAGGGTGCCCTAGCCTAAGTTTAGGGGTGCCCTAGCCTAAGCCTAGGGGTGTCCTAGCCTAAGCCTAGGGGTGCCCTAGCCTTAGGCTAGCTGAGCCCTTGCCTTAGCCTAAGCCTAGGGGTGCCCTAGCCTAAGCCTAGTGGTGCCCTAGCCTTAGGCTAGGGGAGCCCTAGGGTGAGCCTAAGCCTAGGGGTCCCCAAGCCTAAGCCTAGGGGTGCCCTAGCGTAAACCTAGGGGTGCCCTAGCCTAAGCTTAGGGGTGCCCTAGCATAAGCCTAGGGGTGCCCTAGCCTAAGCCTAAGGGTGCCCTAGCCTAAGCCTAGGGGTGCCCTAGCCTAAGCCTAGGGGTGCCCTACCCTAAGCCTAGGGGTCCCTAACCTAAATCTAGCGGTGCCCTAGCCTTAGGCTACCTGAGCCCTTGCTTAAGCCTAAGCCTAGGGGTGCCCTAGCCTAAGCCTAGGGGTGCCCTAGACTAAGCTTAGTGGTGCCCTAGCCTAAGCTTAGTGGTGCCCTAGCCTTAGGATAGGGGAGCCCTAGCGTTAGCCTAAGCCTAGGGGTCCCCTAGCCTAAGCCTAGGGGTGCCCTAGCCTAAGCCTAGGGGTGCCCTAGCCTAAGCCTAGGGGTGCCCTAGCCTTAGCCTAGTGGAGCCCTAGGCGTAGCCTAAGCCTAGGGGTGCCCTAGCCTAAGCCTAGGGGTGCCCTAGCCTAAGCCTAGGGGTGCCCTACCCTAAGCCTAGGGTTGCCCTAGCCTAGGCCTAGGAGTGCCCTAGCCTTAGGCTAGGGGAGCCTTAGCCTTAGCCTAAGCCTAGGGGTGCCCTAGCCTAAGCCTAGGAGTCCCCTAGCCTACGCCAGGAGTGCCCTAGCCTAAGCCTAGGGGTGCCCTAGCCTTAGGCTAGGGGAGCCCTAACATTAGCCTAAGCCTAGGGGTGCCCTAGCCCAAGCCTAGGGGTGCCCTAGCCCAAGCCTAGGGGTGCCCTAGCCTAAGCCTAGGGGTGCCCTAGCCTAAGCCTAGGGGTGCCCTATCCTTAGGCTAGCTGAGCCCTAGCCTTAGTCTAAGCCTAGGGGTGCCCTAGCCTAAGCCTAGGGGTGCCCTAGCCTAAGCTTAGGGGTGCCCTAGCCTAAGCCTAGGGGTGCCCTAGCCTTAGGCTAGGGGAGACCTAGCCTTAGCCTAAGCCTAGGGGTGCCCTAGCCTAAGCTTAGGGGTGCCCTATCCTAAGCCTAGGGGTGCCCTAGCCTAAGCCTAGGGGTGCCCTAGCCTAAGCCTAGCGGTACCCTAGGCTTAGGCTAGGGGAGCCCAGGCTTAGCCTAAGCCTAGGGGCACCCTAGCCTAAACCTAGGGGTGCCCGAGCCTAAGCTTAGGTGTTCCTTAGCCTTAGGCTAGGGGAGCCCTAGCCTTAGTCTAAGACTAGTGGTGCCCTCGCCTAAGCATAGGGGTGCCCTATCCTTAGGCTAGGGGAGTCCTCCCCTTACCCGAAGCTTAGTGGTGCCCTAGGGTAAGCCTAGGGGTGCCGTAGCCTAAGCCTAGTGATGCCCTAGCCCAAGCCTAAGGATGCCCTAGCGTTAGGCTAGAGGAGGCCTAGCCTCAGCCTAAGCCTAGGGGTGCCCTAGCCTAAGTCTAGGGCTGCCCTAGCCTAAGCCTAGGGGTGCCCTAGACTTAGGCTAGGGGAGCCCTAGCCTTAGCCTAAGCCTAGGGCTGCCCCAGCCTAAGCCTAGGGGTGCCCTAGCCTACGTCTAGGGGTGCCCTAGCCTAAGCATAGGGGTGCTCTAACCTAAGCCATGGGTTCCCTACCTAAGCCTAGGGGTGCCCTAGCCTAAGCCTAGGGGTGCCCTCGCCTTAGGCTAGGGAAGCCCTAGCCTTAGCCTAAGCCTAGGGGTGCACTAGCCTAAGTCTAGGGGTGCCCTAGCCTAAGCCTATGGGTGCCCTAGCCTAAGGCTAGGGGTGACGTAGCCTAAGTCTAGGGGTGCCCTAGCCTAAGCCTAGGGTGCCGTAGCCTAAGCCTAAACCTAAGGGTGCCCTAGCCTAAGCCTAGGGGTGCCCTAGCCTAAGCCTATGGGTGCCCTAGCCTTAGGATAGGGGAGCCCTAGCTTTAGCCTAAGCCTAGGGGTGCACTAGCCAAAGCCTAGGGGTACCCTTGCCTAAGCCTAGGGGTGCCTTAGCCTTAGGCTAGGTGAGCCCTAGCCTTAGCCTAATCCTAGTGGTGCCCTAGCCTAAGCCTAGGGGTGCCCTAGCCCAAGCCTAAGGCTGCCTAGCCTAAGCCTAGGGGTACCCTAGCCTACGCCTAGGGGTGCCCTAGCCTAAGCTTAGGGGTGCCCTAGCCTTAGCCTAGGGGTGCCCTAGCCTAAGCCTAGTGGTGTCCTAGCCTAAACCTAGGGAAGCCCTAGCCTTAGCCTAAGCCTAGGGGTGCCCTAGCCTAAGACTAGGGGTGCCCTAGCATAAGCCTAGGGTTTCCCTAGCCTAAGGCTAGGTGTGCCCTAGCCTTAGTCTAGTGGATCCCTAGCCTTAGCCGAAGCCTAGGGGTGCCCTATCCTAAGCCATGGGGTGCCTTAGCCTAAGCCTAGGGGTGCCCTAGCCTAAGCCTAGGGGTGCCCTAGCCAAGCCTAGGGGTGCCCTAGCCTAAGCCTACGGGTGTCCTAGCCTTAGGCTAGGGGAGCCCTAGCCTTAGCCTAAGCCTTGGGGTGCCCTAGCGTAAGCCAAGGGGTGCCCTAGCCTAAGCTTAGGGGTGCCCTAGCCCAAGTAGGGATGCCCTAGCGTTAGGCTAGAGGAGCCCTAGCCTTAGCCTAAGCCTAGGGGTGCCCTAGCCTAAGTCTAGCTGTGCCCTAGCCTAAGCCTAGGGGTACACTAGCCTTAGGCTAGGGGAGCCCTAACCTTAGCCTAAGCATAGGGGTGCCCCAGCCTAAGCCTAGGGGTGCCCTAGCCTAAGCCTAGGGGTGCCCTAGCCTAAGCGGAGGGGTGCCCTAGCCTAAGTCTAGGGGTGCCCTAGCCTAAGCCTGGGGGTGCCCTTGCCTAAGCCTAGGGGTGCCCTAGCCTTAGGCTAGGGGAGCCCCAGCCTTAGCCTAAGCCTAGGGGTGCCCCAGCCTAAGCTTAGGGGTGCCCTAGCCTAAGCCTAGGGGTGACCTAGCCTAAGCCTGGGGGTGCCCTAGCCTAAGCCTGGGGGTGCCCTAGCCTAAGCCTGGGGGTGCCCTAGCCTAAGCCTAGGGGTGCCCTAACCCAAGCCTAGGGATGCCCTAGCGTTAGGCTAAAGGAGCCCTAGCCTTAGCCTAAGCCTAGGGGTGCCCTAGCCTAAGCCTAGGGGTGCCCTAGCCTAAGCCTACGGGTGTCCTAGCCTAAGACTAGGGGTGCATTACCCTAAGCCTAGGGGTGCCCTAGCCTTAGGCTAGGCGAGCCCTAGCCTTAGCCTAAGCCTTGGGGCGCCCTAGCCTAAGCCTAGGGGTTCCCTAGCATAAGCCTAGGGGTGCACTAGGCTAAGGCTAGGGGTGCCTTAGCCTTAGTCTAGTGGAGCCCTAGCATTAGCCAAAGCTTAGGTGTGCCCTATCTTAAGCCTAGGGGTGCCCTAGCCTAAGCCTAGGGGTGCCCTAGCCTAAGCCTAGAGATGCCCTAGCATTAGGCTAGAGGAGCCCTAGCCTTAACCTAAGCCTAGGGTTTTCCTAGCCTAAGTCTAGGGGTGTCCTAGCCTAGGCCTAGGGGTACCCAAGCCTTAGGCTAGGGGAGCCCTAGCCTTAGCCTAAGGCTAGTGGTGCCCTAGCCTAAGCCTAGGGGTGCCCTAGCATTAGCCTAGGGTTGCCCTAGCCTAAGCTTAGGGGAGCCCTAGCCAAAGGCTAGGGTTGCCCTAGCCTTAGTCTAGTGGAGCCCTAGCCTTAGCCTAAGCAAAGGGGTGCACTATCCTAAGCCATGGGGTGCCCTAGCCTACGCCTAGAGGTGCCCTAGCCTAAGCCTAGGGTTGCCCTAGCCTAAGACTAGGGGTACCCAAGCCTTAGGCTAGGGGAGCCCTAGCCTTAGCCTAAGCTTAGGGGTGGCCTAGCCTAAGCCTAGGGGTGCCCTAGCCAAAGCATTTGGGTGTCCTAGCCTAAGCCTAGGGGTGCCCTAGCCTAAGCCTAGGGGTGCCCAAGCCTTAGGCAAGGGGAGCCCTAGC
Source organism: Tenrec ecaudatus (assembly GCF_050624435.1). NCBI lineage: Eukaryota > Metazoa > Chordata > Mammalia > Afrosoricida > Tenrecidae > Tenrec > Tenrec ecaudatus. The sequence goes on from NW_027459469.1 coordinate 710,345, forward strand.
CTTAGTATAAGCTTAGGGGTGCCCTAGCCTAAACTTAGGGGTTCCCTAGCCTAAACCTTGCGGTGACCTAGCCTAAGTCTAGGGGTGCCGTAGCCTAAGCCTAGGGGTGCCCTAGCCTAAGCCTAGGGGTGCCCTAGCCTAAGCCTAGGGGTGCCTGAGCCTAAGCCTAGGGGTGTCCTAGCCTTAGGCTAGGGGAGCCCTAGCCTTATCCTAAGCCTAGGGGTGCCCAAACCTAAGCCTAGGGGTGCCCTAACCTAAGCCTAGGGGTGCCCTAGCCTAAGGCTAGGGGTGCCCTAGCCTTAGGCTAGGGGAACCCTAGCCTTAGTCTAAGCCTAGGGGTGCCCTAGTCCAAGCCTAAGGATGCCCTAGCGTTAGGCTAGAGGAGGCCTAGCCTTAGCCTAAGCCTAGGGGTGCCCTAGCCTAAGTCTAGGGCTGCCCTAGCCTAAGCCTAGGGGTGCCCTAGCCTTAGGCTAGGGGAGCCCTAGCCTTAGCCTAAGCCTAGGGCTGCCCAAGCCTAAGCCTAGGGGTGCCCTAGCCTACGTCTAGGGGTGCCCTAGCCTAAGCATAGGGGTGCTCTAACCTAAGCCATGGGTTCCCTACCTAAGCCTAGGGGTGCCCGAGCCTAAGCCTAGGGGTGCCCTCGCCTTAGGCTAGGGAAGCCCTAGCTTTAGCCTAAGCCTAGGGGTGCACTAGCCTAAGCCTAGGGGTGCCCTAGCCTAAGCCTAGGGGTTCCCTAGCCTAAGCCTACGGGTGCCCTAGCCTAAGGCTAGGGGTGCCCTAGCCTAAGTCTAGGGGTGCCCTAGCCTAAGCCTAGGGTGCCGTAGCCTAAGCCTAAACCTAAGGGTGCCCTAGCCTAAGCCTAGGGGTGCCCTAGCCTTAGGATAGGGGAGCCCTAGCTTTAGCCTAAGCCTAGGGGTGCACTAGCCAAAGCCTAGGGGTACCCTTGCCTAAGTCTAGGGCTGCCCTAGCCTAAGCCTAGGGGTGCCCTAGCCTTAGGCTAGGGGAACCCTAGCCTTAGTCTAAGCCTAGGGGTGCCCTAGCCCAAGCCTAGGGATGCCCTAGCGATAGGCTAGAGGAGCCCTAGCCTTAGCCTAAGCCTTGGGGTGCCCTAGCCTAAGCCTAGGGGTGCCCTAGCCTAAGCCTAGGGGTGCCCTAACCTAAGCCTTGAGGTGCCCTAGCCTAAGTCTAGGGGTGCCCTAGCCTAAGCCTAGGGGTACACTAGCCTTAGGCTAGGGGAGTCCTCGCGTTAGCCGAAGCCTTGGGGTGCCCTAGGCTAAGCCTAGGGGTGCCCTAGCCTAAGCCTAGGGGTGCCCTAGACCAAGTAGGGATGCCCTAGACCAAGTAGGGATGCCCTAGCGTTAGGCTAGAGGTGCCCTAGCCTTAGCCGAAGCCTAGGGGTGCCCTATCCTAAGCCATGGGGTGCCTTAGCCTAAGCCTAGGGGTGCCCTAACCTAAGTCTAGGGGTGCCCTAGCCTAAGCCTAGGGGTACACTAGCCTTAGGCTAGGGGAGCCCTAGCCTTAGCCTAAGCCTAGGGGTGCCCTAGCCTAAGCCTAGGGGTGCCCTAGCCTAAGCAGAGGGGTGCCCTAGCCTAAGTCTAGGGGTGCCCTAGCCTAAGCCTGGGGGTGCCCTAGCCTAAGCCTAGGGGTGCCCTAGCCTTAGGCTAGGGGAGCCCCAGCTTTTGCCTAAGCCTAGGGGTGCCCCAGCCTAAGCTTAGGGGTGCCCTAGCCTAAGCCTAGGGGTGCCCTAGCCTAAGCCTGGGGGTGCCCTAGCCTAAGCCTGGGGGTGCCCTAGCCTAAGCCTGGGGGTGCCCTAGCCTAAGCCTAGGGGTGCCCTAACCCAAGCCTAGGGTTGCCCTAGCGTTAGGCTAGAGGAGCCCTAGCTTTAGCCTAAGCCTAGGGGTGCCCTAGCCTAAGCCTAGGGGTGCCCTAGCCTAAGCCTACGGGTGTCCTAGCCTAAGACTAGGGGTGCATTACCCTAAGCCTAGGGGTGCCCTAGCCTTAGGCTAGGGGAGCCCTAGCCTTAGCCTAAGCCTTGGGGCGCCCTAGCCTAAGCCTAGGGGTTCCCTAGCATAAGCCTAGGGGTGCACTAGGCTAAGGCTAGGGGTGCCTTAGCCTTAGTCTAGTGGAGCCCTAGCATTAGCCAAAGCTTAGGTGTGCCCTATCTTAAGCCTAGGGGTGCTCTAGCCTAAGCCTAGGGGTGCCCTAGCCTAAGCCTAGAGATGCCCTAGCGTTAGGCTAGAGGAGCCCTAGCCTTAACCTAAGCCTAGGGTTTTCCTAGCCTAAGTCTAGGGGTGTCCTAGCCTAGGCCTAGGGGTACCCAAGCCTTAGGCTAGGGGAGCCCTAGCCTTAGCCTAAGGCTAGGGGTGCCCTAGCCTAAGCCTAGGGGTGCCCTAGCATTAGCCTAGGGTTGCCCTAGCTTAAGCTTAGGGGAGCCCTAGCCAAAGGCTAGGGTTGCCCTAGCCTTAGTCTAGTGGAGCCCTAGCCTTAGCCTAAGCAAAGGGGTGCACTATCCTAAGCCATGGGGTGCCCTAGCCTACGCCTAGAGGTGCCCTAGCCTAAGCCTAGGGTTGCCCTAGCCTAAGATTAGGGGTGCCCAAGCCTTAGGCTAGGGGAGCCCTAGCCTTAGCCTAAGCTTAGGGGTGGCCTAGCCTAAGCCTAGGGGTGCCCTAGGCAAAGACTTTGGGTGTCCTAGCCTAAGCCTAGGGGTGCCCTAGCCTAAGCCTAGGGGTGCCCAAGCCTTAGGCTAGGGGAGCCCTAGCCTTAGTATAAGCTAAGGGGTGCCCTAGCCTAAACCTAGGGGTTCCCTAGCCTAAACCTAGCGGTGACCTAGCCTAAGCCTAGGGGTGCTGTAGCCTAAGCCTAAGGGTGCCCTAGCCTAAGTCTAGGGGTGCCGTAGCCTAAGCCTAGGGGTGCCCTAGCCTAAGCCAAGGGGTGCCCTAGGCTAAGCCTAGTGGTGCCCTTGCATAAACCTAGGGGTGCCCTAGCCTAAGACTAGGGGTGCCCTAGCCTAAGCCTAGGGGTGCCCTAGCCTAAGCCTAGCGGTGCCTGAGCCTAAGCCTAGGGGTGTCCTAGCCTTAGGCTAGGGGTGCCCTAGCCTTATCCTAAGCCTAGGGGTGCCCAAACCTAAGCCTAGGGGTGCCCTAACCTAAGCCTAGGGGTGCCCTAGCCTAAAGCTAGGGGTGCCCTAGCCTTAGGCTAGGGGAACCCTAGCCTTAGTCTAAGCCTAGGGGTGCCCTAGTCCAAGCCTAAGGATGCCCTAGCGTTAGGCTAGAGGAGGCCTAGCCTTAGCCTAAGCCTAGGGGTGCCCTAGCCTTAGGCTAGGGGAGCCCTAGCCTTAGCCTAAGCCTAGGGCTGCCCCAGCCTAAGCCTAGGGGTGCCCTAGCCTACGTCTAGGGGTGCCCTAGCCTAAGCATAGGGGTGCTCTAACCTAAGCCATGGGTTCCCTACCTAAGCCTAGGGGTGCCCTAGCCTAAGCCTAGGGGTGCCCTCGCCTTAGGCTAGGGAAGCCCTAGCTTTAGCCTAAGCCTAGGGGTGCACTAGCCTAAGCCTAGGGGTGCCCTAGCCTAAGCCTAGGGGTTCCCTAGCCTAAGCCTACGGGTGCCCTAGCCTAAGGCTAGGGTTGCCCTAGCCTAAGCCTAGGGTGCCGTAGCCTAAGCCTAAACCTAAGGGTGCCCTAGCCTAAGCCTAGGGGTGCCCTAGCCTTAGGATAGGGGAGCCCTAGCTTTAGCCTAAGCCTAGGGGTGCACTAGCCAAAGCCTAGGGGTACCCTTGCCTAAGTCTAGGGCTGCCCTAGCCTAAGCCTAGGGGTGCCCTAGCCTTAGGCTAGGGGAACCCTAGCCTTAGTCTAAGCCTAGGGGTGCCCTAGCCCAAGCCTAGGGATGCCCTAGCGATAGGCTAGAGGAGCCCTAGCCTTAGCCAAGCCTTGGGGTGCCCTAGCCTAAGCCTAGGGGTGCCCTAGCCTAAGCCTAGGGGTGCCCTAACCTAAGCCTTGAGGTGCCCTAGCCTAAGTCTAGGGGTGCCCTAGCCTAAGCCTAGGGGTACACTAGCCTTAGGCTAGGGGTGTGCCCTAGCCTAAGCCTAGGGGTGCCCTAGCCTAAGACTGGGGGTGCCCTAGACTAATTCTAGGGGTTCCCTAGCCTAAGCCTAGGTGTACCATAGCCTTAGGTTAGGGGAATCCTCGCCTTACCCGAAGCCTTGGGGTGCCCTAGCCTAAGCCTAGGGGTGCCCTAGCCTAAGCCTTGGGGTGCCCTAGCCTAAGACTAGGGGTGCCCTAGCATAAGCCTAGGGTTTCCCTAGCCTAAGCCTAGGGGTGCCCTAGCCTAAGGCTAGGTGTGCCCTAGCCTTAGTCTAGTGGATCCCTAGCCTTAGCCAAAGCCTAGGGGTGCCCTGTCCTAAGCCATGGGGTGCCTTAGCCTAAGCCTAGGGGTGCCCTAGCCTAAGCCTAGGGTTGCCCTACCCTAAACCTAGGGGTGCCCTAGCCTTAGGCTAGGGCAGCCCTAGCCTTAGCCTAAGCCTAGGGGTGCCCTAGCCAAGCCTATGGGTGCCCTAGCCTAAGCCTACGGGTGTCCTAGCCTTAGGCTAGGGGAGCCCTAGCCTTAGCCTAAGCCTTGGGGTGCCCTAGCGTAAGCCAAGGGGTGCCTTGGCCTAAGCTTAGGGGTGCCCTAGCCCAAGTAGGGATGCCCTAGCATTAGGCTAGAGGAGCCCTAGCCTTAGCCTAAGCCTAGGGGTGCCCTAACCTAAGTCTAGGCGTGCCCTAGCCTAAGCCTAGGGGTACACTAGCCTTAGGCTAGGGGAGCCCTAGCCTTAGCCTAAGCCTAGGGGTGCCCCAGCCTAAGCCTAGGGGTGCCCTAGCCTAAGCCTAGGGGTGCCCTAGCCTAAGCAGAGGGGTGCCCTAGCCTAAGTCTAGTGGTGCCCTAGCCTAAGCCTGGGGGTGCCCTAGCCTAAGCCTAGGGGTGCCCTAGCCTTAGGCTAGGGGAGCCCCAGCTTTAGCCTAAGCCTAGGGGTGCCCCAGCCTAAGCTTAGGGGTGCCCTAGCCTAAGCCTAGGGGTGCCCTAACCTAAGCCTGGGGGTGCCCTAGCCTAAGCCTGGGGGTGCCCTAGCCTAAGCCTGGGGGTGCCCTAGCCTAAGCCTAGGGGTGCCCTAACCCAAGCCTAGGGATGCCCTAGCGTTAGGCTAGAGGAGCCCTAGCCTTAGCCTAAGCCTAGGGGTGCCCTAGCCTAAGCCTAGGGGTGCCCTAGCCTAAGCCTAGGGGGGGCCTAGCCTAAGACTAGGGGTGCATTACCCTAAGCCTAGGGGTGCCCTAGCCTTAGGCTAGGGGAGCCCTAGCCTTAGCCAAAGCCTTGGGGCGCCCTAGCCTATGCCTAGGGGTTCCCTAGCATAAGCCTAGGGGTGCACTAGGCTAAGCCTAGGGGTGCCCTAGCCTAAGCCTAGGGGTGCCCTAGCCTAAGCCTAGAGATGCCCTAGCGTTAGGCTAGAGGAGCCCTAGCCTTAACCTAAGCCTAGGGTTTTCCTAGCCTAAGTCTAGGGGTGTCCTAGCCTAGGCCTAGGGGTACCCAAGCCTTAGGCTAGGGGAGCCCTAGCCTTAGCCTAAGGCTAGGGGTGCCCTAGCCTAAGCCTAGGGGTGCCCTAGCATTAGCCTAGGGTTGCCCTAGCCTAAGCTTAGGGGAGCCCTAGCCAAAGGCTAGGGTTGCCCTAGCCTTAGTCTAGTGGAGCCCTAGCCTTAGCCTAAACAAAGGGGTGCACTATCCTAAGCCATGGGGTGCCCTAGCCTACGCCTAGAGGTGCCCTAGCCTAAGCCTAGGGTTGCCCTAGCCTAAGACTAGGGGTGCCCAAGCCTTAGGCTAGGGGAGCCCTAGCCTTAGCCTAAGCTTAGGGGTGGCCTAGCCTAAGCCTAGGGGTGCCCTAGCCAAAGACTTTGGGTGTCCTAGCCTAAGCCTAGGGGTGCCCTAGCCTAAGCATAGGGGTGCCCAATCCTTAGGCTAGGGAAGCCCTAGCCTTAGCCTAAGCCTAGGGGTGCACTAGCCTAAGCCTAGGGGTGCCCTAGCCTAAGCCTAGGGGTTCCCTAGCCTAAGCCTACGGGTGCCCTAGCCTAAGCCTAGGGGTGCCCTAGCCTAAGTCTAGGGGTGCCCTAGCCTAAGCCTAGGGTGCCGTAGCCTAAGCCTAAACCTAAGGGTGCCCTAGCCTAAGCCTAGGGGTGCCCTAGCCTTAGGATAGGGGAGCCCTAGCTTTAGCCTAAGCCTAGGGGTGCACTAGCCAAAGCCTAGGGGTACCCTTGCCTAAGTCTAGGGCTTCCCTAGCCTAAGCCTAGGGGTGCCCTAGCCTTAGGCTAGGGGAACCCTAGCCTTAGTATAAGCTTAGGGGTGCCCTAGCCTAAACCTAGGGGTTCCCTAGCCTAAACCTAGCGGTGACCTAGCCTAAGCCTAGGGGTGCTGTAGCCTAAGCCTAAGGGTGCCCTAGCCTAAGTCTAGGGGTGCCGTAGCCTAAGCCTAGGGGTGCCCTAGCCTAAGCCAAGGGGTGCCCTAGGCTAAGCCTAGTGGTGCCCTTGCCTAAACCTAGGGGTGCCCTAGCCTAAGCCTAGGGGTGCCCTACCCTAAGCCTAGGGTTGCCCTAGCCTAGGCCTAGGAGTGCCCTAGCCTTAGGCTAGGGGAGCCTTAGCCTTAGCCTAAGCCTAGGGGTGCCCTAGCCTAAGCCTAGGAGTCCCCTAGCCTACGCCAGGAGTGCCCTAGCCCAAGCCTAGGGGTGCCCTAGCCCAAGCCTAGGGGTGCCCTAGCCTAAGCCTAGGGGTGCCCTAGCCTAAGCCTAGGGGTGCCCTATCCTTAGGCTAGCTGAGCCCTAGCCTTAGTCTAAGCCTAGGGGTGCCCTAGCCTAAGCCTAGGGGTGCCCTAGCCTAAGCTTAGGGGTGCCCTAGCCTAAGCCTAGGGGTGCCCTAGCCTTAGGCTAGGGGAGACCTAGCCTTAGCCTAAGCCTAGGGGTGCCCTAGCCTAAGCTTAGGGGTGCCCTATCCTAAGCCTAGGGGTGCCCTAGCCTAAGCCTAGGGGTGCCCTAGCCTAAGCCTAGCGGTACCCTAGGCTTAGGCTAGGGGAGCCCAGGCTTAGCCTAAGCCTAGGGGCACCCTAGCCTAAACCTAGGGGTGCCCGAGCCTAAGCTTAGGTGTTCCTTAGCCTTAGGCTAGGGGAGCCCTAGCCTTAGTCTAAGACTAGTGGTGCCCTCGCCTAAGCATAGGGGTGCCCTATCCTTAGGCTAGGGGAGTCCTCCCCTTACCCGAAGCTTAGTGGTGCCCTAGGGTAAGCCTAGGGGTGCCGTAGCCTAAGCCTAGTGATGCCCTAGCCCAAGCCTAAGGATGCCCTAGCGTTAGGCTAGAGGAGGCCTAGCCTCAGCCTAAGCCTAGGGGTGCCCTAGCCTAAGTCTAGGGCTGCCCTAGCCTAAGCCTAGGGGTGCCCTAGACTTAGGCTAGGGGAGCCCTAGCCTTAGCCTAAGCCTAGGGCTGCCCCAGCCTAAGCCTAGGGGTGCCCTAGCCTACGTCTAGGGGTGCCCTAGCCTAAGCATAGGGGTGCTCTAACCTAAGCCATGGGTTCCCTACCTAAGCCTAGGGGTGCCCTAGCCTAAGCCTAGGGGTGCCCTCGCCTTAGGCTAGGGAAGCCCTAGCCTTAGCCTAAGCCTAGGGGTGCACTAGCCTAAGTCTAGGGGTGCCCTAGCCTAAGCCTATGGGTGCCCTATACTAAGGCTAGGGGTGCCGTAGCCTAAGTCTAGAGGTGCCCTAGCCTAAGCCTAGGGTGCCGTAGCCTAAGCCTAAACCTAAGGGTGCCCTAGCCTAAGCCTAGGGGTGCCCTAGCCTAAGCCTATGGGTGCCCTAGCCTTAGGATAGGGGAGCCCTAGCTTTAGCCTAAGCCTAGGGGTGCACTAGCCAAAGCCTAGGGGTACCCTTGCCTAAGCCTAGGGGTGCCTTAGCCTTAGGCTAGGTGAGCCCTAGCCTTAGCCTAATCCTAGTGGTGCCCTAGCCTAAGCCTAGGGGTGCCCTAGCCCAAGCCTAAGGCTGCCTAGCATAAGCCTAGGGGTACCCTAGCCTACGCCTAGGGGTGCCCTAGCCTAAGCTTAGGGGTGCCCTAGCCTTAGCCTAGGGGTGCCCTAGCCTAAGCCTAGTGGTGTCCTAGCCTAAACCTAGGGAAGCCCTAGCCTTAGCCTAAGCCTAGGGGTGCCCTAGCCTAAGACTAGGGGTGCCCTAGCATAAGCCTAGGGTTTCCCTAGCCTAAGGCTAGGTGTGCCCTAGCCTTAGTCTAGTGGATCCCTAGCCTTAGCCGAAGCCTAGGGGTGCCCTATCCTAAGCCATGGGGTGCCTTAGCCTAAGCCTAGGGGTGCCCTAGCCTAAGCCTAGGGGTGCCCTAGCCAAGCCTAGGGGTGCCCTAGCCTAAGCCTACGGGTGTCCTAGCCTTAGGCTAGGGGAGCCCTAGCCTTAGCCTAAGCCTTGGGGTGCCCTAGCGTAAGCCAAGGGGTGCCCTAGCCTAAGCTTAGGGGTGCCCTAGCCCAAGTAGGGATGCCCTAGCGTTAGGCTAGAGGAGCCCTAGCCTTAGCCTAAGCCTAGTGGTGCCCTAGCCTAAGTCTAGCTGTGCCCTAGCCTAAGCCTAGGGGTACACTAGCCTTAGGCTAGGGGAGCCCTAACCTTAGCCTAAGCATAGGGGTGCCCCAGCCTAAGCCTAGGGGTGCCCTAGCCTAAGCCTAGGGGTGCCCTAGCCTAAGCGGAGGGGTGCCCTAGCCTAAGTCTAGGGGTGCCCTAGCCTAAGCCTGGGGGTGCCCTTGCCTAAGCCTAGGGGTGCCCTAGCCTTAGGCTAGGGGAGCCCCAGCCTTAGCCTAAGCCTAGGGGTGCCCCAGCCTAAGCTTAGGGGTGCCCTAGCCTAAGCCTAGGGGTGACCTAGCCTAAGCCTGGGGGTGCCCTAGCCTAAGCCTGGGGGTGCCCTAGCCTAAGCCTGGGGGTGCCCTAGCCTAAGCCTAGGGGTGCCCTAACCCAAGCCTAGGGATGCCCTAGCGTTAGGCTAAAGGAGCCCTAGCCTTAGCCTAAGCCTAGGGGTGCCCTAGCCTAAGCCTAGGGGTGCCCTAGCCTAAGCCTACGGGTGTCCTAGCCTAAGACTAGGGGTGCATTACCCTAAGCCTAGGGGTGCCCTAGCCTTAGGCTAGGCGAGCCCTAGCCTTAGCCTAAGCCTTGGGGCGCCCTAGCCTAAGCCTAGGGGTTCCCTAGCATAAGCCTAGGGGTGCACTAGGCTAAGGCTAGGGGTGCCTTAGCCTTAGTCTAGTGGAGCCCTAGCATTAGCCAAAGCTTAGGTGTGCCCTATCTTAAGCCTAGGGGTGCCCTAGCCTAAGCCTAGGGGTGCCCTAGCCTAAGCCTAGAGATGCCCTAGCATTAGGCTAGAGGAGCCCTAGCCTTAACCTAAGCCTAGGGTTTTCCTAGCCTAAGTCTAGGGGTGTCCTAGCCTAGGCCTAGGGGTACCCAAGCCTTAGGCTAGGGGAGCCCTAGCCTTAGCCTAAGGCTAGTGGTGCCCTAGCCTAAGCCTAGGGGTGCCCTAGCATTAGCCTAGGGTTGCCCTAGCCTAAGCTTAGGGGAGCCCTAGCCAAAGGCTAGGGTTGCCCTAGCCTTAGTCTAGTGGAGCCCTAGCCTTAGCCTAAGCAAAGGGGTGCACTATCCTAAGCCATGGGGTGCCCTAGCCTACGCCTAGAGGTGCCCTAGCCTAAGCCTAGGGTTGCCCTAGCCTAAGACTAGGGGTTCCCAAGCCTTAGGCTAGGGGAGCCCTAGCCTTAGCCTAAGCTTAGGGGTGGCCTAGCCTAAGCCTAGGGGTGCCCTAGCCAAAGCATTTGGGTGTCCTAGCCTAAGCCTAGGGGTGCCCTAGCCTAAGCCTAGGGGTGCCCAAGCCTTAGGCTAGGGGAGCCCTAGCCTTAGTATAAGCTTAGGGGTGCCCTAGCCTAAACTTAGGGGTTCCCTAGCCTAAACCTTGCGGTGACCTAGCCTAAGTCTAGGGGTGCCGTAGCCTAAGCCTAGGGGTGCCCTAGCCTAAGCCTAGGGGTGCCCTAGCCTAAGCCTAGGGGTGCCTGAGCCTAAGCCTAGGGGTGTCCTAGCCTTAGGCTAGGGGAGCCCTAGCCTTATCCTAAGCCTAGGGGTGCCCAAACCTAAGCCTAGGGGTGCCCTAACCTAAGCCTAGGGGTGCCCTAGCCTAAGGCTAGGGGTGCCCTAGCCTTAGGATAGGGGAACCCTAGCCTTAGTCTAAGCCTAGGGGTGCCCTAGTCCAAGCCTAAGGATGCCCTAGCGTTAGGCTAGAGGAGGCCTAGCCTTAGCCTAAGCCTAGGGGTGCCCTAGCCTAAGTCTAGGGCTGCCCTAGCCTAAGCCTAGGGGTGCCCTAGCCTTAGGCTAGGGGAGCCCTAGCCTTAGCCTAAGCCTAGGGCTGCCCAAGCCTAAGCCTAGGGGTGCCCTAGCCTACGTCTAGGGGTGCCCTAGCCTAAGCATAGGGGTGCTCTAACCTAAGCCATGGGTTCCCTACCTAAGCCTAGGGGTGCCCGAGCCTAAGCCTAGGGGTGCCCTCGCCTTAGGCTAGGGAAGCCCTAGCTTTAGCCTAAGCCTAGGGGTGCACTAGCCTAAGCCTAGGGGTGCCCTAGCCTAAGCCTAGGGGTTCCCTAGCCTAAGCCTACGGGTGCCCTAGCCTAAGGCTAGGGGTGCCCTAGCCTAAGTCTAGGGGTGCCCTAGCCTAAGCCTAGGGTGCCGTAGCCTAAGCCTAAACCTAAGGGTGCCCTAGCCTAAGCCTAGGGGTGCCCTAGCCTTAGGATAGGGGAGCCCTAGCTTTAGCCTAAGCCTAGGGGTGCACTAGCCAAAGCCTAGGGGTACCCTTGCCTAAGTCTAGGGCTGCCCTAGCCTAAGCCTAGGGGTGCCCTAGCCTTAGGCTAGGGGAACCCTAGCCTTAGTCTAAGCCTAGGGGTGCCCTAGCCCAAGCCTAGGGATGCCCTAGCGATAGGCTAGAGGAGCCCTAGCCTTAGCCTAAGCCTTGGGGTGCCCTAGCCTAAGCCTAGGGGTGCCCTAGCCTAAGCCTAGGGGTGCCCTAACCTAAGCCTTGAGGTGCCCTAGCCTAAGTCTAGGGGTGCCCTAGCCTAAGCCTAGGGGTACACTAGCCTTAGGCTAGGGGAGTCCTCGCGTTAGCCGAAGCCTTGGGGTGCCCTAGGCTAAGCCTAGGGGTGCCCTAGCCTAAGCCTAGGGGTGCCCTAGACCAAGTAGGGATGCCCTAGACCAAGTAGGGATGCCCTAGCGTTAGGCTAGAGGTGCCCTAGCCTTAGCCGAAGCCTAGGGGTGCCCTATCCTAAGCCATGGGGTGCCTTAGCCTAAGCCTAGGGGTGCCCTAGCCTAAGCCTAGGGTTGCCCTACCCTAAACCTAGGGGTGCCCTAGCCTTAGGCTAGGGGAGCCCTAGCCTTAGCCTAAGCCTAGGGGTGCCCTAGCCAAGCCTAGGGGTGCCCTAGCCTAAGCTTACGGGTGTCCTAGCCTTAGGCTAGGGGAGCCCTAGCCTTAGCCTAAGCCTTGGGGTGCCCTAGCGTAAGCCAAAGGGTGCCTTGGCCTAAGCTTAGGGGTGCCCTAGCCCAAGTAGGGATGCCCTAGCGTTAGGCTAGAGGAGTCCTAGCCTTAGCCTAAGCCTAGGGGTGCCCTAACCTAAGTCTAGGGGTGCCCTAGCCTAAGCCTAGGGGTACACTAGCCTTAGGCTAGGGGAGCCCTAGCCTTAGCCTAAGCCTAGGGGTGCCCTAGCCTAAGCAGAGGGGTGCCCTAGCCAAAGTCTAGGGGTGCCCTAGCCTAAGCCTGGAGGTGCCCTAGCCTAAGCCTAGGGGTGCCCTAGCCTTAGGCTAGGGGAGCCCCAGCTTTTGCCTAAGCCTAGGGGTGCCCCAGCCTAAGCTTAGGGGTGCCCTAGCCTAAGCCTAGGGGTGCCCTAGCCTAAGCCTGGGGGTGCCCTAGCCTAACCCTGGGGGTGCCCTAGCCTAAGCCTGGGGGTGCCCTAGCCTAAGCCTAGGGGTGCCCTAACCCAAGCCTAGGGTTGCCCTAGCGTTAGGCTAGAGGAGCCCTAGCCTTAGCCTAAGCCTAGGGGTGCCCTAGCCTAAGCCTAGGGGTGCCCTAGCCTAAGCCTACGGGTGTCCTAGCCTAAGACTAGGGGTGCATTACCCTAAGCCTAGGGGTGCCCTAGCCTTAGGCTAGGGGAGCCCTAGCCTTAGCCTAAGCCTTGGGGCGCCCTAGCCTAAGCCTAGGGGTTCCCTAGCATAAGCCTAGGGGTGCACTAGGCTAAGGCTAGGGGTGCCTTAGCCTTAGTCTAGTGGAGCCCTAGCATTAGCCAAAGCTTAGGTGTGCCCTATCTTAAGCCTAGGGGTGCCCTAGCCTAAGCCTAGGGGTGGCCTAGCCTAAGCCTAGAGATGCCCTACCGTTAAGCTAGAGGAGCCCTAGCCTTAACCTAAGCCTAGGGTTTTCCTAGCCTAAGTCTAGGGGTGTCCTAGCCTAGGCCTAGGGGTACCCAAGCCTTAGGCTAGGGGAGCCCTAGCCTTAGCCTAAGGCTAGGGGTGCCCTAGCCTAAGCCTAGGGGTGCCCTAGCATTAGCCTAGGGTTGCCCTAGCTTAAGCTTAGGGGAGCCCTAGCCAAAGGCTAGGGTTGCCCTAGCCTTAGTCTAGTGGAGCCCTAGCCTTAGCCTAAGCAAACGGGTGCACTATCCTAAGCCATGGGGTGCCCTAGCCTACGCCTAGAGGTGCCCTAGCCTAAGCCTAGGGTTGCCCTAGCCTAAGACTAGGGGTGCCCAAGCCTTAGGCTAGGGGAGCCCTAGCCTTAGCCTAAGCTTAGGGGTGGCCTAGCCTAAGCCTAGGGGTGCCCTAGGCAAAGACTTTGGGTGTCCTAGCCTAAGCCTAGGGGTGCCCTAGCCTAAGCCTAGGGGTGCCCAAGCCTTAGGCTAGGGGAGCCCTAGCCTTAGTATAAGCTAAGGGGTGCCCTAGCCTAAACCTAGGGGTTCCCTAGCCTAAACCTAGCGGTGACCTAGCCTAAGCCTAGGGGTGCTGTAGCCTAAGCCTAAGGGTGCCCTAGCCTAAGTCTAGGGGTGCCGTAGCCTAAGCCTAGGGGTGCCCTAGCCTAAGCCAAGGGGTGCCCTAGGCTAAGCCTAGTGGTGCCCTTGCATAAACCTAGGGGTGCCCTAGCCTAAGACTAGGGGTGCCCTAGCCTAAGCCTAGAGATGCCCTAGCATTAGGCTAGAGGAGCCCTAGCCTTAACCTAAGCCTAGGGTTTTCCTAGCCTAAGTCTAGGGGTGTCCTAGCCTAGGCCTAGGGGTACCCAAGCCTTAGGCTAGGGGAGCCCTAGCCTTAGCCTAAGGCTAGTGGTGCCCTAGCCTAAGCCTGGGGTGCCCTAGCATTAGCCTAGGGTTGCCCTAGCCTAAGCTTAGGGGAGCCCTAGCCAAAGGCTAGGGTTGCCCTAGCCTTAGTCTAGTGGAGCCCTAGCCTTAGCCTAAGCAAAGGGGTGCACTATCCTAAGCCATGGGGTGCCCTAGCCTACGCCTAGAGGTGCCCTAGCCTAAGCCTAGGGTTGCCCTAGCCTAAGACTAGGGGTTCCCAAGCCTTAGGCTAGGGGAGCCCTAGCCTTAGCCTAAGCTTAGGGGTGGCCTAGCCTAAGCCTAGGGGTGCCCTAGCCAAAGCATTTGGGTGTCCTAGCCTAAGCCTAGGGGTGCCCTAGCCTAAGCCTAGGGGTGCCCAAGCCTTAGGCTAGGGGAGCCCTAGCCTTAGTATAAGCTTAGGGGTGCCCTAGCCTAAACTTAGGGGTTCCCTAGCCTAAACCTTGCGGTGACCTAGCCTAAGTCTAGGGGTGCCGTAGCCTAAGCCTAGGGGTGCCCTAGCCTAAGCCTAGGGGTGCCTGAGCCTAAGCCTAGGGGTGTCCTAGCCTTAGGCTAGGGGAGCCCTAGCCTTATCCTAAGCCTATGGGTGCCCAAACCTAAGCCTAGGGGTGCCCTAACCTAAGCCTAGGGGTGCCCTAGCCTAAGGCTAGGGGTGCCCTAGCCTTAGGCTAGGGGAACCCGAGCCTTAGTCTAAGCCTAGGGGTGCCCTAGTCCAAGCCTAAGGATGCCCTAGCGTTAGGCTAGAGGAGGCCTAGCCTTAGCCTAAGCCTAGGGGTGCCCTAGCCTAAGTCTAGGGCTGCCCTAGCCTAAGCCTAGGGGTGCCCTAGCCTTAGGCTAGGGGAGCCCTAGCCTTAGCCTAAGCCTAGGGCTGCCCAAGCCTAAGCCTAGGGGTGCCCTAGCCTACGTCTAGGGGTGCCCTAGCCTAAGCATAGGGGTGCTCTAACCTAAGCCATGGGTTCCCTACCTAAGCCTAGGGGTGCCCGAGCCTAAGCCTAGGGGTGCCCTCGCCTTAGGCTAGGGAAGCCCTAGCTTTAGCCTAAGCCTAGGGGTGCACTAGCCTAAGCCTAGGGGTGCCCTAGCCTAAGCCTAGGGGTTCCCTAGCCTAAGCCTACGGGTGCCCTAGCCTAAGGCTAGGGGTGCCCTAGCCTAAGTCTAGGGGTGCCCTAGCCTAAGCCTAGGGTGCCGTAGCCTAAGCCTAAACCTAAGGGTGCCCTAGCCTAAGCCTAGGGGTGCCCTAGCCTTAGGATAGGGGAGCCCTAGCTTTAGCCTAAGCCTAGGGGTGCACTAGCCAAAGCCTAGGGGTACCCTTGCCTAAGTCTAGGGCTGCCCTAGCCTAAGCCTAGGGGTGCCCTAGCCTTAGGCTAGGGGAACCCTAGCCTTAGTCTAAGCCTAGGGGTGCCCTAGCCCAAGCCTAGGGATGCCCTAGCGATAGGCTAGAGGAGCCCTAGCCTTAGCCTAAGCCTTGGGGTGCCCTAGCCTAAGCCTAGGGGTGCCCTAGCCTAAGCCTAGGGGTGCCCTAACCTAAGCCTTGAGGTGCCCTAGCCTAAGTCTAGGGGTGCCCTAGCCTAAGCCTAGGGGTACACTAGCCTTAGGCTAGGGGAGTCCTCGCGTTAGCCGAAGCCTTGGGGTGCCCTAGGCTAAGCCTAGGGGTGCCCTAGCCTAAGCCTAGGGGTGCCCTAGACCAAGTAGGGATGCCCTAGACCAAGTAGGGATGCCCTAGCGTTAGGCTAGAGGAGCCCTAGCCTTAGCCGAAGCCTAGGGGTGCCCTATCCTAAGCCATGGGGTGCCTTAGCCTAAGCCTAGGGGTGCCCTAGCCTAAGCCTAGGGTTGCCCTACCCTAAACCTAGGGGTGCCCTAGCCTTAGGCTAGGGGAGCCCTAGCCTTAGCCTAAGCCTAGGGGTGCCCTAGCCAAGCCTAGGGGTGCCCTAGCCTAAGCTTACGGGTGTCCTAGCCTTAGGCTAGGGGAGCCCTAGCCTTAGCCTAAGCCTTGGGGTGCCCTAGCGTAAGCCAAAGGGTGCCTTGGCCTAAGCTTAGGGGTGCCCTAGCCCAAGTAGGGATGCCCTAGCGTTAGGCTAGTGGAGTCCTAGCCTTAGCCTAAGCCTAGGGGTGCCCTAACCTAAGTCTAGGGGTGCCCTAGCCTAAGCCTAGGGGTACACTAGCCTTAGGCTAGGGGAGCCCTAGCCTTAGCCTAAGCCTAGGGGTGCCCTAGCCTAAGCCTAGGGGTGCCCTAGCCTAAGCACAGGGGTGCCCTAGCCTAAGTCTAGGGGTGCCCTAGCCTAAGCCTGGGGGTGCCCTAGCCTAAGCCTAGGGGTGCCCTAGCCTTAGGCTAGGGGAGCCCCAGCTTTTGCCTAAGCCTAGGGGTGCCCCAGCCTAAGCTTAGGGGTGCCCTAGCCTAAGCCTAGGGGTGCCCTAGCCTAAGCCTGGGGGTGCCCTAGCCTAACCCTGGGGGTGCCCTAGCCTAAGCCTGGGGGTGCCCTAGCCTAAGCCTAGGGGTGCCCTAACCCAAGCCTAGGGTTGCCCTAGCGTTAGGCTAGAGGAGCCCTAGCCTTAGCCTAAGCCTAGGGGTGCCCTAGCCTAAGCCTAGGGGTGCCCTAGCCTAAGCCTACGGGTGTCCTAGCCTAAGACTAGGGGTGCATTACCCTAAGCCTAGGGGTGCCCTAGCCTTAGGCTAGGGGAGCCCTAGCCTTAGCCTAAGCCTTGGGGCGCCCTAGCCTAAGCCTAGGGGTTCCCTAGCATAAGGCTAGGGGTGCACTAGGCTAAGGCTAGGGGTGCCTTAGCCTTAGTCTAGTGGAGCCCTAGCATTAGCCAAAGCTTAGGTGTGCCCTATCTTAAGCCTAGGGGTGCCCTAGCCTAAGCCTAGGGGTGGCCTAGCCTAAGCCTAGAGATGCCCTACCGTTAGGCTAGAGGAGCCCTAGCCTTAACCTAAGCCTAGGGTTTTCCTAGCCTAAGTCTAGGGGTGTCCTAGCCTAGGCCTAGGGGTACCCAAGCCTTAGGCTAGGGGAGCCCTAGCCTTAGCCTAAGGCTAGGGGTGCCCTAGCCTAAGCCTAGGCGTGCCCTAGCATTAGCCTAGGGTTGCCCTAGCTTAAGCTTAGGGGAGCCCTAGCCAAAGGCTAGGGTTGCCCTAGCCTTAGTCTAGTGGAGCCCTAGCCTTAGCCTAAGCAAAGGGGTGCACTATCCTAAGCCATGGGGTGCCCTAGCCTACGCCTAGAGGTGCCCTAGCCTAAGCCTAGGGTTGCCCTAGCCTAAGACTAGGGGTGCCCAAGCCTTAGGCTAGGGGAGCCCTAGCCTTAGCCTAAGCTTAGGGGTGGCCTAGCCTAAGCCTAGGGGTGCCCTAGGCAAAGACTTTGGGTGTCCTAGCCTAAGCCTAGGGGTGCCCTAGCCTAAGCCTAGGGGTGCCCAAGCCTTAGGCTAGGGGAGCCCTAGCCTTAGTATAAGCTAAGGGGTGCCCTAGCCTAAACCTAGGGGTTCCCTAGCCTAAACCTAGCGGTGACCTAGCCTAAGCCTAGGGGTGCTGTAGCCTAAGCCTAAGGGTGCCCTAGCCTAAGTCTAGGGGTGCCGTAGCCTAAGCCTAGGGGTGCCCTAGCCTAAGCCAAGGGGTGCCCTAGGCTAAGCCTAGTGGTGCCCTTGCATAAACCTAGGGGTGCCCTAGCCTAAGACTAGGGGTGCCCTAGCCTAAGCCTAGGGGTGCCCTAGCCTAAGCCTAGGGGTGCCTGAGCCTAAGCCTAGGGGTGTCCTAGCCTTAGGCTAGGGGTGCCCTAGCCTTATCCTAAGCCTAGGGGTGCCCAAACCTAAGCCTAGGGGTGCCCTAACCTAAGCCTAGGGGTGCCCTAGCCTAAAGCTAGGGGTGCCCTAGCCTTAGGCTAGGGGAACCCTAGCCTTAGTCTAAGCCTAGGGGTGCCCTACTCCAAGCCTAAGGATGCCCTAGCGTTAGGCTAGAGGAGGCCTAGCCTTAGCCTAAGCCTAGGGGTGCCCTAGCCTTAGGCTAGGGGAGCCCTAGCCTTAGCCTAAGCCTAGGGCTGCCCCAGCCTAAGCCTAGGGGTGCCCTAGCCTACGTCTAGGGGTGCCCTAGCCTAAGCATAGGGGTGCTCTAACCTAAGCCATGGGTTCCCTACCTAAGCCTAGGGGTGCCCTAGCCAAAGCCTAGGGGTGCCCTCGCCTTAGGCTAGGGAAGCCCTAGCTTTAGCCTAAGCCTAGGGGTGCACTAGCCTAAGCCTAGGGGTGCCCTAGCCTAAGCCTAGGGGTTCCCTAGCCTAAGCCTACGGGTGCCCTAGCCTAAGGCTAGGGGTGCCCTAGCCTAAGTCTAGGGGTGCCCTAGCCTAAGCCTAGGGTGCCTAGCCTAAGCCTAAACCTAAGGGTGCCCTAGCCTAAGCCTAGGGGTGCCCTAGCCTTAGGATAGGGGAGCCCTAGCTTTAGCCTAAGCCTAGGGGTGCACTAGCCAAAGCCTAGGGGTACCCTTGCCTAAGTCTAGGGCTGCCCTAGCCTAAGCCTAGGGGTGCCCTAGCCTTAGGCTAGGGGAACCCTAGCCTTAGTCTAAGCCTAGGGGTGCCCTAGCCCAAGCCTAAGGATGCCCTAGCGATAGGCTAGAGGAGCCCTAGCCTTAGCCAAGCCTTGGGGTGCCCTAGCCTAAGCCTAGGGGTGCCCTAGCCTAAGCCTAGGGGTGCCCTAACCTAAGCCTTGAGGTGCCCTAGCCTAAGTCTAGGGGTGCCCTAGCCTAAGCCTAGGGGTACACTAGCCTTAGGCTAGGGGAGTCCTCGCGTTAGCCGAAGCCTTGGGGTGCCCTAGGCTAAGCCTAGGGGTGCCCTAGCCTAAGCCTAGGGGTGCCCTAGACCAAGTAGGGATGCCGTAGACCAAGTAGGGATGCCCTAGCGTTAGGCTAGAGGAGCCCTAGCCTTAGCCTAAACCTAGGGGTGCCCTAGCCTAAGCCTTGGGGTGCCCTAGCCTAAGTCTAGGGGTGCACTATCCTAAGCCTAGGGGTACACTAGCCTTAGGCTAGGGGTGTGCCCTAGCCTAAGCCTAGGGGTGCCCTAGCCTAAGACTGGGGGTGCCCTAGCCTAATCCTAGGGGTGCCCTAGCCTAAGCCTAGGGGTACCATAGCCTTAGGTTAGGGGAATCCTCGCCTTAGCCGAAGCCTTGGGGTGCCCTAGCCTAAGCCTAGGGGTGCCCTAGCCTAAGCCTTGGGGTGCCCTAGCCTAAGACTAGGGGTGCCCTAGCATAAGCCTAGGGTTTCCCTAGCCTAAGCCTAGGGGTGCCCTAGCCTAAGGCTAGGTGTGCCCTAGCCTTAGTCTAGTGGATCCCTAGCCTTAGCCGAAGCCTAGGGGTGCCCTGTCCTAAGCCATGGGGTGCCTTAGCCTAAGCCTAGGGGTGCCCTAGCCTAAGCCTAGGGTTGCCCTACCCTAAACCTAGGGGTGCCCTAGCCTTAGGCTAGGGGAGCCCTAGCCTTAGCCTAAGCCTAGGGGTGCCCTAGCCAAGCCTATGGGTGCCCTAGCCTAAGCCTACGGGTGTCCTAGCCTTAGGCTAGGGGAGCCCTAGCCTTAGCCTAAGCCTTGGGGTGCCCTAGCGTAAGCCAAGGGGTGCCTTGGCCTAAGCTTAGGGGTGCCCTAGCCCAAGTAGGGATGCCCTAGCATTAGGCTAGAGGAGCCCTAGCCTTAGCCTAAGCCTAGGGGTGCCCTAACCTAAGTCTAGGCGTGCCCTAGCCTAAGCCTAGGGGTACACTAGCCTTAGGCTAGGGGAGCCCTAGCCTTAGCCTAAGCCTAGGGGTGCCCCAGCCTAAGCCTAGGGGTGCCCTAGCCTAAGCCTAGGGGTGCCCTAGCCTAAGCAGAGGGGTGCCCTAGCCTAAGTCTAGGGGTGCCCTAGCCTAAGCCTGGGGGTGCCCTAGCCTAAGCCTAGGGGTGCCCTAGCCTTAGGCTAGGGGAGCCCCAGCTTTAGCCTAAGCCTAGGGGTGCCCCAGCCTAAGCTTAGGGGTGCCCTAGCCTAAGCCTAGGGGTGCCCTAACCTAAGCCTGGGGGTGCCCTAGCCTAAGCCTGGGGGTGCCCTAGCCTAAGCCTGGGGGTGCCCTAGCCTAAGCCTAGGGGTGCCCTAACCCAAGCCTAGGGATGCCCTAGCGTTAGGCTAGAGGAGCCCTAGTCTTAGCCTAAGCCTAGGGGTGCCCTAGCCTAAGCCTAGGGGTGCCCTAGCCTAAGCCTAGGGGGGGCCTAGCCTAAGACTAGGGGTGCATTACCCTAAGCCTAGGGGTGCCCTAGCCTTAGGCTAGGGGAGCCCTAGCCTTAGCCAAAGCCTTGGGGCGCCCTAGCCTATGCCTAGGGGTTCCCTAGCATAAGCCTAGGGGTGCACTAGGCTAAGCCTAGGGGTGCCCTAGCCTAAGCCTAGGGGTGCCCTAGCCTAAGCCTAGAGATGCCCTAGCGTTAGGCTAGAGGAGCCCTAGCCTTAACCTAAGCCTAGGGTTTTCCTAGCCTAAGTCTAGGGGTGTCCTAGCCTAGGCCTAGGGGTACCCAAGCCTTAGGCTAGGGGAGCCCTAGCCTTAGCCTAAGGCTAGGGGTGCCCTAGCCTAAGCCTAGGGGTGCCCTAGCATTAGCCTAGGGTTGCCCTAGCCTAAGCTTAGGGGAGCCCTAGCCAAAGGCTAGGGTTGCCCTAGCCTTAGTCTAGTGGAGCCCTAGCCTTAGCCTAAACAAAGGGGTGCACTATCCTAAGCCATGGGGTGCCCTAGCCTACGCCTAGAGGTGCCCTAGCCTAAGCCTAGGGTTGCCCTAGCCTAAGACTAGGGGTGCCCAAGCCTTAGGCTAGGGGAGCCCTAGCCTTAGCCTAAGCTTAGGGGTGGCCTAGCCTAAGCCTAGGGGTGCCCTAGCCAAAGACTTTGGGTGTCCTAGCCTAAGCCTAGGGGTGCCCTAGCCTAAGCATAGGGGTGCCCAAGCCTTAGGCTAGGGAAGCCCTAGCCTTAGCCTAAGCCTAGGGGTGCACTAGCCTAAGCCTAGGGGTTCCCTAGCCTAAGCCTAGGGGTTCCCTAGCCTAAGCCTACGGGTGCCCTAGCCTAAGGCTAGGGGTGCCCTAGCCTAAGTCTAGGGGTGCCCTAGCCTAAGCCTAGGGTGCCGTAGCCTAAGCCTAAACCTAAGGGTGCCCTAGCCTAAGCCTAGGGGTGCCCTAGCCTTAGGATAGGGGAGCCCTAGCTTTAGCCTAAGCCTAGGGGTGCACTAGCCAAAGCCTAGGGGTACCCTTGCCTAAGTCTAGGGCTTCCCTAGCCTAAGCCTAGGGGTGCCCTAGCCTTAGGCTAGGGGAACCCTAGCCTTAGTATAAGCTTAGGGGTGCCCTAGCCTAAACCTAGGGGTTCCCTAGCCTAAACCTAGCGGTGACCTAGCCTAAGCCTAGGGGTGCTGTAGCCTAAGCCTAAGGGTGCCCTAGCCTAAGTCTAGGGGTGCCGTAGCCTAAGCCTAGGGGTGCCCTAGCCTAAGCCAAGGGGTGCCCTAGGCTAAGCCTAGTGGTGCCCTTGCCTAAACCTAGGGGTGCCCTAGCCTAAGCCTAGGGGTGCCCTAGCCTAAGCCTAGGGGTGCCTGAGCCTAAGCCTAGGGGTGACCTAGCCTTAGGCTAGGGGAGCCCTAGCCTTATCCTAAGCCTAGGGGTGCCCAAACCTAAGCCTAGGGGTGCCCTAACCTAAGCCTAGGGGTGCCCTAGCCTAAGGCTAGGGGTGCCCTAGCCTTAGGCTAGGGGAACCCTAGCCTTAGTCTAAGCCTAGGGGTGCCCTAGCCCAAGCCTAAGGATGCCCTAGCGTTAGGCTAGAGGAGGCCTAGCCTTAGCCTAAGCCTAGGGGTGCCCTAGCCTAAGTCTAGGGCTGCCCTAGCCTAAGCCTAGGGGTGCCCTAGCCTTAGGCTAGGGGAGCCCTAGCCTTAGCCTAAGCCTAGGGCTGCCCCAGCCTAAGCCTAGGGGTGCCCTAGCCTACGTCTAGGGGTGCCCTAGCCTAAGCATAGGGGTGCTCTAACCTAAGCCATGGGTTCCCTACCTAAGCCTAGGGGTGCCCTAGCCTAAGCCTAGGGGTGCCCTCGCCTTAGGCTAGGGAAGCCCTAGCCTTAGCCTAAGCCTAGGGGTGCACTAGCCTAAGCCTAGGGGTGCCCTAGCCTAAGACTAGGGGTGCCCTAGCCTAAGCCTAGGGGTGCCCTAGCCTAAGCCTAGGGGTGCCTGAGCCTAAGCCTAGGGGTGTCCTAGCCTTAGGCTAGGGGTGCCCTAGCCTTATCCTAAGCCTAGGGGTGCCCAAACCTAAGCCTAGGGGTGCCCTAACCTAAGCCTAGGGGTGCCCTAGCCTAAAGCTAGGGGTGCCCTAGCCTTAGGCTAGGGGAACCCTAGCCTTAGTCTAAGCCTAGGGGTGCCCTACTCCAAGCCTAAGGATGCCCTAGCGTTAGGCTAGAGGAGGCCTAGCCTTAGCCTAAGCCTAGGGGTGCCCTAGCCTTAGGCTAGGGGAGCCCTAGCCTTAGCCTAAGCCTAGGGCTGCCCCAGCCTAAGCCTAGGGGTGCCCTAGCCTACGTCTAGGGGTGCCCTAGCCTAAGCATAGGGGTGCTCTAACCTAAGCCATGGGTTCCCTACCTAAGCCTAGGGGTGCCCTAGCCAAAGCCTAGGGGTGCCCTGGCCTTAGGCTAGGGAAGCCCTAGCTTTAGCCTAAGCCTAGGGGTGCACTAGCCTAAGCCTAGGGGTGCCCTAGCCTAAGCCTAGGGGTTCCCTAGCCTAAGCCTACGGGTGCCCTAGCCTAAGGCTAGGGGTGCCCTAGCCTAAGTCTAGGGGTGCCCTAGCCTAAGCCTAGGGTGCCTAGCCTAAGCCTAAACCTAAGGGTGCCCTAGCCTAAGCCTAGGGGTGCCCTAGCCTTAGGATAGGGGAGCCCTAGCTTTAGCCTAAGCCTAGGGGTGCACTAGCCAAAGCCTAGGGGTACCCTTGCCTAAGTCTAGGGCTGCCCTAGCCTAAGCCTAGGGGTGCCCTAGCCTTAGGCTAGGGGAACCCTAGCCTTAGTCTAAGCCTAGGGGTGCCCTAGCCCAAGCCTAAGGATGCCCTAGCGATAGGCTAGAGGAGCCCTAGCCTTAGCCAAGCCTTGGGGTGCCCTAGCCTAAGCCTAGGGGTGCCCTAGCCTAAGCCTAGGGGTGCCCTAACCTAAGCCTTGAGGTGCCCTAGCCTAAGTCTAGGGGTGCCCTAGCCTAAGCCTAGGGGTACACTAGCCTTAGGCTAGGGGAGTCCTCGCGTTAGCCGAAGCCTTGGGGTGCCCTAGGCTAAGCCTAGGGGTGCCCTAGCCTAAGCCTAGGGGTGCCCTAGACCAAGTAGGGATGCCGTAGACCAAGTAGGGATGCCCTAGCGTTAGGCTAGAGGAGCCCTAGCCTTAGCCTAAACCTAGGGGTGCCCTAGCCTAAGCCTTGGGGTGCCCTAGCCTAAGTCTAGGGGTGCACTATCCTAAGCCTAGGGGTACACTAGCCTTAGGCTAGGGGTGTGCCCTAGCCTAAGCCTAGGGGTGCCCTAGCCTAAGACTGGGGGTGCCCTAGCCTAATCCTAGGGGTGCCCTAGCCTAAGCCTAGGGGTACCATAGCCTTAGGTTAGGGGAATCCTCGCCTTAGCCGAAGCCTTGGGGTGCCCTAGCCTAAGCCTAGGGGTGCCCTAGCCTAAGCCTTGGGGTGCCCTAGCCTAAGACTAGGGGTGCCCTAGCATAAGCCTAGGGTTTCCCTAGCCTAAGCCTAGGGGTGCCCTAGCCTAAGGCTAGGTGTGCCCTAGCCTTAGTCTAGTGGATCCCTAGCCTTAGCCGAAGCCTAGGGGTGCCCTGTCCTAAGCCATGGGGTGCCTTAGCCTAAGCCTAGGGGTGCCCTAGCCTAAGCCTAGGGTTGCCCTACCCTAAACCTAGGGGTGCCCTAGCCTTAGGCTAGGGGAGCCCTAGCCTTAGCCTAAGCCTAGGGGTGCCCTAGCCAAGCCTATGGGTGCCCTAGCCTAAGCCTACGGGTGTCCTAGCCTTAGGCTAGGGGAGCCCTAGCCTTAGCCTAAGCCTTGGGGTGCCCTAGCGTAAGCCAAGGGGTGCCTTGGCCTAAGCTTAGGGGTGCCCTAGCCCAAGTAGGGATGCCCTAGCATTAGGCTAGAGGAGCCCTAGCCTTAGCCTAAGCCTAGGGGTGCCCTAACCTAAGTCTAGGCGTGCCCTAGCCTAAGCCTAGGGGTACACTAGCCTTAGGCTAGGGGAGCCCTAGCCTTAGCCTAAGCCTAGGGGTGCCCCAGCCTAAGCCTAGGGGTGCCCTAGCCTAAGCCTAGGGGTGCCCTAGCCTAAGCAGAGGGGTGCCCTAGCCTAAGTCTAGGGGTGCCCTAGCCTAAGCCTGGGGGTGCCCTAGCCTAAGCCTAGGGGTGCCCTAGCCTTAGGCTAGGGGAGCCCCAGCTTTAGCCTAAGCCTAGGGGTGCCCCAGCCTAAGCTTAGGGGTGCCCTAGCCTAAGCCTAGGGGTGCCCTAACCTAAGCCTGGGGGTGCCCTAGCCTAAGCCTGGGGGTGCCCTAGCCTAAGCCTGGGGGTGCCCTAGCCTAAGCCTAGGGGTGCCCTAACCCAAGCCTAGGGATGCCCTAGCGTTAGGCTAGAGGAGCCCTAGTCTTAGCCTAAGCCTAGGGGTGCCCTAGCCTAAGCCTAGGGGTGCCCTAGCCTAAGCCTAGGGGGGGCCTAGCCTAAGACTAGGGGTGCATTACCCTAAGCCTAGGGGTGCCCTAGCCTTAGGCTAGGGGAGCCCTAGCCTTAGCCAAAGCCTTGGGGCGCCCTAGCCTATGCCTAGGGGTTCCCTAGCATAAGCCTAGGGGTGCACTAGGCTAAGCCTAGGGGTGCCCTAGCCTAAGCCTAGGGGTGCCCTAGCCTAAGCCTAGAGATGCCCTAGCGTTAGGCTAGAGGAGCCCTAGCCTTAACCTAAGCCTAGGGTTTTCCTAGCCTAAGTCTAGGGGTGTCCTAGCCTAGGCCTAGGGGTACCCAAGCCTTAGGCTAGGGGAGCCCTAGCCTTAGCCTAAGGCTAGGGGTGCCCTAGCCTAAGCCTAGGGGTGCCCTAGCATTAGCCTAGGGTTGCCCTAGCCTAAGCTTAGGGGAGCCCTAGCCAAAGGCTAGGGTTGCCCTAGCCTTAGTCTAGTGGAGCCCTAGCCTTAGCCTAAACAAAGGGGTGCACTATCCTAAGCCATGGGGTGCCCTAGCCTACGCCTAGAGGTGCCCTAGCCTAAGCCTAGGGTTGCCCTAGCCTAAGACTAGGGGTGCCCAAGCCTTAGGCTAGGGGAGCCCTAGCCTTAGCCTAAGCTTAGGGGTGGCCTAGCCTAAGCCTAGGGGTGCCCTAGCCAAAGACTTTGGGTGTCCTAGCCTAAGCCTAGGGGTGCCCTAGCCTAAGCATAGGGGTGCCCAAGCCTTAGGCTAGGGAAGCCCTAGCCTTAGCCTAAGCCTAGGGGTGCACTAGCCTAAGCCTAGGGGTTCCCTAGCCTAAGCCTAGGGGTTCCCTAGCCTAAGCCTACGGGTGCCCTAGCCTAAGGCTAGGGGTGCCCTAGCCTAAGTCTAGGGGTGCCCTAGCCTAAGCCTAGGGTGCCGTAGCCTAAGCCTAAACCTAAGGGTGCCCTAGCCTAAGCCTAGGGGTGCCCTAGCCTTAGGATAGGGGAGCCCTAGCTTTAGCCTAAGCCTAGGGGTGCACTAGCCAAAGCCTAGGGGTACCCTTGCCTAAGTCTAGGGCTTCCCTAGCCTAAGCCTAGGGGTGCCCTAGCCTTAGGCTAGGGGAACCCTAGCCTTAGTATAAGCTTAGGGGTGCCCTAGCCTAAACCTAGGGGTTCCCTAGCCTAAACCTAGCGGTGACCTAGCCTAAGCCTAGGGGTGCTGTAGCCTAAGCCTAAGGGTGCCCTAGCCTAAGTCTAGGGGTGCCGTAGCCTAAGCCTAGGGGTGCCCTAGCCTAAGCCAAGGGGTGCCCTAGGCTAAGCCTAGTGGTGCCCTTGCCTAAACCTAGGGGTGCCCTAGCCTAAGCCTAGGGGTGCCCTAGCCTAAGCCTAGGGGTGCCTGAGCCTAAGCCTAGGGGTGACCTAGCCTTAGGCTAGGGGAGCCCTAGCCTTATCCTAAGCCTAGGGGTGCCCAAACCTAAGCCTAGGGGTGCCCTAACCTAAGCCTAGGGGTGCCCTAGCCTAAGGCTAGGGGTGCCCTAGCCTTAGGCTAGGGGAACCCTAGCCTTAGTCTAAGCCTAGGGGTGCCCTAGCCCAAGCCTAAGGATGCCCTAGCGTTAGGCTAGAGGAGGCCTAGCCTTAGCCTAAGCCTAGGGGTGCCCTAGCCTAAGTCTAGGGCTGCCCTAGCCTAAGCCTAGGGGTGCCCTAGCCTTAGGCTAGGGGAGCCCTAGCCTTAGCCTAAGCCTAGGGCTGCCCCAGCCTAAGCCTAGGGGTGCCCTAGCCTACGTCTAGGGGTGCCCTAGCCTAAGCATAGGGGTGCTCTAACCTAAGCCATGGGTTCCCTACCTAAGCCTAGGGGTGCCCTAGCCTAAGCCTAGGGGTGCCCTCGCCTTAGGCTAGGGAAGCCCTAGCCTTAGCCTAAGCCTAGGGGTGCACTAGCCTAAGCCTAGGGGTGCCCTAGCCTAAGCCTAGGGGTTCCCTAGCCTAAGCCTACGGGTGCCCTAGCCTAAGGCTAGGGGTGCCCTAGCCTAAGTCTAGGGGTGCCCTAGCCTAAGCCTAGGGTGCCGTAGCCTAAGCCTAAACCTAAGGGTGCCCTAGCCTAAGCCTAGGGGTGCCCTAGCCTTAGGATAGGGGAGCCCTAGCTTTAGCCTAAGCCTAGGGGTGCACTAGCCAAAGCCTAGGGGTACCCTTGCCTAAGTCTAGGGCTTCCCCAGCCTAAGCCTAGGGGTGCCCTAGCCTTAGGCTAGGGGAACCCTAGCCTTAGTCTAAGCCTAGGGGTGCCCTAGTCCAAGCCTAGGGATTCCCTAGCGATAGGCTAGAGGAGCCCTAGCATTAGCCTAAGCCTTGGGGTGCCCTAGCCTAAGCCTAGGGGTGCCCTAGCCTAAGCCTAGGGGTGCCCTAACCTAAGCCTTGAGGTGCCCTAGCCTAAGTCTAGGGGTGCCCTAGCCTAAGCCTAGGGGTACACTAGCCTTAGGCTAGGGGAGTCCTCGCGTTAGCCGAAGCCTTGGGGTGCCCTAGCCTAAGCCTAGGGGTGCCCTAGCCTAAGCCTAGGGGTGCCCTAGACCAAGTAGGGATGCCCTAGACCAAGTAGGGATGCCCTAGCGTTAGGCTAGAGGAGCCCTAGCCTTAGCCTAAACCTAGGGGTGCCCTATCCTAAGCCTTGGGGTGCCCTAGCCTAAGTCTAGGGGTGCACTATCCTAAGCCTTGGGGTACACTAGCCTTAGGCTAGGGGAGCCCTAGCCTTAGCCTAAGCCTAGGGGTGCCCCAGCCGAAGCCTAGGGGTGCCCTAGCCTAAGCCTAGGGGTGCCCTAGCCTAAGCCTAGGGGTGCCCTAGCCTAAGACTGGGGGTGCCCTAGCCTAATCCTAGGGGTGCCCTAGCCTAAGCCTAGGGGTGCCCTAGCCTAAGCCTAGGGGTGCCCTAGCCCAAGCCTAGGGCTTCCCTAGCCTTAGTTTAGTGGAGCCCTATCCTTAGCCTACGCTTAGGCGTGCCCTATTCTAAGCCTAGGGGTGCCCTAGCCTAAGCCTAGGGGTGCCGTAGCCCAAGCCTAGGGAAGCCCTAGCGTTAGGCTAGAGGAGCCCTAGCTTAGCCTAAGCCTAGGTGTGCCCTAGCCTAAGCCTAGGGGTGCCCTAGCCCAAGTCTAGCGGTGCCCTAGCCTAAGCCTAGGGGTTCCATAGCCTAAGCCTAGGGGTGCCCTGGCCTAAGGCTAGGGGTGCCCTAGCCTTAGTCTAGTGGAGCCCTAGCCTTAGCCTAAGCCTAGGGGTGCCCTAGCCTAAGCGTAGATGTGCCCTAGCCTAAGCCTAGGGTTGACCTACCCTAAGCCTAGGGGTACCCTAGCCTTAGGCTAGCTGAGCCATATCCTTAGCCTAAGCCTAGGGGTGCCCTAGACTCAGACTAGGGGTGCCCTAGCCTATGCTTAGGGGTGCCCTAGCGTTAGCCTAGGGGTGCCCTAGCCTAAGTCTAGGGGTGCCCTAGCCTAAGCTTAGGGGTGCCCTAGCCTAAGCCTAGGGGTGCCCTAGCCTAAGCCTAGTGGTGCCCTAGCCTTAGGCTAGGGGAGCCCTAGCGTGAGCCTAAGCCTAGGGGTCCCCAAGCCTAAGCCTAGGGGTGCCCTAGCCTAAACCTAGGGGTGCCCTAGCCTAAGCTTAGGGGTGCCCTAGCGTAAGCCTAGGGGTGCCCTAGCCTAAGCCTAGGGGTGCCCTAGCCTAAGCCTAGGGGTGCCCTAGCCTAAGCCTAGGGGTGCCCTACCCTAAGCCTAGGGGTGCCCTAACCTAAATCTAGCGGTGCCCTAGCCTTAGGCTAGCTGAGCCCTTGCTTAAGCCTAAGCCTGGGGTTGCCCTAGCCTAAGCCTAGGGGTGCCCTAGACTAAGCTTAGTGGTGCCCTAGCCTAAGCTTAGTGGTGCCCTAGCCTTAG
The DNA here is from genome assembly GCF_050624435.1 of Tenrec ecaudatus. Lineage (NCBI taxonomy): Eukaryota > Metazoa > Chordata > Mammalia > Afrosoricida > Tenrecidae > Tenrec > Tenrec ecaudatus. Next base: position 738,219 of record NW_027459469.1, read on the forward strand.
GATAGGGGAGCCCTAGCGTTAGCCTAAGCCTAGGGGTCCCCTAGCCTAAGGCTAGGGGTGCCCTAGCCTAAGCCTAGGGGTGCCCTAGCCTAAGCCGAGGGGTGCCCTAGGCTAAGCCTAGGTGTGCCCTAGGCTAAGGCTAGGGGTGCCCTAGCCTTAGTCTAGTGGAGCCCTAGGCGTAGCCTAAGCCTAGGGTTGCCCTAGCCTAATCCTAGGTGTGCCCTAGCCTAACCCTAGGGTTGCCCTAGCCTAGGCCTAGGGGTGCCCTAGCCTTAGGCTAGGGGAGCCTTAGCCTTAGCCTAAGCCTAGTGGTGCCCTAGCCTAAGCCTAGGAGTCCCCTAGCCTACGCCTAGGAGTACCCTAGCCTAAGCCTAGGGGTGCCCTAGCTTTAGGCTAGGGGAGCCCTAACCTTAGCCTAAGCCTAGGGGTGCCCTAGCCCAAGCCTACGGGTGCCCTAGCCCAAGCCTAGGGGTGCCCTAGCCTAAGCCTAGGGGTGCCCTAGCCTAAGCCTAGTGGTGCCCTTGCCTAAGCCTAGGGGTGCCCTAGACTAAGCCTAGGGGTACCCTAGCCTAAGCCTAGGGTTGCCTGAGCCTAAGCCTAGGGATGTCCTAGCCTTAGGCTAGGGGAGCCCTAGCCTTATCCTAAGCCTAGGGGTGCCCAAACAGAAGCCTAGGGGTGCCCTAGCCTAAGCCTAGGGGTGCCCTAGCCTAAGCCTAGGGGTGCCCTAGCCTTAGCCTAGGGGTTCCCTAGCCTAAACCTAGGGGTTCCCTAGCCTAAGCCTAGGTGTTCCCTAGCCTAAGCCTAGGGGTGCCCTAGGCTAAGGCTAGGGGTGCCCTATCCTTAGTCTAGTGGAGCCCTAGCATTAGCCTAAGCTTTGGTGTGCCCTATCTTAAGCCTACGGGTGCCATACCCTAAACCTAAAGGTGCCCTAGCCTAAGGCTAGGGGTGCCCTAGCCTTAGGCTAGGGGAACCCTAGCCTTAGTCTAAGCCTAGGGGTGCCCTAGCCCAAGCCTAGGGATGCCCTAGCGTTAGGCTAGAGGAGCCCTAGCCTTAGCCTAAGCCTAGGGGTGCCCTAGCCTAAGCCTAGGGGTGCCCTAGCCTAAGCCTAGGGGTGCCCTAGCCTAAGCCTAGGGGTGCCCTAGCCTAAGCCTAGGGGTGCCCTAGCCTAAGCATAGGGGTGCCCTTGCCTAAGTCTAGGGGTGCCCTAGCCTTAGGCTAGGGGAGTCCTCGCCTTAGCCGAAGCCTTGTGGTGCCCTAGCCTAAGCCTAGGGGTACCCTAGCCTAAGCCTAGGGGTGCCCTAGACCAAGTAGGGATGCCCTAGCGTTAGGCTAGAGGAGCCCTAGCCTTAGCCTAAACCTAGGGGTGCCCTAGCCTAAGCCTTGGGGTGCCCTAGCCTAAGTCTAGGGGTGCCCTATCCTAAGCCTAGGGGTACAATAACCTTAGGCTAGGGGAGCCCTAGCCTTAGCCTAAGCCTAGGGGTGCCCCAGCCTAAGCCTAGGGGTGCCCTAGCCTACGCCTAGGGGTGCCCTAGCCTAAGCCTAGGGGTGCCCTAGCCTAAGCCTGGGGGTGCCCTAGCCAAAGCCTGGGGGTGGCCTTGCGTAAGCCTAGGAGTGCCCTAGCCTTAGGCTTGGGGAGCCCCAGCATTAGTCTAAGCCTATGGGTGCCCTAGCCATAGCCTACGGGTGCCCTAGCCCAAGCCTAGGGATGCCCTAGCGATAGGCTGGAGGAGCCCTAGCCTTAGCCTAAGCCTAGGGGTGCCCTAGCCTAAGCCTAGGGGTGCCCTAGCCTAAGTCTAGGTGTGCCCTAGCCTAAGCCTAGGGGTACCATAGCCTTAGGTTAGGGGAGTCCTCGCCTTAGCCAAAGCCTTTGGGTGCCCTAGCCTAAGCCTAGGGGTGCCCTAGCCTAAGCCTAGGGGTGCCCTAGCCCAAGCATAGGGATGCCCTAGCGTTAGGCTAGAGGAGCCTTAGCCTTAGCCTAAACCTAGGGGTGCCCTAGCCTACGTCCAGGGGTTCCCTAGCCTAAGTCTAGGGGTGTCCTAGCCTAAGCCTTGGGATACCCAAGCCTTAGGCTAGGGGAGCCCTAGCCTTAGCCTAAGCCTAGGGGTGCCCTAGCCTAAGCCTAGGGGTGCCCTAGCATTAGCCTAGGGTTGCCCTAGCCTAAGCCTAGGGGTGCCTTAGCCTAAGTCTAGGGGTGCCCTAGCGTAGGCGTAGGGGTGCCCTAGCCTAAGCCTACGGGTGTCCAGCCTAATCCTAGGGGTGCCCTAGCCTACGCCTAGGAGTGCCCTAGCCTTAAGCTAGGGGAGCCCTAGCTTTAGCCTAAGCCTTGGGGCGCCCTAGCCTAAACCTAGGGGTTCCCTAACCTAAGCCTAGGGGTGACCTAGCCTAAGCCTAGGGGTGCCCTAGGCTAAGGCTAGGGGTTCCCTAGCCTTAGATTAGTGGAGCCCTATCCTTAGCCTTCGCTTAGGCGTGCCCTATTCTAAGCCTAGGGTTGACCTAGCCTAAGCCTAGGTGTGCCCTAGCCTAAGCCTAGGGGTGCCCTAGCCCAAGTCTAGCGGTGCCCTAGCCTAAGCCTAGGGGTTCCCTAGCCTAAGCCTAGGGGTGCCCTAGGCTAAGGCTAGGGGTGCCCTAGCCTTAGCCTAGTGGAGCCTTAGCCTTAGCCTAAGCCTAGGGGTGCCCTAGCCTAAGCGTAGATGTGCCCTAGCCTAAGCCTAGGGCTGACCTACCCTAAGCTTTGGGGTACCCTATCCTTAGGCAAGCTGAGCCCTATCCTTAGCCTAAGCCTAGGGGTGCCCTAGCCTAAGACTAGGGTTGCCCTAGCCTAAGTTTAGGGGTGCCCTAGCGTAAACCTAGGGGTGCCCTAGCCTAAGCCTAGGGGTGCCCTAGCCTAAGCCTTGGGGTGCCTGAGCCAAAGCCTAGTGGTGCCCTAGCCTAAGCTTAGGGGTGCCCTAGCCTAAGCCTAGGGGTGCACTCCCCTAAGCCTAGGGGTGCCCTAGCCTAAGCCTAGGTGTGCCCTAGCCTTAGGCTAGCTGAGCCCTTGCCTTAGCCTAAGCATAGAAGTGCCCTAGCCTAAGCCTAGGGGTGCCCTAGCCTAAGCCTAGTGGTGCCCTAACCTTAGGCTAGGGGAGCCCTAGCGTGAGCCTAACCCTAGGGGTCCCTAAGGCTAAGCCTAGGGGTTCCCTAAACTAAGCTTAGGGGTGCCCTAGCGTAAGCCTAGTGGTGCCCTAGCCTAAGCCTAGGGGTGCCCTAGCCTAAGCCTAGGGGTGTCCTATCCTAAGCCTAGGGGTGCCATACCCTAAGCCTAGGGGTGCCCCAGCCTAAGCCTAGGGGTGCCCTAGCCTAAGCTTAGTGGTGCCCTAGCCTAACCTTAGTGGTGCCCTAGCCTTAGGATAGGGGAGCCCTAGAGTTAACCTAAGGCTAGGGGTCCCCTAGCCTAAGGCTAGGGGTGCCCTAGCCTAAGCCTAGGGGTGCCCTAGCCTAAGCCGACGGGTGCCCTAGCCTTAGGCTAGGGTAGCCCTAGCCTAAGCCTCGGGGTTCCCTAGCCTAAGCCTAGGTGTGCCCTAGGCTAAGCCTAGGGGTGCCTTAGGCTAAGGCTAGGGGTGCCCTAACATTAGTCTAGTGGAGCCCTAGCCGTAGCCTAAGCCTAGGGGTGCCCTAGCCTAAGCCTAGGGGTGCCCTACCCTAAGCCTAGGGTTGCCCTAGCCTAGGCCTAGGGGTGCCCTGGCCTTAGGCTAGGGGAGACTTAGCCTTAGCCTAAGCCTAGGGGTACCCTAGCCTAAGCCTAGGGGTCCCCTAGTCTACGCCTAGGAGTGCCCTAGCCTAAGCCTAGGGGTGCCCTAGGCTTAGGCTAGGGGAGCCCCAATCTTAGCCTAAGCCTAGGGGTGCCCTAGCTTAAGACTATGGGTGCCCTAGCCTAAGCTTAGGGGTGCCATAGTCGAAGCCTAGGGGTGCCATAGCCTAAGCCTAGGGGTGCCTTGGGTTAGGCAAGGGGAGCCCTAGCCTTAGCCTAAGCCTAGGAGTGCCCTAGCCTAAGCTTAGGGGTGCCCTAGGGTTTGGCAAGGGGAGCCCTAGCCTTAGCCAAAGCTTAGGGGTGGCCTAGCCTAAGCCTCGGGGTGCCCTAGCCTAAGGCTAGGGGTACCCTAACCTTAGGCTAGGGGAGCCCTAACCTTAGCCCAAGCCTAGGGGTGCCCTAGCCTAAGCCTAGGGGTGCCCTAACCTAAGCCTAGGGGTGCCTGAGCCTAAGCCTAGGGGTGTCCTAGCCTTAGGCTAGGGGAGCCCTAGCCTTATCCTAAGCCTAGGGGTGCCCAAACCTAAGCCTAGGGGTGCCCTAGCCTAAGCCTAGGGGTGCCCTAGACTAAGCCTAGGGGTGCCCTAGCCTTAGCCTAGGGGTTCCCTAGCCTAAACCTAGGGGTTCCCTAGCCTAAACTTAGGGTTTCCCTAGCCTAAGCCTAGGTGTTCCCATGCCTAAGCCTAGGGGTTCCCTAGGCTAAGGCTAGGGGTGCCCTAGCCTTAGTCTAATAGAGCCCTAGCATTAGCCTAAGCTTACGTGTGCCCTATCTTAAGCCTACGGGTGCCCTAGCCTAAGCCTAAAGGTGCCCTAGCCTAAGGCTAGGGGTGCCGTAGCCTTAGGCTAGGGGAACCCTAGCCTTAGTCTAAGCCTAGGGGTGCCCTAGCCCAAGCCTAGGGATGCCCTAGCGTTAGGCTAGAGGAGCCCTAGCCTTAGCCTAAGCCTAGGGGTGCCCTAGCCTAAGCCTAGGGTACCATAGCCTTAGGTTAGGGGAGTCCTCGCCTTAGCAGAAGCTTTGGGGTGCCCTAGCCTAAGCCTAGGGGTGCCCTAGCCTAAGACTAGGGGTGCCCTAGCCCAAGCCTAGGGATGCCCTAGCGTTAGGCTAGAGGAGCCCTAGCCTTAGCCTAAGCCTAGGGGTTCCCTAGCCTAAGTCTAGGGGTGTCATAGCCTAAGCCTTGGGATACCCAAGCCTTAGGCTAGGGGAGCCCTAGCCTTAGCCTAAGCCTAGGGGTGCCTTAGCTTAAGCCTAGGGGTGCCCTAGCATTAGCCTAGGGTTGCCCTAGCCTAAGCCTAGGGCTGCCTTAGCCTAAGCCTATGGGTACACTAGCGTAAGCCTAGGGGTGCCCTAGCCTAAGCCTATGGGTGTCCTAGCCTAAGCCTAGGGGTGCCCTAGCCTAAGCCTAGGGGTGCCCTCGCCTTAGGCTAGGGAAGCCCTAGCCTTAGCCTAAGCCTAGGGGTGCACTAGCCTAAGCCTAGGGGTGACCTAGCCTAAGCCTAGGGGTTCCCTAGCCTAAGCCTACGGGTGCCCTAGCCTAAGGCTAGGGGTGCCCTAGCCTAAGTCTAGGGGTGCCCTAGCCTAAGCCTAGGGTGCCGTAGCCTAAGCCTAAACCTAAGGGTGCCCTAGCCTAAGCCTAGGGGTGCCCTAGCCTAAGCCTATGGGTGCCCTAGCCTTAGGATAGGGGAGCACTTGCTTTAGCCTAAGCCTAGGGGTGCACTAGCCAAAGCCTAGGGGTACCCTTGCCTAAGCCTAGGGGTGCCTTAGCCTTAGGCTAGGTGAGCCCTAGCCTTAGCCTAATCCTAGTGGTGCCCTAGCCTAAGCCTAGGAGTGCCCTAGCCTAAGCCTAGGGCTGCCTAGCCTAAGCCTAGGGGTACCCTAGCCTATGCCTAGGGGTGCCCTAGCCTAAGCTTAGGGGTGCCCTAGCCTTAGCCTAGGGGTGCCCTAGCCTAAGCCTAGTGGTGTCCTAGCCTAAACCTAGGGAAGCCCTAGCCTTAGCCTAAGCCTAGGGGTGCCCTAGCCTAAGACTAGGGGTGCCCTAGCATAAGCCTAGAGTTTCCCTAGCCTAAGCCTAGGGGTGCCCTAGCCTAAGGCTAGGTGTGCCCTAGCCTTAGTCTAGTGGATCCCTAGCCTTAGCCGAAGCCTAGGGGTGCCCTATCCTAAGCCATGGGGTGCCTTAGCCTAAGCATAGGGGTGCCCTAGCCTAAGCCTAGGGTTGCCCTACCCTAAACCTAGGGGTGCCCTAGCCTTAGGCTAGGGGAGCCCTAGCCTTAGCCTAAGCCTAGGGGTGCCCTAGCCAAGCCTAGGGGTGTCCTAGCCTAAGCCTACAGGTGTCCTAGCCTTAGGCTCGGGGATCCCTAGCCTTAGCCTAAACCTTGGGGTGCCCTAGCCTAAGCCAAGGGGTGCCCTAGCCTAAGCTTAGGGGTGCCCTAGCCCAAGTAGGGATGCCCTAGCGTTAGGCTAGAGGAGCCCTAGCCTTAGCCTAAGCCTAGGGGTGCCCTAGCCTAAGCCTAGGGGTGCCCTAGCCTAAGTCTAGGGGTGCCCTAGCCTAAGCCTAGGGGTACACTAGCCTTAGGCTAGGGGAGCCCTAGCCTTAGCCTAAGCCTAGGGGTGCCCCAGCCTAAGCCTAGGGGTGCCCTAGCCTAAGCCTAGGGGTGCCCTAGCCTAAGCCGAGGGGTGCCCTAGCCTAAGTCTAGGGGTGCCCTAGCCTAAGCCTGGGGGTGCCCTAGCCTAAGCCTAGGGGTGCCCTAGCCTTAGGCTAGGGGAGCCCCAGCCTTAGCCTAAGTCTAGGGGTGCCCCAGCCTAAGCTTAGGGTGCCCTAGCCTAAGCCTAGGGGTGCCCTAGCCTAAGCCTAGGGGTGCCCTAGCCTAAGCCTGGGGGTGCCCTAGCCTAAGCCTGGGGGTGCCCTAGCCTAAGCCTAGGGGTGCCCTAACCCAAGCCTACGGATGCCCTAGCGTTAGGCTAGAGGAGCCCTAGCCTTAGCCTAAGCCTAGGGGTACCCTAGCCTAAGCCTAGGGGTGCCCTAGCCTAAGCCTACGGGTGTCCTAGCCTAAGACTAGGGGTGCATTACCCTAAGCCTAGGGGTGCCCTAGCCTTAGGCTAGGGGAGCCCTAGCCTTAGCCTAAGCCTTGGGGCGCCCTAGCTTAATCCTAGGGGTTCCCTAGCATAAGCCTAGGGGTGCACTAGGCTAAGGCTAGGGGTGCCTTACCCTTAGTCTAGTGGAGCCCTAGCATTAGCCAAAGCTTAGGTGTGCCCTATCTTAAGCCTAGGGGTGCCCTATCCTAAGCCTAGGGGTGCCCTAGCCCAAGCCTAGAGATGCCATAGCGTTAGTCTAGAGGAGCCCTAGCCTTAACCTATGCCTAGGGTTTTCCTAGCCTAAGTCTAGGGGTGTCCTAGCCTAAGCCTAGGGGTACCCAAGCCTTAGGCTAGGGGAGCCCTAGCCTTAGCCTAAGCCTAGGGGTGCCCTAGCCTAAGCCTAGGGGTGCCCTAGCATTAGCCTAGGGTTGCCCTAGCCTAAGCTTAGGGGAGCCCTAGCCAAAGGCTAGGGTTGCCCTAGCCTTAATCTAGTGGAGCCCTAGCCTTAGCCTAAGCCTAGGGGTGCACTATCCTAAGCCATGGGGTGCCCTAGCCTACGCCTAGAGGTGCCCTAGCCTAAGCCTAGGGTTGCCCTAGCCTAAGACTAGGGATGCCCAAGCCTTAGGCTAGGGGAGCCCTAGCCTTAGCCTAAGCTTAGGGGTGGCCTAGCCTAAGCCTAGGGGTGCCCTATCCAAAGCCTATGGGTGTCCTAGCCTAAGCCTAGGGGTGCCCTAGCCTAAGCCTAGGGGTGCCCAAGTCTTAGGCTATGGGAGCCCTAGCCTTAGTATAAGCTTAGGGGTGCCCTAGCCTAAACCTAGGGGTTCCCTAGCCTAAACCTAGGGGTGACCTAGCCTAAGCCTAGGGGTGCTGTAGCCTAAGCCTTGGGATGCCCTAGCCTAAGTCTAGGGGTGCCGTAGCCTAAGCCTAGGGGTGCCCTAGCCTAAGCCAAGGGCTGCCCTAGGCTAAGCCTAGTGGTGCCCTTTCCTAAACCTAGGGGTGCCCTAGCCTAAGCCTAGGGGTGCCCTAGCCTAAGCCTAGGGGTGCCTGAGCCTAAGCCTAGGGGTGTCCTAGCCTTAGGCTAGGAAGCCCTAGCCTTATCCTAAGCCTAGGGGTGCCCCAACCTAAGCCTAGGGGTGCCCTAACCTAAGCCTAGGGGTGCCCTACCTTAGGCTAGGGGAACCCTAGCCTTAGTCTAAGCCTAGGGGTGCCCTAGCCCAAGCCTAGGGATGCCCTAGCGTTAGGCTAGAGGAGCCCTAGCCTTTCCCTAAGCCTTGGGGTGCCCTAGCCTAAGCCTAGGGGTGCCCTAGCCTAAGCCTAGGGGTGCCCTAGACCAAGTAGGGATGCCATAGACCAAGTAGGGATGCCCTAGCGTTAGGCTAGAGGAGCCCTAGCCTTAGCCTAAACCTAGGGGTGCCCTAGACTAAGCCTTGGGGTGCCCTAGCCTAAGTCTAGGGGTGCACTATCCTAAGCCTAGGGGTACACTAGCCTTAGGCTAGGGGAGCCCTAGCCTTAGCCTAAGCCTAGGGGTGCCCCAGCCTAAGCCTAGGGGTGCCCTAGCCTAAGCCTAGGGGTGCCCTAGCCGAAGCCTAGGGGTGCCCTAGCCTAAGACTGGGGGTGCCCTAGCCTAATCCTAGGGGTGCCCTAGCCTAAGCCTAGGGGTGCCTTAGCCTAAGCCTAGGGGTGCCCTAGCCTAAGCCCAGGGGTGCCCTAGCCTAAGCCTAGGGGTGCCCTAGCCTAACCCTAGGAGTGCCCTAGCCTTAGGCTAGGGGAGCCCTAGCCTTAGCCTAAGCCTTGGGGCGCCCTAGCCTAAACCTAGGGGTTCCCTAACTTAAGCCTAGGGGTGCCCTAGCCTAAGGCTAGGGGTGCCCTAGCCTTAGTCTAGTGGAGCCCTAGCCTTAGCCTAAGCTTAGGGGTGCCCTAGCCTAAGCGTAGATGTGCCCTAGCCTAAGCCTAGGGTTGACCTACCCTAAGCCTAGGGGCACCCTAGCCTTAGGCTAGCTGAGCCATATCCTTAGCCTAAGCCTAGGGGTGCCCTAGCCTCAGACTAGGGGTGCCCTAGCCTAAGCTTAGGGATGCCCTAGCGTAAGCCTAGGGGTGCCCTAGCCTAAGCCTTGGGGTGCCCTAGCCTAAGCCTAGGGGTGCCCTAGCCTAAGTCTAGGGGTGCCCTAGCCTAAGCCTAGGGGTGCCCTCCCCTAAGCCTAGGGGTGCCCTAGCCTAAGCCTAGGGGTGCCCTAGCCTAAGCCTAGGGGTGCCCTAGCCTAAGCCTAGTGTTGCCCTATCCTTAGGCTAGGGGAGTCCTAGCGTGAGCCTAAGCCTAGGGGTCCCCAAGCCTAAGCCTAGGGGTGCCCTAGCCTAAACCTAGGGGTGCCCTAACCTAAGCTTAGGGGTGCCCTAGCGTAAGCCTAGGGGTGCCCTAGCCTAAGCCTAGGGGTGCCCTAGCCTAAGCCTAAGGGTGCCCTAACCTAAGCCTAGGGGTGCCCTACCCTAAGCCTATGGGTGCCCTAACCTAAATCTAGCGGTGCCCTAGCCTTAGGCTAGCTGAGCCCTTGCTTAAGCCTAAGCCTAGGGGTGCCCTAGGGTAAGCCTAGGGGTGCCCTAGACTAAGCTTAGTGGTGCCCTAGCCTAAGCTTAGTGGTGCCCTAGCCTTAGGGTAGGGGAGCCCTAGCGTTAGCCTAAGCCTAGGGGTCCCCTAGCATAAGGCTAGGGGTGCCCTAGCCTAAGCCTAGGGGTGCCCTAGCCTAAGCCGAGGGGTGCCCTAGCCTAAGCCTAGGTGTGCCCTAGGCTAAGCCTAGGTGTGCCCTAGGCTAAGGCTAGGGGTGCCCTAGCCTTAGTCTAGTGGAGCCCTAGGCGTAGCCTAAGCCTAGGGTTGCCCTAGCCTAAGCCTAGGGGTGCCCTAGCCTAAGCCTAGGGGTGCCCTACCCTAAGCCTAGGGTGGCCCTAGCCTAGGCCTAGGGGTGCCCTAGCCTTAGGCTAGTGGAGCCGTAGCCTAAACCTAGGGGTGCCCTAGCCTAAACCTAGGAGTCCCCTAGCCTACGCCTAGGAGTGCCCTAGCCTAAGCCTAGGGGTGCCCTAGCCTTAGGTTGGGGAGCCCTAACCTTAGCCTAAGCCTAGGGGTGCCCTAGCCTAAGGCTAGGGGTACCCTAACCTTAGGCTAGGGGAGCCCTAACCTTAGCCCAAGCCTAGGGGTGCCCTAGCCTAAGCCTAGGGGTGCCCTAGTCTAAGCCTAGGGGTGCCCTAGCCTAAGCCAAGGGGTGCCCTAGGCTAAGCATAGTGGTGCCCTTGCCTAAGCCTAGGGGTGCCCTAGCCTAAGCCTAGGGGTGCCCTAACCTAAGCCTAGGGGTGCCTGAGCCTAAGCCTAGGGGTGTCCTAGCCTTAGGCTAGGGGAGCCCTAGCCTTATCCTAAGCCTAGGGGTGCCCAAACCTAAGCCTAGGGGTGCCCTAGCCTAAGCCTAGGGGTGCCCTAGACTAAGCCTAGGGGTGCCCTAGCCTTAGCCTAGGGGTTCCCTAGCCTAAACCTAGGGGTTCCCTAGCCTAAACTTAGGGTTTCCCTAGCCTAAGCCTAGGTGTTCCCTAGCCTAAGCCTAGGGGTTCCCTAGGCTAAGGCTAGGGGTGCCCTAGCCTTAGTCTAATAGAGCCCTAGCATTAGCCTAAGCTTACGTGTGCCCTATCTTAAGCCTACGGGTGCCCTAGCCTAAGCCTAAAGGTGCCCTAGCCTAAGGCTAGGGGTGCCGTAGCCTTAGGCTAGGGGAACCCTAGCCTTAGTCTAAGCCTAGGGGTGCCCTAGCCCAAGCCTAGGGATGCCCTAGCGTTAGGCTAGAGGAGCCCTAGCCTTAGCCTAAGCCTAGGGGTGCCCTAGCCTAAGCCTAGGGTACCATAGCCTTAGGTTAGGGGAGTCCTCGCCTTAGCAGAAGCTTTGGGGTGCCCTAGCCTAAGCCTAGGGGTGCCCTAGCCTAAGACTAGGGGTGCCCTAGCCCAAGCCTAGGGATGCCCTAGCGTTAGGCTAGAGGAGCCCTAGCCTTAGCCTAAGCCTAGGGGTTCCCTAGCCTAAGTCTAGGGGTGTCATAGCCTAAGCCTTGGGATACCCAAGCCTTAGGCTAGGGGAGCCCTAGCCTTAGCCTAAGCCTAGGGGTGCCCTAGCTTAAGCCTAGGGGTGCCCTAGCATTAGCCTAGGGTTGCCCTAGCCTAAGCCTAGGGGTGCCTTAGCCTAAGCCTATGGGTACACTAGCGTAAGCCTAGGGGTGCCCTAGCCTAAGCCTATGGGTGTCCTAGCCTAAGCCTAGGGGTGCCCTAGCCTAAGCCTAGGGGTGCCCTCGCCTTAGGCTAGGGAAGCCCTAGCCTTAGCCTAAGCCTAGGGGTGCACTAGCCTAAGCCTAGGGGTGCCCTAGCCTAAGCCTAGGGGTTCCCTAGCCTAAGCCTACGGGTGCCCTAGCCTAAGGCTAGGGGTGCCCTAGCCTAAGTCTAGGGGTGCCCTAGCCTAAGCCTAGGGTGCCGTAGCCTAAGCCTAAACCTAAGGGTGCCCTAGCCTAAGCCTAGGGGTGCCCTAGCCTAAGCCTATGGGTGCCCTAGCCTTAGGATAGGGGAGCACTTGCTTTAGCCTAAGCCTAGGGGTGCACTAGCCAAAGCCTAGGGGTACCCTTGCCTAAGCCTAGGGGTGCCTTAGCCTTAGGCTAGGTGAGCCCTAGCCTTAGCCTAATCCTAGTGGTGCCCTAGCCTAAGCCTAGGAGTGCCCTAGCCTAAGCCTAGGGCTGCCTAGCCTAAGCCTAGGGGTACCCTAGCCTATGCCTAGGGGTGCCCTAGCCTAAGCTTAGGGGTGCCCTAGCCTTAGCCTAGGGGTGCCCTAGCCTAAGCCTAGTGGTGTCCTAGCCTAAACCTAGGGAAGCCCTAGCCTTAGCCTAAGCCTAGGGGTGCCCTAGCCTAAGACTAGGGGT